>NC_134784.1:63828173-63870673 GCF_046742065.1 Oratosquilla oratoria
TATGTAAAAAAAATACAATCCACTTCTAAATGAAGCCACGCGGGAAAGACGGAGTAACACAACCTTAACACCTCCATTGCTAGTAGCACACTGGACCAGTGTTGCCACTCTGGAAAAAAAAAACCTAGACAGCTTGCCAAAAACTACTACATTGAACAAAAAACTACTAGATTCAAATGATATTACACAACATACACATGAAAACATTTTGAAGTTAGAAAACTGTATACATCAAACTAATTACCACTGCCTGTAATGGTGTAATAATCCAAACTTTCACAACCAATCACTAGTCAAGTAGACAACTATGAGCTAAACTCGTCACTTGTATGCAGGCAAGACTGTTGCATTGCTCTTTACGATTCTGCACTTAAAAAGTTGCACAAACTAATAATTCGGATAATACAAACCTCAACCGTCCTGCAACCATCTATATACTAATGCAACCAATCAATCGCGCAAACATACTATAAGCAAATAACAAGGGCTCCAATTTGACTGACAATTTCGATGGAGTTCGTATGATGATATACATTCAATTCATAGTAGCTGTACGTGTGAATGTATTATAGCTAATTTTCAAAACCTCTCAATGACAAATCATGCTTTCATGGAATAATTCGAGAAGTATTAGACAGAAATGATGCAGAAAAATAACATTTTGCGAAAACAGATACAAACTTCGACGCGAGCGCGACAGCCTGCTATATTTTGTACTTTGTAGGATGGTTGCGTGATTAGTAGGCAGGGTTGCCAATTTAGCACTTTTGGTGCCAGATCTGGGACTATTTTTCTGTGTTTGGCTTAAACTTTTTCAATCTAGCATCTAGTTCCAAATCTGGCTCCAAGAATTTGGCTCCGTAATGCAAAATTAAACGTTTTTTTTTAGGATCTTCAAAATATACTAGATTCTTGATATCCATGACGAAAAACCACTAGACTACTAGATTGAGGCAAAAATTAATAGATCTAGTGGGAGTTGCAACCCTGCACTGGACTGGCCTTCGCTAGCGGACCCAGGGATCTGGGTGCGCACGTCCTGTGTAATATTAGTCCTTGATATATATATATACATATATATATATATATATATATATATGATATATATACATATATATATGTATATATATGAATATATATATATATATATATCTTATATGTACATATATATATGTGTGTATACATATATATATATGTATATATATATATATACATACAGACGCTCCTCAACTTACGTTTTAGTTACGTTCCGAACGGCCGAACGTAAGTTGAAAATGAACGTAAGTTGTTACTGTACCATACATCCGTAAATTCTATTACCGTATCTTATAAAACATCCTTAAATCATTAGTTATACACATAACATTGTAAAATGATAACAATTTCAAATAAATTAAATTCATAAATTGAGATGGTGGAGGAGGAGGGGAAGGAGGAGGAGGAGGAGGCAAGGTATGTTCAGTCTGTCGTTTGTGCCATGTAAACAATGGACGCAGCGTCATGCGTAAGTATCGTTTGAACTACGGAGAGCGCGCTAAACTAAAAAATTCACTCAAAAAGTTTTTTTTTAACACTTTTTGTTGTTGTTTACAGTCAGTTCAAACGTAAAATCGAAAAAACGTAAAACGAATGAACGTGAGTAGAGGTGCGTCTGTATATATATATATATATATATATATATATATATATATATATATATATATATATATACATATATATCCTATCAGAGAGTTGACACCTTGACGTGGTGGATAGGCTTGAGAATCTTGATAATTACAAAAGATATGTCGATAAGTGAGAAATCTCTGCAGGGTCTCCCATATCGAACAGGTTTTGTAAGACAGATCAGACAAAGAGGAACTCGCATACACAGTCGCAGGACCCACTGCTAACTGGCACGTCCCTAATGGCGAACAGGGAAATTCCCCATAGATATATGGGGTACCGTCATAATGACGGCGTGGACATTGGGGACGCTATAGATATATAGGGCTTCACTGAATATAATGAATAAGGTGACACCAGACAAATATCTCACCAGAAACTAGTTGGCAGGGAGGTGAGATTACTGCCAAAAAAAAACCTTTATAGCAACCATGAAAAGTACCAACAAAACGAAACCGGGCGTTGCTGTTGGATCATCGTCTCACAAAGGTCCAACCGCATTTCTCTCAATACTTTTTCATTTGTTTTCTTCGCTGTCCATGGTACTCTTAATACTCGTCTCCATATCCACATTTCTGCTGCTTCTAAGTTTTCCTGCAATTTTTTGCTGATTGTCCACGCTTCTGAACCATATAATAGTGTTGACCATATCAGTGTTTTAACTGTTCTTCTCCTTATATCTGTAGACATTTTCTTGTTTGTTAAAACCCCTTTCATTTTCTGAAACGTGCTTTTAGCTATCGCTATCCTTGATTTTATTTCTTTTTCACATCTACAATCTTCTGTCAATACGCTTCCCAGGTACGAAAATTTGGTTACTTGTTCTATTCTTCTCCCTGCTATTTGTACTTGCACTCTTGGTGGATCTGTTTTACTGGCCACTAGTATTTTAGTTTTCCCCATATTTACATTTAAACCTTTCTCCTCACTAGCTCTTACGGTTACATTCAATAGATGTTGCAGTTTTTCTTCTGAGTCAGCCACCAATACCGTGTCATCAGCATATCTGATATGATTTATATCATATCCTCCAATTTTAATCCGTTCCATTCCCTCTAATTCCCTAAGGATCATCTCCCCATATAAATTAAATAAATCTGGAGACATAACAGCCTTAACGCACTCCCCTCTTTATAGCTTGAAATTCTGTTCTTCCTCCCCTTACCCTCACTGCTGCTCTTTGATTCCAAAACAAATTTCTGATGATACTCATGTCTTTGCTATTTATATCCACTCTTTCCAAAATATTTATCAAATCCTCATGTCTTACCCTATCAAACGCCTTCTCGTAGTCAACAAAGCAAAGATATACATTTTGTTGTTTTTCTATCATCCTCTCCATAATCGTTCTTACTATAAAAATTGCATTTGCTGTTCCTTTCCCTTCTATGAAACCAAATTGCTTCCATGAAACTTGGACTCATGATACTGACTGTGCGATGTTTACTACATTCCATTGTTCCGTTTATCTTTGGTAGTAGTATAAAAATCGAGTTACACATATGTTCCGTTATTGTACCCTTTTCGTAAATTTGGTTTATTAGACTAGTGAGTTTTCTTATTGCAAAATCCCCTAATGCCTCTAACATTTCAATCATCACACCATCCTCACCCATGGCTTTCCCTCTTTTAATTTTCTTCATTGCAAATTTCACTTCCTCTTCCATTATTTCTTCCCCATCTAGATATCTATAATTTTCCTCTTCTCCTTCTTGTCTGTCGTCCTCAAATAGGTCCCTTACATACTCCTCCCATCTATGTTTAATATCCTCCTCGTCCATTAAAACCTTTCCTTCTCTATCTTTGATTGCCCCCCCCCCATTACTCCCCTTTCTCTTGGTAATTTCTCTAATCTTATCATACATCATTTTAGAATCCCTTTTTTCAAGGTCCTCAATTTCCCTACATTGTTCATCAAGCCAACTCTCCTTGGCATCTATACACTTCTTTTTGATTTGTCTATTAAGTTCTCTATATTCATTTCCATCCCTATTTTTAGCTTCTCTTCTCTTATCCATTAGTTCGAATATTTCCTCTGTTATCCATTTGTTTTTCCTCCTTCTATTTTCAGGAAGTACCTTTTTATTTCCCTCTTCTATTGCTTCACATAACCTTTGGCACTGAAACCCCGGATTATTTACATCTCCTTCTTCTCGCAGCACTTTCATATTTGTGCTATTGTACTTGTGAGGGAGACAAGTCCATAGTTGTTTGGATTTTCTTTGTTCCCTCCTTTGTATATTTGTACAATATTTGCATTTTTCCAATCTTGTGGTACTTTTCCTTTTTTGAATGAGAAATTAATTATCTCGTGTATTTTGTCCATTAGTTCATCTGTACATTCTTTTAATATCCAATTTGCAATTCCATCCGGCCTGTGTGACTTTCTAATGTCAAGGTTTTTTATTTGGTCCCTTATTTCCTTCTGTGTCATTGTTATTTTTTCATTTCAGGGGATCTTACTCTCTGTCCTTCCTCCCAATTTTGTGAACTTTCAATTGTGAATACAGATTTAAAATGTTTGATCATAATTTCAGCTATTTCTACATCATCTATATATTCATTATTTCCTTCATGCAGTTTCACTATTTCATGTTTATCTTTTAGTTTGTCATTTACATACCTGTAGAATAGTTTAGGTTGGTCCTTGCATTTTTCTTTTATGTTCTTTTCATAGTTTCTTTTTTCTTCCCGTGTATTGTTACATATTCGTTTCTTAGTTTGATGTATATTTGCCTTTTTCCATCTTTCCCAGGGTTTGTCTGTTCTATCTTTAGCCTCACTACATTTTTTGTTATACCAGCACTTTATGTACACCTATTTTTTTTCTTTGGTATGTATTTGTCTGTTCCCTCCCTGTAATTTTCTTTTGATATGTTCCATTTCTCTTCCATCTTTGTTTCTTCATTTAAGACGTTTTCCTAATTTGCATAAAAAAAAAAAAAATCTGAGTTTCTCAAAATCTATTTTGGTGTACATTAGTCTTCATTTTCTATGTTTCTCGTTTCTTCTCAAATGAATTTGTTTTTTTAGTTCAAACTCTATTAGTATGTAGTCACTCTTCCCAAGTGGTGTCATGTATTCTATTTTATCCACGATTTCAGGCTCTGATGTAAATATTAAATCTAGTCTTGATGGTTCATTGTTTCTATATCTGGTATTTTCCTTTACCCATTGTGTCAATGTGTATTCAATGGTCATATCCAGTAGAATATTTCCCCAAAATTCTTCTCCACCTTTCACTGTTATTTCTTCCCAAAATATTTCTTTTGAGTTAAACTCCCCCATATTCTATGTTTTCTCCTTTCAATAATTCAATTAATGCATTCTTTGTGTTTTCCAGTATTTTGCAATGATCACTATCTATCCAAGCTTGTGTTTTTGGGGGCACATATATTACTATGAATTTTCTACTTTTCATGTTTCTGTTTTCAGCTTTAATCATAATCAATTCCACATTATTTTTCCTTTCTGTTATCTTTGTCACATTTAAGCCTTTCTTAGTCAAAAACATGACTACTCCACTTTGTTTCTTCATTCTATTTTTCACCCAGTGGCTGTCTAGACCCTGTCCCTTAGTATTTGATGGTAGTGGATCTTTTAATTTTGTCTCCATAATTCCCATTATGTCTGGTTTCTCTATTGACAGATAGTCATTTAATTTTTTTAGTCCTGAAATCATACCATCTATATTAGTACATGTTATTTGTATTTTTCTTTTCTTCTCTTTTTTGGTTTACGTTTAATTTTTCATGTACCATTTTCCCAGCCTCAGGTCCAGTACTCTATAAAAAGAACTCATTCTTTTCGGTCTCCGTTCTTCTCTCGCTTTTTATTTTTTTTTATTTTTTTTTATTTGCTTCATTTCTAAAGTTTTTCTTTCTCTTTTTCCTCATCACTGATTTCCTTTTTTATCCATATTTTTTTTTAATGTTCGCTATTTGCCAGTTTTACTGCTTTTGATAGTACTTCTTCAGCTATCATTTGAGATCTTATTTTGATTTTTAGTGGCCTATAGTGAATTCTGTAGAGTATTGTTCTATCCTGTGCATTTCTTCAATATCTTTGTCCAATTCCTGTCCCTCCTCTTGAACCTTTTTCAGAATTGCCTTTGCAATTTTTTTTATCTTCTTTTTCTCTTTGGTATTTGTATGCATAATATTATTCTTTAATACCATTAACAACAATACATTATTTTTACCTACTGTGTCTCTTGCCCACTTTTCCTTTTCTTTGATTATTTCAATTACCATTTCTTTAGCATTTTACTCTACCTGTTGTTGTACTATTTCTTTAAATGTTATTTTCTGATTTTATTGTTTTAGTTTCCATTGATTTTTTATTTCTAGGAGATCCGTCTCCTTAATTGATTCTCCAAATCTTTCAGTCACTGCTTGTATGTGTTTTTTGGACTCTTTTTTAACGTTTCATTTTTGTTTTATCATATTTTTTCATTCTTTCGTTATCACTCCTGACCATACTTAATTAATCTTTAAAATCATTAAGGTCTCTGTTCATCTCTTCATTAGTTTTTCGTAGATAGCTTATCTCTCTATGCATTGCTCTATAATCTATCTTGAAATCTATTAGTTCCTCCATCAAGTCCCAATTTCTTAGTACATAGTTATGCCTAGTTTCACCCCCAGTGGTGGCTTGACTCTGGTCATGTCCAATCCTCTCTTTGTTGGTTCATTTTCCCTTTTTTCTTCTTTTCCTTCTTTTTCGTTCTTTTCCGGCGTCTAAAGTATGATTTTGCGGTAGAAGAGCTATGCTCGTAGTGACCCACTATTGTATCTTTTCGCATCCAGTTTTTTCTTAAAGTCATGTATAGATTTAGCACTCACTGTTTCCTCATTCAGTTTGTTCCAGATATCTATAACTCTGTGTGGGAAGATATTCTTTTTCAGATCTCTTCTGTAACTGTCGTTCTTAAATTTCTTGTCGTGTCCTCTTGTATTTCTTCTGTCCCATTTTAGTAGGTCATCCCTATCAAGAATTTCTATCCCTTTCATAATTTTGTAAATGGTTATCAAATCACCTCTTTCTCTTCTTTGTTCCAGGTTTGCTAAATTTAATTTATCTAGTCTTTGCTTGTATGTCAAATTGCAAAGTGTTGGTGCCATCTTTGTTTTTTTTTTTTGGGGGGGGACTAGGTGTCCATAGTGATGCTGTGTATTTCAACGGTGGTCTTATCAGCGTAACTAGTATTTTCTTTACCATTTCTTCGTCCATATAGTCAAAGGCTACTTTCATTGATCTTAATAAGTTAAAAGTTTCTCTGACTAATTTGTTGACATGTTTGTCTAGTGTCATGTAATTTGAGATAGTTACTACTAGGTCCCTTTCAGAGTTTATTTTGTTTTTAACTTCCTTTGTTCCAATTTTATATTGACCCGATATTCTATTTTTGCTTTTTCCAAATTCCATTATACTACATTTCTTAATGTTGAAGCTCACTTCATTCTTCTGACTCCATTTCTAGACTTTGTCCAGGCCTTCTTGAAAAGATTTGCATTCTTCCTCTATACCTACTCTCAGTTTTGGGTCCCTTGTTGTTCATTATGTACATAAACGACTTAGACGATGGGATAAATAGTGATGTTAGTAAGTTTGTGGACAACACTAAAATAGGACGCCAAATTAGGTCAGGAGACGACGCAGAGATTCTGCAGGATGATCTTAACAAATTGTTCACATGGTCGGTGAAATGGCAAATGAACTTCAATATCTCTAAGTGTAGCGTATTAATCGTATGGTTACACAACCCCGAAAATAGATACAGCTTAGATAACACGCTTTTAGAGAAAACTGAGTGCGAGAGAGACTTAGGAGTTCTAGTGAGTCCGGACCTTAAAACCAGGAAACAGTGCATTAGCGCCAGGAATAAAGCTAACAGAGGATTAGGTTTCATTGGTAGGACGGTAACGAATAGAAGTGCAGAGGTAATTATCAAACTCTATATAGCGATAGTTAGATTCATCCTTGACTATGCGGTACAATTTTGGTCTCCGTCCTACAGAATGGACATAAGTTCACGAGAATCAGTACAGAGAAGAGTGACCAAAATGATACATGGGCTCTCTGGAAAGACGCAGAGTGCAGGGTGATCTAATAGAGGTGTTCAAGTGGATCAAAGGCTTTAAAAAGGGTGATGCAAACAAGGTCATCATATTAAAACAACAGGGTAGGACTCGCAATAGTGGATTTAAACTGGACAAATTTAGATTTAAGAAGGAAATAGGCAAGAATTGGTTTACTAATAGGGTGGTCGACGAATGGAATAGACTTAGTAACCATGTAGTAAGCGCTGATACTATCAGTTGTTTTAAGAAACGATTAGACAACTTTATGGATGGGGATGCCAGGTGGTGATGGATAAGGAGCTGCCTAGTGTAGGCCTTATGGTCTCTTGCAGTCTCCTTCATTCTTATGTTCTTATGTGTAGTTGGGAGGTTCTCAGGAGTGAAGGGAGGACGAAAGAAGGGGTGGCTATACTAGTAAGTGAAGAGATAGGTAAGCATGTAGTGGAGTGGAAGGAGGTTTCTTCAAGGTTAATGTGGATGAAGGTGAAACTGGTGTGTGGAACAAGGAAGATGGGAGAAAAAAGAAGGAAGGGTAGTGAGTGGTGGGATGAGGAAGCAAAGAAGGGTGTAGAAGAGAAGAAGCAGGATTTCATAGATTGGTTACAAATTAGGACGAGGGAATCATATGAGAGGTGCAAAGTAAAGAGAAGAGGAATATAGCATAAGATAAAAGAGGCAAAGAGGAGAGCAGATGTGAAATGGGGTAAGAGTATGACAGAAAATATTGAAAATAGTAAAAGATGTTTTGGAAAGAAATTATGAGAGGAAGAGGAGGCGAATCAAATAGGGAAGAAAAGGTAAAAGGTGCAAATGGAGAGATGATAATAAAAGAGAAGGCAGTGAGAGGAAGGTGGGCAGAGTAATTTAGGGAGCTGCTAAATGTGAAGGAGGATAGGGAGGGAAAGGTAGCTGCAGAGGGAAAGCACTAAGAAAATGAGAGTGATGAGTGAAGAAAATGGAGGAGAAATAAGGAAGGATGAAGTGAAGGCAGTTGTTAAGATGATGAGAGAAGGTAAGATACCTGGGTTGGATGAATGTCATGCAGAATGTCTGAAAAAAGGAGGTAGAGTGATGGTGGACTGGCTGGTTAGGTTATTTGATGTTTGTTTAAGAGAGGGTAGAGTGCCGGAGGACTGGAGGAGTGCCTGTATAATTCCACTTTATAAGGGAAAGTGGGACAAGTGTGAATGCAGTATATTCAGAGGGGTCGGCTTGTTGAGTGTAGTTTGGGGGGCTTGTGGGGGATCTTGATTGGGCGGATTAGGAGAGGAACAAAGGGAGTAATTTGTGAGAGCAGTGTGGGTTTGGGACAGGTGGGGGTTGTGTAGATCAGATTTTTGTGGTAAGACAGATTTGTGAGAAAGCTGTAGGAAAAGGTAAAGATGTATTTTGGGCTTTTATGGATCTGGAAAAGGCATATTACAGGGTAGACAGGAAGGCACTGTAGGAGGTATTGCAGATATATGGGATAGGAGTAAAGCTGTTAAGAGTAGTCAAGAGTTTTTACAAGAGTAGTAGAGCATGTGTTTGGATTAGAAATGGAGAGAGTGAGTGGTTTAAGGTAAAGGTGGGACTTCATCAGGGATGTGTTATGCCATTCTGACTGTTCAATTTATATCTGGATGGGGTGGTGCGAGAGGTGAATGCAAGGGTAGTGGGTCAGGGATTGCAAATGGGTAAAGAAAATGGAGAAAAGTGGGAGATAGGCCAGCTGTTGTTTACTGAAGGCACTGCACTTGTAGCAGGATCAGAGGAGAGATTGAGGAAGTTAGTGACAAAGTTTGGGAGAGTGTGCGAAAGAAGGAAGTTGAAGATGAATGTGGGCAAAACTGACTTGAAGTGATTATTCATGACTTCGGCCATTTCTAGATTTTCTGTGTATTCTACATTTTCTTGGCGTAGTTTCACCATTTCCTGTTTATTTTTAAGTTTACCATTCACATATACATAGAATAGTTTGGGTTGATCCTTGCATAGGGGTATTTACCTAGTTGTATTTTACGGGACGAGAGCTATGCTCATACTGACCCGTTTTCGTATATCTCCGCATCCAGTTTATTCTTAAAATCTTGTATAGTTTTGGCACTCACTGTTTCTCCGTTTAGTTTGTTCCAGATATCAATCACTCTATGTGGGAAGCTATTCTTCTTTAAATTTCTTCTGTAACTGTCCTTCTTTACCTTCTCGTGTCCACTTGTTTCTCTTCTGTCACATTTTAATAAGTCGTCTCTATCAAGGATTTCCATCCTTTTTATAATTCTGTAAATGGTCAACAAATCACCTCTTTCTCTTCTCTGTTCCAATGTTGATAGATGTAATTTATCCAATCTTTGTTCGTATGTCAAATTTTATAGCGTAGGTGCCATTTTTGTCGCTGCTCTTTGAATTATTATCATTATTATTATTTTTTTTAGTGCTAGGTGCCCATAATGTTGCGGCATACTCTAACTTGTGTGTGCATGTGTGTGTATGTGTCTATAACGTAGTACCTTAGTGTATCTGCATAATACTACATGAAATGGAGCAGTATTTGTCACTGTTATGTGCAGTCTTGTAAACTGTCCCTTTCTTCCTCTAGGGATATCGCCATCTGGCTTCATTAATTGCTTTCCCATCCCCTGGTGTCGAAAAGGTATGTAATAATTCACTGTGTCTGTACCATACATTTTTATTATTATCTTCACCCAAACTCACAAATTAATAGTTTCATGAATTAAATCACTTTTCTATGAAACAAACTATTTCTTTGTGTTGTGCAGCTTACTAGCCGAGCTCAATCCTAATCTAAATTGAATCAGTTCTTTGTAATTCTGTGATAGATGTCATATTTTCATTAAGGAAATTAGAAATCTTCATACTTTGAATAAGAAAATCTATATCTATATAATATCTATATACCAAAGGCTTTTTCCCCGTATAAGGGAGGTAGCCAAGGCAAAAGGCACATACCCACTCCCATCCATTTCACTCCTACCCATTCCACTCCCATCCGACACCCTTTCTTCCTTCTTATCTTAGCTCCTCGTGGATAACGAGTCAGCCCTGTATCCTGTTCACTGCCCTTGGTCAGGAGCAATATATCAAGACACAGCACATCCACAGTAAGGCCACCTCACTTAATTGGCGACCCACCCTTTTTCGTCCCTTCATGCTGAAAAAAGCTGTATCAAAATATCATTCATCCCTAACCACTCACCACCCCTTATCCCCCACCCCCTCCCTTCTTATATCATAGTATCATATATATATACAACCTATATAAGTGTAATATATAGGCCAAAGGCATTATCATTAGCAGACGACCAACTGTTATTTCAAGAACTGACTAGTTTCTGCAACCGGGATTTATTGATAATGGGTGATTTCAATTTTACTGACATTGATTGGATGACCCTTGAACATGGCCATATAGGTAGTCGCTTGATTGATTTTCTTGGTGACAATTACTTAATTCAGCATGTAAAAGAGCCCACAAGATATGGAAACTTACTAGATCTTTTGATCACTAGCCGCGAAAGCATGGTAACTGATGTAGAAGTCGGTGAATCTGTTGCAAATAGCGATCACAACTTAGTTAGATTCAAACTCCTAAATAATTTTAGAATAGATACTTGTGTTTCTAAAATACCCGATTTCAGTAAAGCTCAGTTCATAGGACTACGTCAGGAGCTTGAGCTTACAGATTGGGAGGTAAAATTAAACGAAAGACCTGTAGATCAGATGTGGGAAATATTTCAAAATACGCTCACTAAGATGATTCAAACTTACATTCCTTTTAAGGACAGACGTCCCCCAAATCAGGCTCGCCCAAAGTGGCTCGACAAAGAAACTGAAAAAAGTATTGCTAAAAAGAGACAGGCTTATAAGAAATATAAGTGCTCGGGTGCATCTAATGACTATGAAAATTATGTATCAATACAGAGAGATTTAAAAAAGACAATAAGGAAAAGAACACGACAATACGAAATGAACATCGCTGATAAATCCAAAGAGAATCCCAAAGAATTCTATAGTTACATTAGAGATAAAAAGGTTGTTAGGAATCACATTGGTCCACTATTATCTGCTGACGGTCAACTTGAATATTCAAATGAAGGAATGTGTAATATCTTAAACGATTATTTTAGCTCGGTATTCGTAAACGAAACACCTCAAAGTGAATTCCAAACTGAAACCTGTGAAAAGTCTGGGGTAAACTTACTCACTACTGTAAATATAACAAAAGAAAAAATTAAAAGGTGTATAGACAAACTCAAAGTTAATAAAACACCAGGCCCTGACGGTTGGCATCCAAGAATCTTAAAGGAAATTAAAAATGAGATTGTTGTTCCATTAGAAATTATTTTCAAGAAATCCATCATATCTGGAGATGTCCCAAGAGAATGGAAGCTAGCTAACGTTACTCCCATATTCAAAAAAGGTGACAAAAAGAAACCAAATAACTATAGGCCTATAAGTTTGACTTCAATCGTAGGAAAAATAATGGAAACTATCATCAGAGATGCTATCGAATATCATTTAGAAAGTAACCGTTTGATAAATGATAGCCAGCATGGTTTCAGACGAAAACGTTCTTGCGTGACTAACTTACTCGAATTCTACAACACAGTTATCTCGAATTATGACAAAAGAAACAATATAGATTTAATATATCTAGACTTTGCAAAAGCTTTTGATACCGTCCCACACGAAAGACTACTTACTAAATTAGCTTTGCATGGAATAAGTGGTAGCCTATTAGGTTGGACTAGTAATTGGTTGAATGGTCGAAAACAGAGAGTTGTTTTAAATGGAAAAAACTTCTGGATGGAAAAGTGTTGCAAGTGGAGTTCCTCAGGGTTCCGTTCTTGGGCCACTTCTTTTCATAGTATATATAAATGATATAGACCATGGACTAAAATCTACTGTTTCCAAATTTGCTGATGATACAAAACTGTGCGGAGTGGCAAATGATCACTCAAACCAATTAGATATTCAAGTAGATTTAGATAAATTACAGCAATGGTCTGAAAAGTGGCTAATGAATTTTAACACAAGTAAATGCAAGGTAATGCACATAGGTAAAAATAACAGTAAGTACGATTACAAGTTATTTGGTAATTCGTTAACAAAAGTGGATAGTGAAAAAGATCTCGGCGTAATTATCAGTAACGACCTCAAATCATCCAAGCAGTGTATTTCAGCCTCTGAGAAAGCAAATAAGATTCTGGGACTGATTGCGCGATCTTTTGATTTCAAAAGTCCATCACTCATTAACAAGCTATATAAATCGTTAGTTCGTCCACATTCGGAATATGCTGTTTCTGTATGGTCACCGAATCTCATTAAAGACATTGACAGACTGGAAAAAGTACAACGGCGAGCCACAAAACTGATTCCAAATATCAAAAATAAATCATACGAAAATCGACTAAAACACATGAATCTGTTTTCCCTAAAAAAGCGTAGACTCAGAGGTGACTTGATACAGGTCTTTAAGATTTTAAAGGGAATTGACAACATCAAAAGTGACCAAATTTTCACATTGAATGAGAATCAGACAAGAAACAATGGTCTCAAACTATCCGGAAATAGATTCAATTTGGAAGTAGGTAGAAACAACTTTGCCAACCGTGTAGTAAATGAATGGAATAAACTTCCTGCACAGGTAGTGCAATGTAGTTCAGTTCGAAGCTTTAAGAATCAGTTAGATAAATACCTAAGTAAGATGCTGTAATGATTATAATTTATCTTAAATTATTTGTTTTTGTTTTGTTATTATTTGTCTGTCTGATTTTCATTTATTTTGTTTTTGTTTTGTTATCATTTGTCTGATTTTCATTTATTATTAGTTATATGTCAATTTATCATTATTTACTATTTACCTGTTTGTTTATTATTCAACTATACCTATGCATTTATTTATGTATTTTATTTGTTGTTTACATTATTATAGTTTTTATTTATTGTTTTATTATTAATATGATTTTTTTTTCGCATCCGACCTAGATATGGATCAAAAGGTCTCCTGTCGGCATGCTCCGCCTTTGTAATCCTTTGTAAACCATTCTCCACTCACCCCTATATCCTGCCTCTCCATTCATTGCTCAACAGACATTCCCCTCTTGCTCAATGCTCCTTTCACCCCATCCACCCATCTCTTCCTTGGTTGTCCCGTCAAGTTCACTCCCTCCACATCTGGCTTCCACACCTCTTTTACTAATCTTTCTTCATTCATTCTTTCTATGTGTCCAAACCATTCTAATACTCTTTTATCAGTCCGATGTGTCATCTCTTTTTCCACCGCCAGCTCTTCTCCTCACCTCATCATTTCTCACTCTATCCAACCTTTTAATCCCTACTATACTTCTCAGATATTTCATCTCAGACACACTAAATTTTTCTCTCTGCCTCTCTTAGATTCCAGGTCTCTGCCCCATACAGTGCCATCAACACAATCACCCCTTCATATAGTCTCATCTCTGCATCCATTCTCAAATGACTATTTCTCATGACACTTTTTAGTCCCACAAGGCATTTACTTGCTTCATTCAGTCTACAATGTACCTCCAATTCCACTCCTCCCTTTCCTGTCACATGCGACCCTGAATACCTAAAGCTATACACTTTTTCCACCATCTCTCCTTTAAGACTTACTTCCAATTCATTGGCATACTCTCCCCTTGTACATCTCATTACCTTGCTTTTACCCACATTTACCTTCAACTTTTTCCTATCGAATACCCTTCCAAACTCCGTCACTAACTCCCTTAATCCTACCTCTGATCCTACCACAAGCGTAGTATCATCAGCAAACAACTTGCTTGCCTCTCACTATACTCTATTTTCTTAAACCATATCCAGTCCCCTACCCATTACACTTACCTCTACCTCCTGCACCACCCCATCCATGTACACATTGAACAGCCATTTCGACACGACACATCCCTGTCGCAGAATTCTAAAAGGGGCTCTACTACCCTCGTAAAAACTCTTGACTGCCCTTAACAGCTTTCCCCCAATCCCTTATATCTGCAAAACCTTCCACACTGATTTCCTGGCTAGCCTGTCATAAGCGTTTTCCAAATCCATAATGACCCTAAAAAACTTTCCTTTTGTTAAAGTTTTCTCACATATCTACCTAAACCCACACTGTTCTTCATCAAATACTCCTGTTCCTGTCCTAATCCTCTCAATTATAGTCCTCCCATATGCTTTACCAACTACACCAAACTGATCCCTCTGATACTACTACACTCACATTTGTCCCCTTTTCCCTTGGAATATGGAACTATACAGGCACTCCTCTAGTCCTTTGGCACTCTACCCTCCCTTATACACATATTAAACAACTTCACTAGCCAGTCCACTATTACTGTACCTCCCTTCTTCAGATACCAAAGGCTTCCCCCTTATATAGGAGGTAGCCAAGTCAAAAGACATGTACCCACTTTCACCCATTTCACTCCCACTCATTCCACTCCCATGTACCATAATCTTTTCCCTCTCATCTTAGCTCCTAATAGGTGATGGGTCATCCCTGTATGCCGTCCATTGCCCTAGGTTGCAGACAATGCAACAAGACACAGTACATTCAGATCATGGTCACAGCAAGAATACTGCTATTGAGTTTTCCCACCCAGGTTGTAAAAGGCAACTAAATAGAAATGGAATTATGGGACTAGGTTCCTGGTTTCTGTAATCCTATTGCTACTAGAAGTCAAGTAAAAAAAATATGTAATTGAGATTTTATTTCTCATCGAGCACTGCATCTTATGATAAAGGAGGACATTGCTTAACCATGAGATTCCAGTCTATAGAAAAGAATTTACTTTAGTTGTTGAATTTGTAGTAAATACTATATAAATGTAATTGGTAACTCTAAAGCACAAGCTTCTCGAAATACATTATTTCATTTCAGAAATTATTAGTCCTATCTATGGAACATTATATATACTTCTAGCATATATACACTACATTATATACATCATAATGATTAATTTGAAAAAAAAGTAGGTCCACTTCTCAAGGCCGCCTAAAATGATGTGACTGGTAAACAGTTGGATGATGAAAGACGGTATTAGTCTCCATTTTAGTGTTTTAAAAGTGATTTTGAAATATTTGAGAAATATGTTATGAATAATCTTGAGGCCAACAACCAAAGTGATTTACATACTTTTGTTATATCATGGCAGCAGTTTAATCTGTTTTCAGTCGTACCATTCTTATTTTTGTGTTCATTCAGTATGTCCTTTCACTTTATGAGTATTACAGTGGAGAATTTTTTTTTTATTTTCTTGTGTTATCATCGGCACTGATTCACATTTAACAGTTTTCCTCTATATCATGCTTCATTTGTTACCAAATATGGCAATATAGCACGAATAGAATAGTCTTGTATATGTCAAGGCATGTATAGTGGTCACTGTGAGTTAAATTCTTCGACACAGGGACTTATCTTATGGTTTTCTCTTTATGATCTTATTCATCTGAGAGTAGGCAAACTTTGGCCCTAGATCGTCTTGATACGAACTGACCCAAAGGGATTCTCGATTGATTGATCTGGTATATGCCAGGACATGTATAGTGGCTACCATGAATTAACCTCTTTGAACAGTGATTTATCTTATGGTTTTCTGTTTATGATCTTATCATCTGAGGGTAGGTGAACTCTAGCCCAAGGGGGGTGGGGAGGTCTTGATAGAGATTCTCGATTGGTTGACCAAGATCTACTTGAGGGTTGAGTTGGGCCCCTCATTTGTTATTGTCTTTAGTTAGCAAGACCAAGATTCATAAAATATGGCACCATAAGGGTTAAAAAGGTCAATAAGAACTTCTCTACTGACATGGCTTTGCGTACTTTCAGCCAGGATTGTCGACGACATCAGGCATGTCTGGTTTTCTCAGGACAGGAAACTCTGATGGAAGAGTGAGGACGGTAACAACGAGCCTCAGCGAAAGAGTGTTGTCCTGCATCGCCAACAGAATGGGTAACAACGATATAGGTACACAGGTGAGAATACATTCAAGCACATTAAACATTTTTGAGCGGATAAGCTTTTTTTTTCTCTGTATATTTCTCAACAGCTGTTAAATCTTCAACATGATCCATTAATCTACCTTTTCATTTGTTTCACACATGCATAGAAATGAAAAAACACCACGAAAGGCATCCTCTGTTATGATGATATTGACTTAATGTAATTTCATTTGCTATATAAAGTTAATTTTTGTTTGTTTTATCTAGATATTGTTGAAGCTGGAATAAATCAATTTCTGGAAAATATGAAGTAACTTTTTCAAAGAAATAATGTGCCAGAGTATCAACAATAAAAAATCCAGATGCCCTTTATCAAGACAATAACAAACTTTTTTTGGGTTTTATTCCTACTATGGACAGGAGACTTTAGGCAGATAAAATGGCGGGCACCCATGTGAATGGATTTCTATGGATTGTGACCCCTTTGAGGGGGCCGCACGCTAGGCATTACTCGCTAGTATGCTACTTGTTTTGGCTAGTTCGTTTGAGTAGAAACGACTTCGGTTACGATCTTTTGTTTCTCAAATTTCCAAATGTCAAATCACTCCTGTGTCATATAGTGAGAAGCTGAATGACAAACTAAGAGAAGTTTAATCTATACGAATGTTAGACACATTGTTGAGATGTTCTTATGAATACCTAGAATTTTGTAACTGAAGTCGTTTCTACTCATACGAAGTAGCAAAAGCAAGTAGCATGCTAGCTTAGTGTACCATCACCTTTAGCTGCCAAAAAATACCCTTGACAAATATGCATACATGCATACATAAGTACATACATACATATATACATACATACATACATACATACATACATACATACATACATACATACATACATACATACATACATATATACATACATACATACATACATACACATGTACATACATACAAAAATACATACATACATACATACATACATACATACATACATACATACATACATACATACATACATACATACATACATCCTGCCCAGGGCTGAAATAATTTCAGTATCACTGCGGTGCGGGTTGTTAATCCAACTCTAGCGGGCGGGGAGTTGGGGTGTGTGTGTGCGTGTAAGGTCACAGTATTACCCATAGATCAGTCATACGAGCTTTGAGCTCTCATCTGGGAGGTTAATAACTGTCGATCATGAGTCTGACATGTGATCCAAGACCATGGTGCATCACATACATACATACATATATACATACAAAACAATACAAGAATTTAAGAACAAATTAGATATGGCGAGATACAGAGATGGGACACCGCGAGCGTAGCTCCCCTTCCCATAAGATACAACTAGGTAAACACACACACACACACACACACACACACACACACACACACACACACACACACACACACACACACACACACACACACACACACACACACACACACACACACACACACACACACACACACACACACGCACACACACACACACACACACGCGCACACACACACACACACACACACACACACACACACACACACACACACACACACACACACACACACACACACACACACACACACACACACACACACACACACACGTCGGATTCACGGCGAAGATTGGAACTCCGGAAAAGAAGTGCAATTTTCGTGGATCTCAACGACGAGGGAGTACTTTGTTGTATTAGTAGGGAAGGAGGAAAGTTCGTGGTGTAGTGGGAAGGTGAAGAAATGGGAGAAAGAGGGATTATTGAGGAAAATGGAAGGAAACGAGGAAGGGGACGAACGGGCTTCGGATCTTAGGAGAGTTGTAAACAAACAGGGGGCAGAATACACAGACGAGGAACAAGGAAGCAGAGGTGTCAAGAGCAGAAATATAGATAATAGCAGCTCAATGGAAAGAGAAGATAACTGCTTTTATGGATTTAATGAGGGAGGAGGAGACAACCTCCCCCGACTAGTAAATCTAGAGGAGAGAGAAAAAAAAAATTAGGTTTGACTAATTATCACAGGTTTCCCAAAGGGTTGATGAACTGGAAGAAATAAAGAAGGAGAATCAAAACCTAACTAAAGAAATAGAATTAAAAAGACAGTTAAAAGAAGTAAATGATGAGAATAAGGAATTAAAGAATAATAATAAAGAAAATAAAGAGACCATAGCAAAGGAAGCACAGGGTTGGAGAAAAGTTCAAGAGAACAACACACTTGTATTTAGAGATATAGTGACACAACAGATGAAAGAACAAACTAAGGAGACAGTTATTAAAGTGATGAGAGAAAAGGAGAATATAGTAAGAGACTTAGCGGACAAAAAGAAATGTATTGTTATATTAGGGATGGAAGCGAAGTATAATCCAAATAGGACCACAAGAGTAAAAGAGGAAAAGGAAGAGATAAACAAAATATTAGAAGTAGTTCAAGAGGATGGACAAGAAACAGGGAAAGAAATTGAAGAAATATATAATTAAGGAAATACAATACAGATAAGACTAAACCAATTAAGATCAAATTTAGGTCACAAACGACAGCAGAGAATATCTTAGCAAAAACAGGTAAACTAGCAGACAGTAAACAATATAAACAAGTATGGATAAAAATAGAAATGAGTAAAGAGGAAAGAGAGGATGAGAAAACAAAAAGACTAGAAGCTAAGAAAAAAAAAACGAGAAAAGAACAGAGTCAGAAAAAGAGAAATTCTATTGGAGAGCAGTGGATATGAAAGTGAGGAGATGGTTCATAGCAGAAAAAACGGAAAAGAAACAGAAAACACGATGGAAATAGCAGAAAATTAAAAGTGTCTTACACAAACATTGATGGCTTAATAACAGGCTTTAACGAACTGAATGATTACCTAATGGAAAAAGAACCGGACATAATGGGAATTGTAGAGACAAAATTGAAAGGTCCACTACCACCCAACAATGTAGGACATGGTGCATATGATTATTGGATTAGAAACAGAGGTAAAACAAGAGTGTGGAGTTATGTTCCTGACTAAGGAGGATATAAATGTGAGGAATGTCACATATGGAAAGAATAGAGTAGAGATGACTATGATGGGAGTGGAGGACAGGGATGGGAAGAGCAGGAAGTTTGTAGTAAATGATGTACCTCCTAAACGGCCTCGTGGGAAGAGAGAGAACACCTGAAGGAGGCGGGCTTAGTGATCAACTTGCAGAAGTTCGTTTTTGCTCGAGGGACCGTGACTTACCTAGGCCACACCGTAGGTGTTGGTTCGGTGCGGCCCAAGAAAGCCAACGTAGAAGCGATCCTAGCCTTCCCTACACCAAGGACAAGGAAGGAGCTGGTTAGGATCCTTAGGATGGCCGAATATTATCGCCGCTTCTGCAAGAACTTCTCCACCGTCGCGGCTCCCCTAACCGACCTGACCAGCTCAGCCAAATCCTTTCAGTGGTCCCCATCCTGCCAGACGTCTTTCGAGAACATCAAATCGTTCCTGACTTCCGAACCGGTGCTCAAGACTCCTAACTACCACCTACCATTCCACCTGCAAAAAGATACCAGTGGAGTTGGAGTACGGGCAGTGTTACTACAACCTGATCCTACCTTCACCATTCTCCATCCTGTGGCCTTCTTCTCGGCAAAGCTCAACAAACATCAAGAGAGCTACTCCACCATAGAGAAGGAAGCCCTATCCCTCGTCCTGGCAATCAAGAAATTTCGGTGTTATCTCCAGTCATCAGCAGCACCCATCAAGATATTCACCGACCATAACCCTCTCGCTTTCATTCAGAAAGCAAAGCTGCAGAATCAGATTCTTCGTTGGGCTCTAACCTTACAAGAGTACCATCTAGATATCCACCACATAAAAAGGCCTGACAACATCATAGCAGATACTCTATTCCGGGCTCCAGTCAGCTAACTTCCTTCATGTTCCCCTTCGGAGGTCTTCAGTGGGGGGTGTCATGATATTACCCCTAGCCAGGTGACACGATACCCCATCCGGGTACCAAGGTACCCATTCACCTGAATGACACCCTTCCTACTACAACTGTCATCCTACTTCGAAGAAACAAGCAGTCAGCCTTCTCCCCCAACCCCACTTCGGTCGCTCCGCAGCCAAGCGGTATTTCGGCAGTTCAGCCTGAATAACTTTCCTCAGCCAATCACTGGCGAGTCTGGCGACTCTGTAGAGTCCCCCAAAAAAGATTACCTCGAATTAATTTCTCTTTGTGTAGGATTTGGCGCTTTCACTTTTAATAATATTGAATACAGACAACATTCTGGCCTCGCCATGGGTAGTCCCCTTTCTGCAGTGTTAGCAAATTTATACATGGAAATACTCGAAAAAGAAGAATACATGACAATAATGGGTATGTTGATGACATACTTGTAATTGTACCTAATGATACAGATATTAACAACAAACTCAGGAGATTAAACAGTGTAAATGAAAATATACAATTTACTGCAGAAAATGAAAATAATGGAAAATTACCTTTCTTAGACACAATTATCCATAGAATAGATAGAAATATGAAATTTTCATTATACCGGAAACCCACCAATAAAGAAGACTATATACACTTCTATTCAGGACATAATGACAGAACTAAAACAGGTATCATAATAGGTTTCTTCTTCAGAGCATTTCGTATATACAGTAAAGAATTTCTAGATCTTGAATTACAATATAGCACAGAGACTTTAATCAAACTCAAATATCCAAAAGGTCTCTTATGTAGGTTGAAAAAGAAAGCCAAAGAAATAATTAACAAAGGTAAAGATAAAAATAAGAATGATAATAAATGTAATAAAGAATCTGGATACATTACAGTACCAAACTCTAATGTCAATTCACACCTCGACACTTTTCTCCTAAAAGCGGGCATTAAAATAGCCAGGACATCAAGTAACAAAGTAGGACATTTAGTAACACGTAGCTACAATAATCCCAATAACGAAAACAGCGTTGTTTATAAAATCCCGTGTAAAAGCTGTCCCTCTTCATATTTTGGTGAATCTGGTCGCGGACTTAATAAAAGGATAAATGAACATAAAAATGACGTAAAATCCCATAGAACATCTAACTCCATAGTAATGCATGTGGATAAACATGGCCACCTTCCAGACTGGAACAACACAACCGTATTAAATAAAGGATCATCCAAGAAACTAAGGAAGACAATTGAGGCAGCATACATTAACACTAATAATAACATTAACCATAGAGAAGGATTTATATGTCTATCAAAAGCCACAAGCTTATTAATAATAAAAGAATACGCAAATCAAATAACAAGCTCTCCGAAGCGTCCCATAAGATCACCCGTCCATGTATAAAATATCCTGTTATGTTTAAGTTGTTAGCTTTGTGATCAAGACCCTGCGGGTCGAAACGTTAAAGCGTGAAATTCTCCCATTACTCCTCGTCTGCTTCTTCCACCTTCAGTCTTATATATATATATATATATATATATATATGTATATATATATCTCTATATATATATGTATATATATATATACTCATGCATATATACATATATATATGTATGTATATATATATATGTATATACATATATATATATATATATATATATACTCATCTATATATACATATACATATACACTAAATGGTTCCCAGTGGTCAATTAATATCTTTTTTCAACCACAAATCACTTTTAATTCCATGCCATCGCAGTCGAGACTGAGAATCGCTCGATGGAGACATCCGTTGGAAATTGAAACGTGGACGAGCCGAGGATTCGAACCCAGCTAACCCGTAACAAAGTTACAGTGACGTAAACCAATATCTCTCTTGGTAGCGTATTGGTCTACGTCACTGTAACTTTGTTGCGGGTTAGCTGGGTTCGAATCCTCGGCTCGTCCACGTTTCGATTTCCAACGGATGCCTCCATCGAGCGATTCTCAGTCTCGAGTGCGATGGCATGGAATTAAAAGTGATTTGTGGTTGAAAAAAAAAGACACACACACACACACACACACACACACACACACACACACACACACACACACACACACACACACACACACACACACACACACACACACATATATATATATATATATATATACATATATATATATACATATATATATATATACATATATATATATATATATATATATTATACATTATGTTATGATATAAGTGTTTCATTTTGTGTGATTGTGTCTTATATGTACGTGTCATATATTTGTCTTTCATATTTCAGACAAAAATCGTCTCTTCTCTGAACTCCTGCCCATCAGCAAAGGTAAGAGCTAGCCGTTGCCGTAATGAATAGCTATCTATAATTGGTTCTGCAATTGTATATCTCATCTCTATAAAACTGTGGCATAAGCTAAAGGTTTCACTAGTGCTTACGTCAAAATACTTATTTAGATGAAATATGAATTCAGGCCATAAGGTTTTTAAGATGATCTTGATTAATTCCTTCAACGGCGGCCTAAAGTTCTAACTAACTAAGCGTGGGATGGTAGTTGAGTATACCTTGTGATATGCTTTATTGGTTTTATTCTGAGTGGCCCCCCCTCATCAGCTGAATACAGTGTTTAACCATAATCCAAAATATAAAACTTTCAAGGAATTTATCAAGGTAGTTTTGATGCCTTTGCTACCAGAGGAGTACTATGAGCAAGTATAGAATAACCTGGCATCAACCAGAATAAAAGTAAAGGGGTGTTGCCCAGTATGAATAGGGCGAAATCCACACTTGTTTAATGCTTCATCAGTTAAATACAATCGTCTAGCATTTTCCAGAACATATTGCATGTCTTCACCATCATCTTTACCTGCTCAGCATGGATTAGGCTGTCCGAGGAGATAGTCATCCTGTCCACTGAGTCAAACACATACAGTGTGTAGCCTCAGGCTTTCTTGGATCTAGCTTTGACTTTGCCTCAGATTGGACCATCAGACTCCGTCAGTGATCGAGACCATATTTTCTTCTAAATTTGCTTCCTCAGAAAACAGAACATATGCGTTGCCACGCAAGGGGATGTCTAGGAGCCTTTTTATATCCGAAATACACAACCTATGATTTGAATCCTAGTAGGGAAAGTAATTAATTTAATCTGTCAAAACGAGTTAATGTATGTGTTTGAAAGCTGCCAATGTTACCTTGTTATCATTGCAGGCAAAGAATCGGCTAATAAAGTTGCTGAGGAGAATTTCTGTGGCCGACTCCACTTTTATAAACGCCGTCGAGAGATTGAGAGACAATGGTTCCATAACTACCCTTAACTGCTTTGCCAGGACTGACTTAGGAACGCTGGTATGAATACATAGATTTGTGAAACTTATACATTAAAACTGTATTTTTTTTTTCTTTTTGGTTAACAACAACTTGAAGACCTTTTCTAATATGAATGAAATGATACTGCATAATATCTAAGTCATATATCACAGTGGACAATTTCTCATGGAATTTTTTTTTTATTTGTCCTATTGAAAGTCGTTTGTCATTCCTGAGCTCACAAGGTGCTTGGAAGCAGGATCCACACCCTCCCTTGGCACGGTAAGTAGGCTTTTATGCTCTAAGGAGATTTGAAGTTATGTTACAGGATATTATTAGATGTATTTATTTTTCTGTCCACAATAGCATTAACTTACGGTCTCCAATAAACCTCCCTCAGGCCTTACTGGCATCAATAGTCTGTCTTTAAGAAGCCTCCTCTATCGTTACAAGAACTCTGCTTCCGTTCGGGCTCATTTTTTTTATATTAATGTTTCATTTCTGTCCATGAAATTGCGCTTGTCTTATCTGCTGGATATACAAGTATTCATAACTCTTGTATTCTGTTAATGCCTTCAGGTTATTCATATTGCAGGTCATGCGTTCTACTGTGACTGTCAACTGCTTTAATAACGTTATGGCCTCAGCATACATGGTAAGTATTTAAATTTGGTATAACAGCCACACCTATAACCCCCCCCACACACACACACAGACACACACACACATACACACATATGTAAAAGTGCGAAGAGAGGAAAAAAGGAACTATGAAAAAGACATTATAGATAAATGCAAAGAGCAACCCCAACTGTTCTATAGATATGCAAATAGTAAACTTAAAAATAAACAGGAAATGGTGAAACTACGCCAAGGAAATATAGAATACACAGAAGATCTAGAAATGGCCGAAGTCATGAATAATCACTTCAAGTCTGTTTTCACTAGAGAGAAGGCACAATATTGGGACGAAGGAAATGAAGTGCGATCTCCCCCCATGAGCGAGATAATAATAACACAAAAAGAAATAATGGAACATTTATCAAACCTTGATGTCAGGAAATCGCATGGCCCGGACGGAATTGCAAATTGGATTCTAAAAGAATGCAAAGAAGAACTAATGGACAAAATACATAACATAATAAGTTGCTCACTTAAAGAAGGAAAAATACCAAAAGACTGGAAAAATGCTAACATTGTACCAATATATAAAGGAGGAAACAAGGAAGAACCAACTAACTATAGACTGGTCTCACTAACAAGCACGATAGCCAAAATTTGTGAGAAAATTATCAAGAACAGATGGGTAAGACACCTGGAAGAAAATATAATAAATCCAAGACAATTTGGGTTCAGACAGGGAAGATCGTGTACCTCAAACTTAATATGTTTTGATTCAAGACTAATAGACATAGTGCAAGAAGGGGATGGATAGGCTGATTGCGCTTTTCTGGACTTACAAAAAGCTTTCGACAAGGTACCACACAAATACAAGGGATACAAGGGAACCTACTAAAATGGATGGAGGACTTCCCGATTGGTAGAAAGATGAGAGTAGTACTCAGAGAAAAATATTCAGGTTGGAAGGAGGTGATCAGTGGAGTTCCACAAGGATCTGTATTGGCTCCAATAATGTAGCTATTTATGTGAATGACATGGATGATGATGTGCAATGTTACATGATCTTTGCAGACGATGCTAAATTGTTAAGGAAAGTAAAAACCGAAACGGATTGCGAATCACTACAGGAAGACCTGAATAAGGTATGGAACTGGAGTCAGAAATGGGAAGTAGACTTCAATATTAAGAAGTGCAACATAATGGACTTTGGAAAAAGTAAAAATAGAATATCAGGACAATATAAAATTGGAGCTAAGGAGGTAAAGAAAGTGGGATCTAAAAATATTTGGGAGTAATTATCTCAAGTGACTTATCCTATGATAAACAAATAAACAAAATTGTCTAAGAATCCTATAACTTGCCAAGATCAATAAAAGTGGCATACATATTTGGACGAAGAAATTATTAGAAAATATCAGTCATACTGATAAGGCCTAGCCTAGAATATGCGGCGACATTGTGGTCACCCAGTACCAAAAAGAGTATTAAGAAAATAGAAAGAATCCAGATAGCAGCCACAAAAATGGCCCCTGCACTTTCAAACTTGTTATATGAAGAAAGACTGGCTAAGTTGGAGTTACCGACTCTGGAGCAAAGAAGAGAGAGAAGCGACCTACTAACCACCTATAGAATCATGAAGGGCACAGAAATACTCGATAGAGAGGACTTGTTAAACTGGGAGAAGAGAAACAGGAGAGGACATGGAAAGAAACTCAAAAAACATAGTTATAGAAGAGATCAAACTGGACGAAAAAATAGTGTGTGCAAAAACCGTTCATGAATTCAAGAGCAAAATAGACAATGCGAGATACAAAGGCTGGACACCACTATGGTGGTCCGGGTACGAATCCTGCCCAGGGCTGAAATAATTTCAGTATCACTGCGCTTAGAGTCGTTACTTCAACTCTCGTGGGCGGGAAGTTGGGTGTGTGTGTGCGTGTAAAGTCACAACATTACCCATAGATCAGTCATATGAGCTCTGAGCTCTCTTCCGGGAGGAAAATAGCTGTCAATCACGAGTTCAGCACGTGATCAAAAGACTAAGGTGAATACCAAGGTGACTACACACCCGTTGCTCCCCCCCCCCACACAACTCGTGGTGCAGTTGGTAGAGTTTCTGGCTGTCACTACAGTGGTCCGGGTTCGAATCCCGCCCAGGGCTTAAGTAAATTGAGTACCGCTGCGTTGCAGGTTGTTACTCCAACTCTCGTGGGCAGGGAGTTCGGTGCGTGTGTGCGTGTAAGGTCATAGCATTACCAATAGATTGGTCATATGAGCTCTGAGGTCTCTTCCGGGAGGGAAATAGCTGTCAATCACAAGTCCAACACGTGATCCAAGACCATGGTGAATCACGCACACACACATATCAGGAAAAAGGAAACAAAACAGACAGAAAAAGACGAGAGAGAGAGAGAGAGAGAGAAAGCTAGCCTATACCAACATAGATGGAATTATTTCAGGACTGAATGAACTAAATGACTATTTGGCATTAGAAAAACCAGACATAATGGAAATAGTAGGAACTAAATTAAAAAGTAATGGTGAAGAAAATACTAGTCACTTTGATAAGACCAAGATTGGAGTATGCAGCGACGACGTGGTCACTAAGTACAAAAAAATGTATAGTAAAACTTGAAAGAATACAAAGAGCAATTACGGAATTGGCACCAACACTCTCAGGACTATCATATGAAGAGAGACTAGCAAAACTTGAGCTACAGACATTAGAACAAAGAAGAGAGAGAGGAGACTTGATGACTATTTAAAGAATCATGAAAGGCATAGAAACTATTGATAGAGAGGATCTAATAAATTGGGATAGTAGAAATACAAGAGGACACGGAAAGAAAATAAAGAAAGACAGTTATAGAAGAGACCTGAAAAGAACAGCTTTCCCCACAGGAAAAATAGACAGATGAAAATGTGGTGTGTGCAAAAACAATACACGAATTTAGAATCAGTCTAGATAAAACGAAATATGAAGACGGGACACCACGAGCATATCTCCCCCTTCCCGTAAAATACAACTAGGTAAATAGTAGGTAAACACACACACACACACACACACACACACACACACACACACACACACACACACACACACACACACACACACACACACACACACACACACACACAGGAGAAATAGGTAAAGGCTTAGATATAAATAGAGAAGTTAGATAAAGTAATGCATTAAAAATCGCAAAGTAAACGAATTATTGGAAGAAATCATAGATTTAAAATTGGACTACCGAGCTGTACTTAGAGAATTGATTACTTTGCGTAAGAATTAAGTGACATAAAGAGCGAAATTGATATGCCCAAAAGAGAAAACGAAAGAATGAAAAATGAGGACAACAATAAAAATGAAGAACTGAAAAAGGAGGTCATAGAGCAATTACAGGTAGTAACCAGAAAGGTGGAAGAGTCAATTAAAGAAACAGACCTCCTTGAAATAAAAAAAATCAATGGAAAGAAGAACAGGAAAACAAAAGAAAATTTCCTTTGGAGAAATAGTACAAAAGTAGACGGAGAAAAACACAAAAGAAACAGTTATGAAAGTAATTAAAGAAAAGGAAAATTGGATGAGAGATACAGTTGACAAAGGTAGATGCATTGTGGTCCATAGTACCCAAGAAAAACATGATGTGTATAAATACCAGAGAGAAAAGGAGGAAAAGGAAACAGCTAAGGAAATTCTGAAAGAAGTTCAAGACCAAGGGCAAAATTTTGACAATGAAATTGACAAGATTCACAGAATAGGCAAATATTCAAAAGAAAACCAACATAGACCTCTGAAAATAAAGCTAATAACTCAAATGATAGCCGAGGAGGTACTATCGAAAGCGGCGAAATTAGTAAACAGCGAGAAATTCAAACATATATGGATAAAAAAGGAAATGAGTGATGAGGAAAAAGAGAAATACAAGGATCTCAGAATTGAGGCCAACGGTAGAAATGAGAAAAGAAGAGAGACGGAAACACATTTTTTTTTAGAGTACTAGACCTGAGACTGAAAAAAATGGTACATCAGAAAAATGGAAAATTAAAAAACAGAGGCAAAATATGAAACTAAAAGTGGCATACACAAATATCGACGGTATGATTTCTGGAATTAATTAACTAAACGACTATCTGGAAATAGAGAAACCTGACATTATGGGAATTGTGGAGACAAAACTGAAAGGCCCTATATCAACAAGTATGGCGAAAAATAGAACAGACAAGCAGGGAGGAGATGTCATGCTATTGACCAAAAAGGGTTTAAATGTGACAAGGATAAATGAAGGTAAATATAATGTGGAATTAATTATGATTAAAGTTGTAAATAAAACATGAAAAGTAGAAAAATTGTAGAAGTGTATATGCCACCAAAAACACAGGCTTGGTCTGATAGTGATCATTCTAAATAACTGGAAGACAATGTATGTACTAAATGAGTTACTGAAAGAGGGTGGTAACATAGTAATTGTGGGTGATTTTCATGCAAAGGATATAATCTGGGAAGAAATTGTAGTAAAAGGGGGAGAAGAATTTTGGAGCAACATTCTACTGGCTATGACCATCGAATATACCTTAACACAATGAGTTAAAGAAAATATTAGATATAGAAACAACGAGGAACCGTCGAAACTAGACTTAATATTAACTTCTGAATTAGATATTGTGAACAGAATGGAGTATAAAACACCAATTGTAAAGAGTGACCATATACTAATAGAGTTTGAATTAAAAGAATGAAATAATGTAAGAAGGAATGATAAACATATAGAGGGAAGATTAATGTACAACAAAACGGATTTTGTAAAAAAAAAAAAACTGGGATAAATTCTCCAAAGAGAAAACAAAGATGGAAGACAAATGGGACATATTCAAAGAAAAGTACAAAAAAGGAATTGATAAAATGTACCAAAGAAGAAGAAGAAGCAAAAAGAGATTCATATAAAGTGTTGGTACAATAAAAGGTGCAGTGAGGCTACAGATAGAAGAGACAAAGCCTGGAAAAGATGGAAAAGAAACAAAAAACATCCAAATGGCAAACTTATATAAAACTTAGGAATAAATATGTGAATATACGCGGGAAAGAAAAAAGAAGCTATGAAAATATATTATAGACAAAAGTAAGGAGCAGTCTGAACTCTTTTACAGATATATAAATGATAAATTAAAAGACAAACACGAAATTGTAAAAATGCGTGAAGGAGATAAAGAATATATAGACGTCACAGAAATGGCAGAGTTTATGATCAGACATTTCAGGTCTGTTTTTACAATCGAGAGTTCACAAATATGGGAAGATGGACAACGAGAAAGACCCCCTAAAATGAAAGAAATAAAGGTAACACAGAAAGAAGTAAGAGACAAAAAAAAAAAAACAAAAAAAAAAAAAAAAACCCTAGATGTTAGGAAATCGCATGGACCGGATGGAATTGTAAATTGGATACTGAAAGAGTGTATAGACGAACTGACGGATAAATTATACTCAAAGAAGGAAAGGTACCACAAGAATGGAAAGGTGCAAACATAGTACCAATATATAAATAAGGAAACAAAGAAGATCCCACAAACTTCAGACCGGTATCCCTTACAAGCACAGTAGCAAAAATATGCAAAAATGTTTCAAAAACAAATGGATCAAACACTTGGAAGAGAATAAAATATTAAACCCTAAACAATTTGGATTCAGAAGTGGAAGATCGTGTACCACAAACTTAATATGCTTTTACTCGAGATTAATTGAGATAATACAAGAAAGAGATGGCTGGGCAGATTGCGCCTTCTTGGACTTGCAGAAGGCTTTTGACAAAGTACCACATAAAAAGTTAATAAGAAAAATTGAAATAATAGGGGAAATACAAGGTAAGCTACTGGAATTGATGAAGGATTTCTTAAGTGGGAGAAAAATGAGAGTGGTACTTAGAGACAAAAATTCGAACTGGGAAGATGTGATAAGTGGCGTCCCGCAAGGCTCTGTATTGGCTCCTTTAATGTTTGCCATATATATAAATGATATGGATGAGGGAGTGAAGTGTTACATGAACTTCTTTGCTGACGATGCCAAATTACTCAAGAGAGTAAGCACAGAAGAAGATTGCAGATCGCTACAAGAAGACCTGGACAAAATATGGGAATGGAGTCAGAGGTGTGAAATGAACTTTAACATTAAGAAATGTAGTATAATGGAATTTGGAAAAAGCAAAAATAGAATATCGGGTCAATATAAAATTGGTAACAAGGAAGTCAAAAAAGTCGACTCAGAAAGGGACCTGGGAGTGATTATCTCAAGTGACTTGACACCTGATAAACATGTCAGTAAATTAGTTGGAGAGACTTTTAACTTATTAAGATCAATGAAAGTGGCCTTCGACTATATGGATGAAGAAATGGTAAAGAAAATAGTTGTTGCTCTAATAAGACCTAAACTAGAGTATGCTGCGACACTATGGGCACCTAGCACAAAAATAAATGAATAGATAAATAAATAAATAGATAAATAAATAGTTAGATAAATAAATAAATAAACGAATAGATAAACAAACAAATAAATAGGTAAATAAATAAATAAATAAATAAATAAATAAATAAATAAATAAATAAATAAATAAATAAATAAATAAATAAATAAATAAATAAATAAATAGAAAGAATTCAAAGAGCAGCGACAAAAATGGTACCTACACTATCAAATTTGACATACGAACAAAGACTGGAGAAATTACATCTATCAACACTGGAACAAAGAAGAGAAAGAGGTGCTTTGTTGACCATTTACAGAATTATGAAAGTGATGGAAGTTCTTGATAGAGACGATTTATTAAAATGGGACAGAAGAGAAACAAGAGGACACGAAAAGAAGCTAAATAAAGACAGTTACAGAAGAGATTTGAAAAAGAATAGCTTCCCACATAGAGTGACTGATGTCTGGAACAAAAAAAACAGTGAGTGCTAAAACTATACAAGATTTTCAGAATAAACTGGATGCGGAGAGATACGAAAACGGGTTACTACGAGCATAGCTCTCGTCCCGTAAAATACAACTAGGTAAATACAACAAGGGTAAATACACACACGTAAACACACACACACACACACACACACACACACACACACACACACACACACACACACACACACACACACACACACACACACACACACACACATACACACACACACGCGTACACACACACACACACACACACACACACAATTGAAAGCTCACAAAATTGGGAGGAAGGACAGAGAGAAAGATACCCTGCAATGAAAGAGATAACGGTGACACAGAAAGAAATAAGGGAAGAAATAAAAAACCTAGATGTCAGAAAGTCGCACGAGCCAGATGGAATTGCAAATTGGATATTGAAAAAATGTATATATGAACTAACGGATAAAATACACAAGAAGGAAAAGTATCACAAGATTGGAAAAATGCAAATATTGCACCAGTATACAAAGAAGGGGACAATAGAAATAATAGAAATAATTTATGAAAGGGACGGATGGGCAGATTGTGCCTTCTTAGATTTACAAAAGGCATTTAACAAAGTACCACACAAAAAGCTACTAAGAAATATTGGAATGGATGAAAGATTTCTTGAATGGGAGAAAAAGAAGCGTGGTACTCAGAGACAAGAACTCAAGTTGGGAAGATATGATAAATGGGTCCCATAAGGCTCTATATTGGCTCTGATAATACTTTCCATAAATGAGATGGGTGATATGAACTTCTTTGCAGATGATGCGAAACTACTAAAGAGAGTAAGTACAAAGGAAGATTGTAAATCATTACAAAAAGATCTGCGCAGCATCTGGGAATAGAGTCAGAAGAATGAAGTAAATTTTAACATCAAGAAATGTAGTATAATGAAATTTGGAAAAAGCAAAAATAGAATATCTAGACAATACAAAATTGGTAGAAAGGAAATTAAAAAAGTCAACTCGGAAAGGGACATAAAAGTAACTATCACCATTGACATGGCAGCAGACAAACATATCAACAAATTAGTTGGAGAAACTTTCAATCAATAAAGATAAATGAAAGTGGCCTTTGACTACATGGATGAAGAAATGGTAAAGAAAATAATAGTTACATTGATAAGACCAAAATTGGAGTACGCTGCGACACTATGGACACCTAATACATAAAGAAATTAGAAAGAATTCAAAGAGGAACGACAAAGATGGCACCAACACTCTCCAAATTGACATACGAACAAAGATTGGACAACTTGAACTACCAACCCTGGAATAAAGAAGAGAAAGAGGAGACCTGCTAACCATCTACAGAATTATAAAAGGGATGGAAGTCCTTGGTAGAGATGACTTACTAAAGTGAGAGAGAAGAAAAGCAAGAGGACACGAAAAGAAACTTAAAAATATAGTTACAGAAGAGATCTGAAAAAATAGCTTTCCACACAGAGTGATAGATATCTGGAACAAAATGAATGAGGAAACATTGAGTGGAAAAACCATGCAAAAATTTAAGATCAAACTTGATGCTGAAAGATACAAAAGCGGGTCACTACCATAGCTTTCTTCCCGTAAAATACAACTGGGTAGATATAACTAGGTAAATATACACACATGCACACACACACACACACACACACACACACACACACACACACACACACACACACACACACACACACACACACACACACACACACACACACACACACACACACACACACACACACAGAAGATTAATAGACATAGTGCAAGAAAGGAATGGATGGGCTGATTGTGCCTTCCTCGACTTACAAAAAGCTTTTGACAAAGTACCAGACAAAAAATCATTAAGAAAAAAATTACAAAAACAAAACTAGAACATATAGGAGGGATACAAGGGAACTTACTAAAATGGATGGAGGACTTCCTGATTGGTAGAAAGATGAGAGTAGTGCTCAGAGAAAGATATTCAGATTGGAAAGAGGTGATCAATGGAGTACCGCAAGGATCTGTATTGGCTCCAATGATGTTTGCTATTCATGTGAATGACATGGATGATGATGTGAAATGATACATGAGCCTCTTTGCAGACGATGCCAAACTGTTAAAGAAGGTAAAAATAGAAAAGGATTGCAAAGCACTGCAGGAAGACCTGAATAATATATGGAACTGGAGTCAGAAATGGGAAGTGGACTTCAATATTAACAAGTGTAGCATAATGGAGTTTGGAAAAAGCAAAAACAGAATATCAGGACAATATAAAATTGGAACCAAGGAGGTAAAGAAGGAGGGATTCAAAAAAGATTTGGGTGTAATTATCTCAAACGACTTGTCCTACGACAAACAGATAAACAAAATTATCGGAGAATCCTACAATTTACTAAGATCAATAAAAGTGGCATTTACATATCTGGACGAAGAAATGGTTAAAAAGATATTGGTCACACTAATAAGGCCTAGACTAGAGTATGCGGCGACATCGTGGTCACCCAGTACCAAAAAGAACATAAAGAAAATAGAAAGAATCCAGAGAGCAGCAACAAAAATAGCACCTGCACTTGCAAACTTGTCATATGAGGCGAGATTGGCTAAACTGGAGTTACCGACTCTGGAGCAAAGAAGAGAGAGAGGTGACCTACTGACCATCTGCAGAATCATGAAAGGCACAGAAATACTCGATAGAGAGGACTTGTTAATCTGGGACAAGAGAAGCACAAGAGGACATGGAAAGAAAATAAAAAAGCATAGCTACAGAAGAGATCTGAAGAAAAACAGCTTTCCACATAGAGTGGTGGACACTAGGAACAAACTGGACAATGAAATAGTGTGCGCAAAAACCATTCATGAATTTAAGAGTAAACTAGACACTGCGAGATACAAAGGCGGGACACCACGAGCGTAGCTCCCCTTCCCGCAAAATACAACTAGGTAAAACTAGGTAAATACACACACACACACACACACACACACACACACACACACACACACACACACACACACACACACACACACACACACACACACACATATACACATATATATATATATATATATATTCACATCCATACATACATACATAAATGCATAAATGCATTCACGTATGCGTACATACATTCATATATATATATACATACACACATATCTATATGGAGTTATAAAGAAAGCCTTTATCGTGACTTCTTAGTGTGTATTACCTCTGTTTTCTTTAAGAAGTAATGTATAACTTAAACTTAATTTGTTTTTCAGTTTACTGTGGGTAGTATTCCACCATCAATAGCACGCTGTGGAAGTTTGGGATTCAGTCGTCGATCGGGTTAGGTGAGTAGAAGTTCCTTTCTTGAGTCATTAATATGACGTCAACAATGCCAACAGTTCTATTCCCAATCAACTATATACAGTGGAAATGGAATGGGCGGGAGTGGATGTGTGCCTTTGACTTGGTCACCTCACTTATAACCGGGAAGGAGCCCTTGGTACGAGTATATAGATAAATAGATAGATAGATGGATATACAGTAAACCCCGACTAAATCGGATGAACTGGGGGCAAAGCCAATCTAAGTTATCAGGAGAAAAGTCTAAGGTAGTTGAAGCTGCATCCTCATACCCTCTGCATTTCATAGTGGTCAGGCAGAGGCCTACCCACATTGTCAATGAGTCTGAGGAGTGTATCAACAGCCTCAAACCCTGCAGCTAAAGTAGGGCCAGATCCAGGGATTTCTGACCGAGATCGTCAGTTCGGCTGATTTGGCCCAAACTTGCACCAGGGGTAGAGGGTCATACTCAAGGCACTGCGAGATACATGAGAGGAACCTGGACCCAAGGGCGTGTTTGTGGGGCCCAGTCAAAATTGAGGCTTCAGTATATTTTTGTATTTTCGCCTCTGGTGCCCACTCCTTTGGCCCGAGCAGTGTCCAAGTGACATCTGAAAGGAGGCCTCATGGTCCTCGACCTGTGTATGAAATGGTGGACAAATAGGAGTGAGTAGCCTGGGTAGATTTTTCCATTTCCTCTGGCGCCATTACCTTTGACCTGAGCAGTGTCACCAGACGCTTTTCATCAGCTAGGGGTACGTCATCATAACGAATGAACCCCTTAACTTTGGTGTTGCATTTCACAGGTCTTACTCTAGCCAAAGGGCATCAACACATCATCTAGTAAATTATAAAAAAGGGGTTACATCAAAATGAAGATTCGGGTGTGCACTTTCTAATATACTTTACCGACAATGGTAGCCAGAGGTCAGATACAAGTGTAGATAACTATTTTTGCGTCACAGTTTCATTCATCCATACATTACCGTGACCTACTCAACTGGTGTTGTTCTATCTAAACACAGCTGGATGAGTCTGTTTGGCACCAAAGGGACTCCCTGTAACCCTGTGACACTCGTAACATGTTCCGGTTCTGGTAGACACTTTGGCCTGAATAAAACCACCTGGTATTGACCAGAACAAACACCGTAACACTGGACCAAGAGGGACAATTGTCCCAAGGCTTGCGGAGCTCGCTAGAGTGACAAACTTTGTAAAATAGATGGTTGCTGATGTTTCTTTATTGGTTTCATAATTACATTTGATGATAATTAGCGAGTGCAAACATGGAATACTTCGTCATCGTGTGGCATAGAAACAGGGCAGGAAATGGGAGGGATCCCCACCAGATTTTCATCACTTATGAAATGGGCTGGCTGAGCGGGTTAGAGTGTCACTAATTGACGCGGTAGTTGAGGAGACGGCAGTTCAAACCCTGCTGTCAGGGAGTTGGACTAAGGGCATGGTTTATAAAATTCCACGCTACAAAGTCCTATATTAGGGGTACCGTCCAAGCCTCCTAATAGGGGGAGGGGGAGTGTTTTGCGACGTTAAACTGAATCAATCAATCACAGAATGGGCAGTGTACTCTTAGTCATCTCCCTCATTCCTAAATACCATCAATAGCACAGATAAATTCTTCTCATGTCAAAAAGAAAAAAAAAAATCAGTAAAGTGACACTGGACGTTAGTAGTACGGAAACAGCCAAGTTAGACCTAGCAACAGTGAATGTGTTCCTACGTACGTATGGATGATGTGTGCGCGTGCGCGTACATGTGTGTACGTGTGGGAGAAGCTTGTGATGTCATACGCTAATGGGTTTTGATTGGTTGTAGATGTATGTGCGATTTAATTGGTGTATAGTTGTGTAAAAGTAGAAGTTTGTGTACTTTGAAAGGAGTTGATGATTGACCATAGTCTTGTGTAGTATTTTTTTTTTCAATCATTAACTTGGTCCATAGGTATGTGTGGGTGTGATCTATAGGTATATAAAAGCTGAGAGGGAGTTGATGACTGACGTTGATAGACGTAGGTAGAGCATAGAAACTGTGTTTTGCGAGGGTAGGACTGCGTCCCCTTATTCCATAGGCTTGCGTTGTATTTTGCAATCATTAACTTGGTCCATAGGGTATGGGTATGGTCCATAGGTATGTATGGGTGTGGTCTATAGGTAGTATGTAAAAGTTGAGAGGGAGTTGTTGATTGACGTTAATTGGGGTCATAGAATAACTTTTGAGATGTAGGTAGAACGTAAAATGCTTGGATCAATAATAGTTAATAGACTCAGAGAACACATTAAGGTACATAATTTAATTCGTGACACACAACATGGTTTCTCCAAGGGTAAGTCATGTATGACTGATCTTCTATCCTTTTACATTAAAGTATATAAGGCGTCAGATAATACTGATAGTTACGATGTATTCACCTTGACTTTAGCAAAGCGTTTGACAAGGTGCCACACCAGAGACTACTAGATAAAATCAAAGCTCATGGTATAGGAGGAAAAGTGTTAGAATGGTTTAGAAGTTGGATCAGTGGCAGAAAACAGCGGGTCACCATAAATTATATATAATCCAGGTGGGGGAACGTTTCTAGTAGGGTCCTCCAGCGCTCGGTTTTGGGTCCCTTTGTGGTGCCGTCGATTGATTAGTGTTTAACCAAGAGCACCTCCAATGGGAGTGATCAGAGATACCCACATAAGAACGATTTGGGAAATAAGAAATCAAGGTATACGCTGCCACCACCCAATCGTCTATATGGATATATCTGACCATAAATGGAAACTGCTCCTTGTTATTCACGTCTGACTCCGTCCCCTTTACTCAGGTCGTTCGGGGTTGGTTCTGGTTAGCGAAAAGGCCTATGCCCAAGTGGGGTAGTAAAAGAATATAAGTGAAGGTTTGCTATGTGTTAATTATTACACTGAAGCAAAAACATAGTAAGGAAATACAAAAGTATATTGTGGTTTTCTCCAACTAGACAATCTATTGATCCTTACAATATGAAAAATATATGGGTATGCGAGATATTTAATAACACAGTTTTTTTTGCTTTTGGGCATCATAAGTAAGGTCACAGGCACGTGGAAAAACGTAGTTATTTACGCTCCAACCTTCCGGTCACTGTATAAGTCTACTTACAATATTGTGTCTACCTTCAACCCCGTATTCTTATTAGAGAACGATCACAGACAGAATTGTACTCTAAGGATTACACTCTCATAGCTAATGTATATATGCGTGATACCGTCTAACTCCTTCCACGCAGTGTTTGTGGAGTACACTCCCTTAAACCCTTTTTTTCCCCATACCCATACCTCTCATCGGGATAGTTTTTGGCATCAGATTAAAATTTTAGTTACGCACAAAAAACAAAAAACAAAAAAAAAAAAACGAGACGGCTATGTGTTCGTATCTATGGGTAAACTACTAACCTCCCTGTTGTATTATTTCGTAAAACTTCATTTCGCTTCTCAACACAGCCCCTAGCTGCCACAATCTCTCCCTAAACTATTTCTTTAGTGGAATCCTGATCTGAAAGTTGGGAATTTTTCCTATTACTCTTAAAATTAATGGCCTTAGTTTACGACTCTGTCCGAACGTGTTAGTGACGTCACGGGTGGGCGGAGCTACGGTGCGCCCGCTATGTTCGAGAACATTCTAATGTCGCCTCGAAGATTAGTTGAACCAAAATCAGCTGAAATATATTTGTAGCTATCTCCTATTGTATGTTTTTCTTCAATGATTATAGTAAGGCTCTTTGCCAACACATCTTGATGGGCAGACATAGAATAGAATAAATTCATGGTCTATTAAGGCTCTATTTTCTACTTTGCTTCTTGGTTGAGTAAAACCGTCACGACGTCCATACTACCCAGTCTCTCAAGTCAACACTCAAATAAATAAATAGATCAATAAAACGAAATTCCAAAAATAATATCCCCTCAAAATTCCTGTCCTTACACCTTATTGTTCATTATATACATAAACAACTTGGACAATGGGATTAATAGTGATGTTAGTAAGTTTGCAGATGACAGTAAAATAGGACAACTAATTAGATCAGGAGAGGACACCGAGATTCTGCAGGATGATCTTAACAAATTGTTCACATGGTCGGTGAAATGGCAAATGAACTTCAATGTCTCAAAGTACAGCGTGTTAAACGTAGGACTACACAACCCCGAAATTAGATACCGTATAACTTAGATAATACATTTTTAGAGAAAACTGAGTGCGAGAGAGACTTAGAAGTTTTAGTGTGTCATGATCTTAAATTCAGGAAACAGTGCATTGATACCAGGAATAAAGCTAACAGAGAATTAGGTTTCATTGCTAGGACGGTTACGAATAGAAGTGCGGAGTGCAGAGATAATTATCAAACTCTATCTAGCATAGTTGGACCCATCCTTGACTATGTGGTACAGTTTTGGTCTCTGTCTTATATAATGGGCATCAACTCACTAGAATCAGTATAGGGGAGAATAGCCAAAATGATATATGGTCTCAGAAATTTACCTTACGAAGAGAGGCTTAGGCACCTTAACTTACACTCTCTGGAAAGACGCAGAGTGCGGGGTGATCTAACAGAGGTGTTTAAGTGAATAAAAGGCTTTGATAAAGGTGATGTAAACAAGGTAATGGATTTAAACTGGACAAATTTAGATTTAAGAAAGAAACAGGCAAGAATTTGTTTACTAATGGAGTGGTCAATGAAAGGAATATACTTAGTAACCATGTAGTGAGCGCTGAAACTATCAATTGTTTTAAAAAACTGTTAGACAACTTTATGGACGGGGATGACAGGTGGTAATAGGCACGGAATTGTCTAGTGTAGGCCTTATGGTCCCTTACAGACTCCTTCATTCTTTTGTTCCATAGTCTTGCGTCGTATCTTACAATCATTAACTTGGTCCATAGGTATGTATATCCGAATGTGTTACATGAGCATTAGTTAATTTTTATTTTTTTATTTTTTCACTCATTAAGCTCCTTTACTATTATTTCAGGATAATGAAAATAAATGGTACCTTATATCTCAAAACTTATTATGTAAACAGTACGATTATAAAAGAAATACAACTTGTCTTAATACATACATACATATACCAAAGGCTTTTTCCCCTTTTTTTCTCCAAGATACTCCATTCATCTCCACCCTTTTCCCTCCCTCTCGTCTTGGCACCTCCTAGATGATGGGTCATCCCTGCATCTTGCCCATTGCCCTGGTTCAATAGGATTGTCGCAAGACACCGCATATCCACAGCGAGGCCGCTTCATTAAATCGGCGGGCCCCCTCTCTCTGTCCCCTCATGCAGAAAAGAAGAATGTGAGAAATCCCTTCGGGCTGCGTCAATTTATTTCTCACACATACTCCTTCACCCTCCATCCCCCACTCACTCCCCCTCATAAATCACAGCATCATCCATACACAACCATTTTCCATTCACCCTTATCTTCTGTACTCTGCCGTCTTTTCTCAACAGACATTTCCCTCTTTCGCAATGCCCCTTTCACCTCATCCATCCATCTCTTCCTAGGTCGTCCCCTCATATTCACTCCCTCCACCTCTGCCTTCCACACCTCTTTTACTATTCTTTCTTCACTCATTCTTTCCATGTGTCCAAACCATCCCAATACTCTCATCAACCCTATCTTCCAACTCCCTTTCCACCCCCGTTCTTCTCCTCACCTCCTCATTTCTCAATCTATCCAGCCTAGTAACCCCCACCATATTTTTCAGGGACCTCATCTCAAACACATTCAAACTCCTTCTCTCTTCCTCGCTTATGTTCCATGTTCTTGCCCCATACAGTGCTGTTGGTACAATCACTCCTTCATACAGTCTCCTCTTACCATCCATTCCCAAATGCCTATTTCTCATTACATTTCCTAATCCCCAAAGGCATTTACTCGCTTCTCTCAATCTACATTCTACCTCTACCCCCACTCCTCCCTTTCCTGCCACATTCGCACCCAATTATCTAAAACTATCCACTTCCTCCAGTCTCTCTCCCTTAATGCTCACTTCCAGTCTGCTGCCACTTTCTCCTCTTGTCCATCTCATCACCTTACTTTTACCCACATTTATCTTCAACTTTCTTCTTTTGCACACCTTTCCAAACTCTGTCACTAACTTCCTCAATCCCTCTTCTGATCCCGCTACAAGCGCAGTGTTGTCAGCAAACAACAACTGGCTTATCTGACACTTTTCTCCATATTCTTTAACCATCTCCAATCCCTGACCCACTACCCTTGGATTTACCTCTCGCACCACCCCATCCATGTATAAATTGAACAGCCAGGGCGACATAACACATCCCTGACGAAGTCCCACCTTTACTCTCTCCATTTCTAATCCTAACACAAGCTCTTCTACCCTCGTGAAAACTCTTGACACTCTTAAAAGCTTTCCTCCTATCCCATATATCTGCAATACCTCCCACAGTGCCTTCCTGTCTACCCTGTCGTAATCCTTTTCCAAATCCATAAAAGCCCTCAAAAAACATCCTTATCTTTTTCGTATAGCTTTCTCACATATTTGTCTCACCACAAAAATCTGATTTATGCAACCCCTATCTGTCCTAAACCCACACTGTTCCTTACCAATTACTTCCTCTGTTCCTCCCCTAATCCTCTCAATCAAGACCCTTTCATAAACGTTCACAACTACACTCAACAAGCTGATCCCTCTGAAACTACTACACTCACAGTTGTCCCCCTTGCCCTTGTAAAGTTTAACTATCCAGGCACTCCTTCAATCCTCTGGCACTCTACCCTTTCTTAAACAAACATTAAATATCCTCACCAGCCAGTTCATCTAATCACTATACCTCCTTTTTTCAGACATTCTGCATGATATCAATCGAACCCAGGTGCCTTGACTACTCTCATCATCTTAACAACTGCCTTCACTTCATCCTTCCTTATTTCTCCTCCTTTTCCTCACTCATCACGGTCATTTTAGCACTTCCCACTGCAAATACCTTTCCCTCCCTATCCTCCTTCACATTTAGCAGCTCCCTAAAATAATCTGCCCACTTTCCTCTCACTGCCTTCTCTTCCATTATCATCTCTCCATCTGCACCTTTTACCTTTTCATCTCTACGTGATTCGCCTCCCCCTCCTCTCTTAATTTCTTTCCAAAACTTCTTTTTATTACTTTAAAAAATTTCTGTCATACTCTTTCCCCATTTCACATCTGTTCTCCTCTTTGCCTTTTTTATGTTATGCTTTACTTCTCTTCACTTTTCTTTGTACCTCTCATATGATTCCCTCGTCCTATTTTGTAACCAATCTGTGAAAGCTCGATTCTTCTCTTCTACACATTTCTTTGCTTTCTCATCCCACAACTCACTACCCTTCCTTCTATTTCCTTCCATCCTCCTTGTTCCACACACCATCCTTGCGCACCTTATGATTCCCTCCTTGAACCATCTCCATTCCTCCACTCCAAATTCTTCTCTATTCTTCACTCCTTCGTCTCTCAGCTTCTTCTTGTACTTCTTTTCTTTCTCATTTGAGCAGTTCACTCTAAGTACCTCCCTACCTTCTGTCCTTTTTCTCTTTCTCCATCTATCCTCCACTCTCAACTTACCTTCTAACAAAAAAAAAAAAAACAAAAAAAAAAAAAAAAAAAAAAAAAAAAAAAAAAAAAAAAAAAAAAAAAATCTG
>NC_134784.1:63875673-63888173 GCF_046742065.1 Oratosquilla oratoria
TAAAGCAGAATGTGGCAGCTTATGTAGCTGAAGTTTCCGCTGAAACATGGAAAAGAGTTGGCCAGAATTTCTGCGTCCGCGTGAAAGCATGTTTCAACAGAAGGTCGATAAGATGATCGAGGACTTGGAGCGTAGGTTCGGTGATGTTAACAAAATTATACGGAGAGTTGAAAAATTGGAAGAACTAGAGAAGGCGAACAAAAACTTAACTAAGGAAATTGAAGAATTAAAGAAACAGTTGAGGGAAGTAATAGATGAGAATAAAGTCTTAAAGGAGAATAATAAGGAGAACAAGGAGGGTTGGAAAAAAATTCAAGAAAATAGCAAAGTTGCATTCACTGACATAATCAGACAGCAAATGAATGAACAAACTGAAAACTCAGTTATTAAAGTGATGAGACAGAAGGAGAATATAGTAAGAGACCTAGCAGACAAAAAGAAATGTATAATTATATTAGGAATGGAAGAGAAACATAACCCAGATAGAACCACAAGAATCAAGGAGGAAAATGAAAAAGTAAGAAATTTACTAGAATTAGTTCAGGAAGATGAACCAGAAATAATTAAACAAATCGAAGAGAAATTCAGGCTAGGGAAATATAGTACAGACAAGATCAGACCAATTAAGATTAAATTCAGGTCACAAACTACGGCTGAGAATATCTTATCCAAAACAGAGAAACTAGCAACAAGTGAACAATATAAAAAGGTATGGATAAAAAGGGAAATGAATAAAGAGGAAAGAGAGGAAGAAAAACAGAAAAGACTTGAAGCAAAGGCAAAAAACGAGATAAGAACGGACTCAGAAAAAGAGAGATTCTATTGGAGAGTAGTGAATATGAAACTAAAGAAAGTCGACATACAAGAGAAAAACAAAAGGGAAACAGAGAACACAATGGAAGTGGCAGAAAACTAAGAGTGTCTTACACAAATATAGATGGATTAATAACAGGATTGAATGAGCTGAATGATTATTTGAAAGAAAAAGAACCAGACATAATGGGAATTGTAGAAACAAAATTAAAAGGTCCACTACCACCCAACAGTGTAGGACATGATGCATATAATTATTGGATTAGAAACAGAGTGAAAAAGGAAGGGGGTGGAGTTATGTTCCTGACTAAGAAGGATATAAACGTGAAGTGTGTCACATATGGAAAGAATACAGTAGAGATGATAATGATGGAAGTAGAAGACAGAGATAAGAAGAACAGAAAGTATGTGATAAATTATGTGCCCCCAAAAACAGCCTCATGGGAAGAGAGTGAACATAAAAGTATGTTAGAGGACACAAAGATAACATTAAACAAGATAATGGAAGAGGGAGGAAGAATAGTTATGATGGGCGACTTTAATTGCAAAGAAATCTGCTGGGAAGAAATGACAGTAAAGGGTGGAGACGGCTCATGGGGAAACGCTCTACTTGAGATAGTTACTGACCATACAATGACACAATGGATACAGGAGAACACTAGGTATAGAAATGAAGAAGAGCCATCGAGACTAGACCTAGTAATTACATCCGAACCTAGAATAGTGGACAAAATTGAATATAAAACACCAATAAGTAAAAGTGACCACATATTGATTGAACTGGAACTTAATGAAGAAAAATATATGAAAAGAAATGAACAATACAGAAAAGGAAGAATGATGTATGAAAAAACAAACTTTGATAAAATAAGAGAATTCTTTCAAAAGGAAAACTGGGAAGAAATATACAAAGAAGAAACAGCAGTAGAAGAGAAATTGAATATTTTGACAAAAAATTACAAAAAAGGAGTGGAAAAGTATGTCCCAAGACAAAAACAAGAAAAATAATATGTAAAATGCTGGTACAACAAAAGCTGTAGGGAGTTAAAAGACAAAAGAGACAAAGCCTGGACCAGATGGAAAAAAGACAGAAGACCTGAAAAATGGAAAATATATACCTGTTATAGAAATGAATATGTACAAACGCGCAGAGAGAAAAAGAGAAAATATGAAAAAGATATCATAGAAAAGTGTAAAGATCAACCAAAACTATTCTACAGATTTGTAAACAATAAACTGAAAAACAAACAAGACTTGGAGAAATTAAGACAGGAGGGAGTTGAATACACTGAGGAAATGGAAATGGCGGAAATTATGAACAAACATTTTAAATCAGTGTTTACAAGGGAGAACATACAACCTGAAGAGAACGATTGGAAAGAGAAAGTCCCCCCTATGGAAGAAATAGAAGTAACAAAGAATGAAATATTAACACACTTGAGTAATCTTGATGTCAGAAAATCGCATGGACCAGATGAAATAGCAAACTGGATACTGAAAGAATGCAGGAATGAACTGGCAGACAAAATACATAGCATACTAAATAGTTCCTTGAAAGAAGGAAAAGTTCCAGAAGATTGGAAAAAAGCAAATATAGTACCTATATATAAAGGAGGAAATAAAGAAGAACCTACAAACTATAGACCAGTCTCTCTAACAAGTACAATAGCAAAAATTTGTGAGAGAATGATCAAAAGTAGATGGGTAAAATATTTAGAAAAAAATAAAGTGTTAAATCCAAGGCAATTTGGATTCAGACAAGGACGATCATGCGTCACCAATTTAATATGTTTCTATTCAAGGCTAATAGATATAATACAAGAAAGAGATGGATGGGCGGACTGTGCATTTTTAGATCTAAAGAAAGATTTTGACAAAGTACCACATAAGAAGTTGCTTAAGAAATTAGAAACTGAAGGAGGAATACAGGGCAAACTACTAAATTGGATGGAGGACTTTTTGCAAGAAAGAAAAATGAGAGTAGTGATAAGAAATCAGCACTCAAAATGGGATGAAGTAATAAGCGGTGTTCCGCAGGGAACAGTTCTGGCCCCAATAATGTTTGCTATATATATTAATGATATGGATGAAGGAATAGAAAGCTATATGAGATTCTTTGCAGATGATGCAAAACTACTGAAAAGAGTGAAAACTGAAGAATATTGTGAATCACTACAGAGAGATCTAAATAAAGTACAAGAATGGAGTAGGAAGTGGGAGATGGAGTTCAATACAAAAAAGTGTAGTATAATGGAATTTGGAAAAAGCAAAAACAGAATAACAGGATCATATAAATTGGGAGAGGAAGGAATAAAAAAAGTAGAAAATGAGAAGGACCTGGGAGTCATTGTTATGAATAATATGTCACCTGAGAAACATATAAATAAGATTTTTGGAGAAACTTATAATCTAATAAGAACAATCAAAGTTGCAATTACATACCTGGATGAAGAAATGGTGAAGAAAATCCTAATCACCCTGATAAGACCAAGATTGGAATATGCAGCAACGATATGGTCACCAAGTACAAAAAAATGCATAAAAAAACTTGAAAGAATACAAAGAGCAATTACAAAATTGGCGCCAACACTCTCAAAACTATCATATGAAGAGAGACTAGAAAAACTTGAACTACAGACACTTGAGCAAAGAAGAGAGAGAGGAGATTTGATAGCTATTTACAGAATCATGAAAGGCATAGAAATTACTGACAGAGAGAATCTGATAAAATGGGATGACAGAAATACTAGAGGACACGGAAAGAAAATAAAAAAAGACAGCTATAGAAGAGATTTGAAAAAGAACAGCTTTCCTCACAGAGTAATAGACAGTTGGAACAAGTTAGATGAGAAAGTGGTGTGTGCAAAAACAATACATGAATTTAAAAATAGTTTAGATAAAATGAGATATGAAGACGGGACCCCACGAGCATAGCTCCCCTTCCCGTAGAATACAACTAGGTAAATACAACAAGGTAAATACACACACACACATATACATATATATAAATATGTATATATATATGTATATATATACATATATATATATATATATATATATATATATATTCATGTGTGTGTGTGTGTGTGTATTCACTTGGTCTTTGGTCTTTGGATCACGTTTTGGACTCGTGATCGATAGCTATTTCCCTCCTGGAAGAGAGCTCAGAGCTCGTAGGTCCGATCTATGGGTAATGCTATGACCTTGCACACACACACACACACCCAACTCCCCGCCCACGAGAGTCAGAGTAACGACCCGAGGCACAGCGATACCGAAATAATTTCGGCCCTGGGCAGGATTCGATCTGGGTAACTGCGAGCACCATCGTACTTCACAGTCCAGCGCTCTACCAATGCGCCACCGAGTCGTGTGTGTGTGTGTGTGTGTGTGTGTGTGTGTGTGTGTGTGTGTGTGTGTGTGTGTGTGTGTGTGTGTTTATATATAAAATATATATATATATATATGTATATGTATATATATACATATATATATATGTATATATATGTATATACATATATATAAATATATATAGATACATACATATATACATATATATAAGTATATATAGATACATACATATATACATATAGGTATATACATATATATTGTGACATCATGACAGGTGTATGAATGGTAAGAATGGAAAGACACGATTGGGAACAAGAGACTTTATTCCTGACCGGTTTCGCCTTTAAGGCTTCTTCAGAGCAATTGCCGCCAAATACGCCATGAGACAACTGCTCACACATAACAAACAAACAAATACATCCACCCGCCCCACACCCGACCCCACATGACTCACCCAGCCTAGCAACGTACGAAATCCTACCCCGCGTCCCTCAGAAACCACAACAACTGCCCTACAAATACCAATATATTCATTCCCTGTAAGTATTACCTCTGAAGAAGCCTCAAAGGCGAAACCGGTCAGGAAGAAAGTCTCTTGTTCCCAATCGTGCCTTTCCATTCTTACCATTCACACACACACACACACACACACACACACACACACACACACACACACACACACACACACACACACACACACACACACATATATATATATATATATATATATATATGAATACATATATATATATACAGTAAATATATATATGAAAACATATATGTATATGTATATATATATATATATATATATATATATAAATGTATATACATACATATATTTGTGTATACAATATATACATATATATATGTATATATATATATATACTGTATATATATTTATATATATGTATATATACATATATATATATATATATATATATACACGCATATGTATGTATGTATGTATGTATGTAAGATATATGTATACATATGCATAACTTCACACACGTTTAGACCAAACTTATTAGATTTCCTTTTTACTTTTGTCACTTGTGAACATTAATTCTTTATCACAGCTTAGCATTGTCATGCCATGGTTTATGTTTTCAGTGTATATATACATTATGGTAAGAAATAGACCAATGTTGAAGGACCTTTCCATGGTGACATTTTACTATTCAGAATAACTTGTTCTGTGTAACTCTTCGGTTTGTAGTAAATTCAGTTCAGGAAATAACTTCTTCTTACATACCAGTCCTTATTTCAAGACCAAATACATTAAAACTACATATTTTTTTGTCGTAATTGGAGACAATTTGTTGTTTAGTTACGTTGCCAAATAGTAACCACAAAATGTACAAATATGATATGTAGATTGGTCAAAAATAATAACAGAGAGCCTCCAAAATAAATTCTAAAATAGCAACAACGATAAGAATTTTTATGAACAATATTTTTGAAAATATGCATTCTGATTTGTCATTTCCAGCCACTTGGGGGCATGGTGGTACAATAAATGCCATCATTCAAACTTAAATGGAAAGTACCTCCATGGCCAGAACAAAGAATTCGCCGACGGAGTTGTGTGGAGTGCCTGGCGTGGACACTACTATTCCTTGCGCGCCGTCGAGATGAAAATCCGGCCCGCCTTTCCCGACATGTAGTTCTCTGGGAAAAATCAGTGGAACATTTCTTCCCCATGACCGGGTTCGAACACGTAACTTTGCTTGTTCTTTCGTGTGACCTTCATTCACTAGTGCAATATTTGCAGAGAGCAGCTGCAAACGAATGCTCCTCAATATAAACAAATAACGCTCCCGTATTACAGTTTATTTTGTATGGACACTAGATTTATTTAACTGCATTGTGGCTTCATTATGGGAGTAAATACAGACAAAAGAGACTATGATCTATATTGGATTTCAAACAAAAATCCTTGACTTTTGTTTTTGTCGCTGTAAAAATCGTTTTGAGAATGCTTAGCGTCTGAGTCCAATACCGGATCTAAGATCCGATGTGAGATATTCCGAGTTTTATTTTTGGATTCAAAGTCTAAATCAGTATTTGAATCAAGACGTTACAATGAATGTCCAAGCTTTAGATTTTTATTGCAGTGAAGTTTTCAGCTAGAGCATAATGAACATGGAGAAAAATTTCTCCATAGAACCAAGTAGATGTTACAGAATTTCATTTCTTATGGACACTTAAATAATCATAATATTCAAAGCATAGCTTTGTACATAAAATGGAAAATATAATGCAGTGGTGGTTTTCAGTTCTAACTGTTTAAGTGTAAATTTATCAAATTTCTATGTTAGAGGAGAAATGAAAATAATGTGAATTTGTTGTATATAAGAATTTCTTATCAGATACAATTGTAATTTAGAGTAGTATCCTTTTACTATATACTGTATTCCATATAAAGTAATGATGATTATATGTTCATCGTAGAAATGCAAAGCGTTGTTGTCAAAGTGGTTTTGTGGACCAATATCTCCAACAGTCTTCAAGCACCCGTCGCTTAAAATCCCTTACATATTTTTCATACAATGTACATTAGTTGATTAAAAATTCATAGTATATAAATGTTCTATTTTTCCTATGATGGACACTTGACATCTGTATTCTAAAAAAAATATCAATATTGCAAAGGAACATTTTTCCGTCATCATGCAACAGGCACAGGCTATATTACAGCTGATATCCTTACACATTTACGCATTGGCAAGTGAATTGATTCCTCATTTGGAATAAAAAAAAATGTTCCCTTTTTGATTAATAAAGATATGCTTGAATTTAGGAAGAATATAAATACATCATGATGATCCTTCAAGAAAAATACAGATATATTTAAAAGTATTGTGGGTCATGCAGAAATCCATCTCACACCAGTATAAAAAAGTCACATCAAAACAATGACAATGTCATGTGAGGAGAACTAGTTACTGTTCGACAGGGAAATACTTCCCTTTCAGATGACATTTGACATTTGCAACAATTACTTTGTAATATTATTAGTATATCAAGAATTATTAAGTGATGCTAAATGTTGCATTAGATAATTCATAACGCAAGTATTTTTTACTGATTCCAAATATGCAATATTTTCTGTATTATCAACCGCTATAGAAATACATCCTCTCTCAATGTTACCATTTTATCGGAATTGTTATATATTCCGCTACTAAGTGTATTTCTAATTTTCTCTTTCAGATCAAATACTAATTTGTGCTATTTTCTGGATGGCTACTAGAGGCTATAAAGTTTCTCCAGATAAATTTTGCTTTGGGTGTGGGATATATTGGAAAAAAAAACAGGTATTACATAAGATTCTGAAAGGTGACAAATTGTAGATAGCGTACAGACTCTGTTTCTGAAAGGCTATGGGTGACCAGAACAAAGCATGGAGCCCTAAGGACTGGTATGTGAAACCTGTCGATCCACTCTAGAAGGATTGATATGAGGTACAGGATGGGCAATGCCTTTTGCCATTCCCAGAGTATGGAGCGAGCCAAAGAACCGTCACGATGACTGTTACTTTTGTATGATTGATGTGACAAATTACAGATAAGTAAAAGGAAGACAACCTCTTCAGTATCCAGACGGACATGTACTGTAGAATACCTGGCCTACATGATCACAGCTTACCAGTACCACAACCACCAGAAAATGTAAGTATACTGCACGTCATACTCTCCAAAAGTCTTACTTTTAATCAACCTGAACGTTAAGCACTTACTAAGCATCCATGTTTCTACAGATATAAAGAATACATTTTAATCAATTCTTTCCTGAAACTGTTATATGTAGTTATTTCTTTCTTTTCAAATGGAGGATGAGGTGTATATTTCATATGAAGAGTCAACAAGTAGCTAAAGCCAAAGAAATGGAGAAAGTTTTTGTACCAAGAATTATTTTTGAGCCTCACTTTATATAAGCATATTGTTACCATAGTCACCCCCTGGTGCTAATTACATTCTCTATTTTTTTTTCCAAATGCTGGTAGTGCCTAGCTAGTGTTGGTTTGTTTGTATACAGACGCGAATTCACGGTCTGATATTAAAGTGTTTTAGATAAAATGTATCTAGATATACCTTTATACTTTTGAGATCCACGGTGCTCTAGTTATGTAAGAATTTATAGAAATATGTATTGTAGTTGCTTTTGGTGTATGATCCATGTACGGTGTGTATTTGACGATATTAAACGTGTCGTTAGGATGATGCCAAGATTATTGGAACCATGGTGCCAACTCAAACGCTAAAACATGGGAAGCATTGTTCAGGCCTCTCTCTTTCTGTGTATAAAGCAAGGCGGACGTGCAAGTCCTTTCGTGGGTATAAAATGGTAGGGAAAATAAGAATCGGGAGAATTAAGGAGGATAAATAATGGTGAAATACACAGAGGGAGAGTAGCAATAATTACTGATGAGTTACGATTGTATGTCTTGTAAGGATTAAGGTGAATTAAAGTGATTAACTAGGATCCAATTTTCCTCAGCGTTTGTAGGAGCAGAGAGGCTTGTTGAATGTTATATAAGTATGAACAGTATTGTGGAATTTATAGATGAGTAGGACTTAATGATTTGTGGCTTTGATTATATTTACAATAAGTGGAGAGATGAGATGCTGAAATACCTACCTCATATGTATTGAGAGTGTATGAGTTAAATAATAAATGTATGCATTTAGTTCTGTACTGTTAGGCTTATTCAATATAGGTATAGAGAAAATTACCTACTATCTTTTTGTGTCCTCCATGTATTATGATAATTAATGTGGGATGATGATTTTTCCTAACTGAAAGGGGATAAGATATATTTACAGAAGGAAGTGTGAAGAAGGAAATGAAATAGATATCCGTTTATTGTCACTCCACCTTTAAGGGATGAGGCAAGATCTGTTGTTGTCCTCCTAGATCCTTAATTTACTAACTAATTGCTTTAAGGTTAGAGATGGTCACGTGACAATATATATATATATATATATATATATATATATATATATATGTATATATATATGTATATATATATACATGTATATATGTATATATTATATATATATGTATATATATATTATGTATATATATACATACAGGTATATATATACATATATATATGTATACATGTATATGTATATATATATATATATATATATGTATATATATATATATACATATCATGTATATATATATATATACATATATATATACATATATATATGTATATATATATATTATGTATATATATACATATATATATGTATGTATATACATATAAATATATATATACATAAATATACATATATATATACATAAATATACATATATATACTTTAATATAAATATATATTTATAAATATATATATATGTATATATACTGTATATATATGTATATATATATATATATGTACTTTCCTGAAGAGGGCTACAGTTGATAGCCGAAATATAGGATTATTCTTTATTCGAAGTTTATTCTTTCTCCGACTGTGGGTTTCTGTGTTATATATATATATATATATATATATATATATATATATATATATATATATATATACATATATGTATATATATACACATTATGTATATATACATATGTATATATACATATAAATATATATATATACATACATATATGTATATATACATATATATATATATATATATATATATATATATATATATATATATATATACACACCATAGGTGCTTCTCGCACTTACACGGGAGGCAGCCAAAAGAAAAAAGCATAGAAACCACTCCCACCCATTCCATCCCCTACATACTTCACAGACATACATACATACATACATACATACATACATACATACATGCATACGTACATACAAGCATACATACATACATACATACATACGTGCAAGGTAACCACTTTAGAAAATAAACAAACTGAGCAGAGCGCTTTCCTATATTACATCTTCAGTGTAATGTACACGGGAGGTAATATACGAAAGCGCTCTGCTCCGTTTGTTTATTTTCTTAAGTGGTTACCTTGCATTTATAAAACACACGTTCCTAGTGTTCTTATTGCATACATACAAACATACATACATTCATACATACATAAATATACCAAAGGCTTTCCCCCCCTACACGGGGGGTAGCCAAAAAGAAAAGGGCATATAAAACAACTCACACCCATTCCATTCCCTACCTATTCCACTTCCCTCCACACACCTCTCTCTCCCTCCCATCTCCGCACCCCCTGGATGATTAGTCATCCCTGCATCCTGCCCACCGCCCTGGGTCAGAAGCAGTGTCACAGGACACAGCGCATCCACAGCAAGGCCTCTTCATAAATTCGGCGACCCACCCTCTCCGTCCACTCATGCAGAAAAGGAGAAGACGGGGAGAAATCCCTTCGGGCTGCGTCAATTTTTTTCTCATACATACTTCTTCGCCCCCCATCCCCCACCCACTCCACCTCATGCATCACAGCATGATCTATACATAACCCTTCTCCATTTATCCCTATCTTCTGTTCTGTCCTGTCCTTCCTCAACAGATATTCCTCTCTTTTATAATACCCCTTTCATCCCATCCATCAATCTCATCCTAGGACGCCCTCTCATATTCACTCCTTCCACCTATGCCTTCCACATCTCTTTCACTAATCTTTCTTCACTCATTCTTTCCATGTGTCAAGACCAAATATATTAAAACTACATATGTTTTTGTCGTAATTTGAGGCAATTTGTTGTTTAGTTACGTTGACCAATAGTAATCACAAAAGGTACAAATATGATATGTAGCTTGGACAAAAATAGTAACAGAGAGCTTTCTCCAAAATTCATTCTAAAGTAGCAACAATGATGAGTATCTTTATGAACAATATTTTTGAAAATATTCATTCTAGATTGTCATTTCCAGGCACTTGGGGGCATGGTGGTACAATAGCTGCCATGCTTCAAATTCAATTGGAAAGTACCTCCATGGTCAGAACAAAGAATACGCCGACGGAGTCGTGTGAAAAGACTGGCGTGGACACCACTTACTCTTGCTCACCGTCGAGATGAAAATCCGGCCCGCCTTTCCCGACATGTAGTTCTCTGGCACAAATCAGTGGAACTTTTCTTCCCCATGACCGGTTTAAAACACGTAATCCTCCTTGTTATTTTGTGTGACCTTCATTCACTATTGCAATGTATGCAGAGAAAGGCAACAAATGAAGGCTCCTCAATATTAAACAAATAACACTTCCGTACTGAAATTATATTTGTACGGACAATAGATCCATGTATCTGAATGGTGACTTAATTATGTGTAAATATATGCAAAATAGACCAGAATCTATACTAACTTTTGAAAAAAGTTGGGCCTTTCTATTCTAAGTCTAAATCAACATCTGAATCAACACCTTACTAACAATATCCAGGTTTTAGGTTTTTATTGTAATGAATTTATCAATCGCTTAGAACATTATTGGTATGGAGAACACTACTCCATAGAAAAAAATAGACGTTACAGAATCTTTTTAACACTTGAAAGATAATGGTGTTGAAAGTATATGTCTGTGCATCAAATAAGGCATGGTTATATAATAGGATGTTAGCTTTCAATTCTATCTTTTAATGTTTTAAGATGATTCATTAGATTAATATGCCATTATATAGACATGGGATGAAAATAATGTGAATATGTTCCATATAATGCTTTTTTATGTATTATAAGCCGGAGGCTTGGCTGCGCAAACAGCGGCCTTCAGCCGCAGCGCTCCGCTCTCTAATCCCACGATAGGGATCCCATGCTGGGGATCCCGTGTTGGGGATCCCGTGTTGGGGTTCCACCCCGAGGCCGAGAAGAACGCGAAGAAGAACGCGAAGAAGAAGAACGCGAAGAAGAAGAAGAAGAAGAAGAAGAAGAAGAAGAAGAAGAAGAAGAAGAAGAAGAAGAAGAAGAAGAAGAAGAAGAAGAAGAAGAAGAAGAAGAAGAAGAAGAAGAAGAAGAAGAAGAAGAAGAAGAAGAAGGGTCATTTCGATGGTTAACTTCTCCCGTATGCTTAAAGGGGTGTGTCCGCAAATGGTAATGAGGCTTTATCCCAAATTACGGAAAGTTTATTTTCAATTGTATTGAAGAAAAAAAAAATAGACCCTTGGTAGCCATTAGCCATTTCCATTGGTGCTTCTGTCTACGCCTCTGTCAACGCTTCTCTGCTGCTTGGTCTCTTGGTATCGCTCATGGCCAATCAATCGTCTCTGTTGCCGTGACGTCAGCGTTCTCGGCCAATCAGTCGTCTGCGTTGCCGTGACGTCACCACTCTCGGCCAATCAGTCGTCTCCGTTGCCGTGACGTCGCCACTCTCGGCAATCAGTTGTCCCCGT
>NC_134784.1:63895673-63898173 GCF_046742065.1 Oratosquilla oratoria
TGAACCTGCGGGAGGAAATGTAATGTAGTACGCATAATGGATCCTGCACCAGTTCAAAACTTATTGAAAGTCATTCGTTAGTGAGCGATACTGATGAAGAAGAAAAAAAGTATTCATTACTGTAACATTTTCCTGATAGTCAGGGAAAGTTATTGACAGGTCACTATACTGCCCCGACTTGTACAGGTACTGGAGGCGCTCATGGACTGTGGTTAGGTTACTCTGCCATGCCCATTCCTCTGCTGCTGGCTCTGTAGTTGCTAGGACCGAGGCCGAGGCCGCCATGGTCACTAATCTATAAAATGAAGGTCAAAGTCAATTAAACACGCTACAAAAAATACTGTGAGTATTTTTCTATAGGTATCTTAGAGAAAATCATATCGTACTCAGCACTTTCATATCAAAACATTACTGTCAATAGCAAAGTATACACATGCAAAGAGGGAGAGAGAGAGAGAGAGAGAGAGAGAAAGAGAGAGAGAGAAAGACAGAGAGAGAGAGAGAGAGAGAGAGAGAGAGAGAGAGAGAGAGAGAGAGAGAGAGAGAAAGACAGAGAGAGAGAGAGAGAGAGAGAGAGAGAGAGAGAGAGAGAGAAAAGAAAGAAACACGAAGTAAGAGTTCCCCCAGCGGAAGTCAAAAGACAGTTGAACATTGGTTCATTCCTTACAAATAATATTTAAAGAAAAATGACTACACACACACACACACACACACACACACACACACACACACACACACACATATATATATATATATATATGCATATATATGTGTGTATATACATACATATATATATTTATATATATGTATATAATATATGTATATATATGTACTTACATATATACTATATATATATATATATATATATATATGTATATATATGTACTTACATATATACTATATATATATATATATATATATATGTATATATATATACTCGTATGTTGACTATATTATGACAAATAAGACTGAAGGTGGAAGAAGTAGATGAGGAGTAATGGGAGAGTTTCACGCTTTAACGTTTTGACCCGCAGGGTCTTGATCACAAAGCTAACAACTCAAACAAAACAGGATGTTTTATACAAGGACGTGTTATCTCATGGGACGCTTCGGAGAGCTTGTTATTTTAATTGTATTCTTTTATTATTAGGACGTCCCCTCATGTTCACTCCCTCCACATCTGCCTTCCATACCTCTTTTACTAGTCTTTCTTCACTCATTCTTTCCATGTGTCCAAATCATCCTAATATTCTTTCATCAACCCTATCTCCCAGCTCCTTTTTCACTCCTGTTCTCCTCCTCACCTCCTCATTTCTCACTCTATCCAGCCTAGTAACCCCCACCATACTTCTCAGACACCTCATCTCAAACACATTCAAACTCCTTCTCTCTTCTTCTCTTATGTTCCACGTTTCTGCCCCATACAGTGCTGTTGGCACAATCACTCCTTCATACAGTCTCCTCTTCGCATCCATTTCCAAATGTCTATTCCTCATTACACTCTTTAATCCACCAAGGCATTTACTCGCTTCTCTCAATCTACATTCTACCTCCACCTTCACTCCACCTTTTCCTGCTACACTTGCACCCAAGTATCTAAAACTATCCACTTCCTTCAGTCGCTCTCCCTTAATGTTCACTTCCAGTCTACTGCCACTTTCACCCCTTGTACATCTCATCACCTTACTTTTACCCACATTTATCTTTAGCTTTCTTCTATCACATACTCTCCCAAACTCTGCCACCAGCTTCCTCAATCCCTCCTCTGACCCTGCCATAAGCGCAGTGTCGTCCGCAAACAACAGCTGGCTCACCTCCCACTTTTCTCCATTTTCTTTAACCATCTCCAATCCCTGACCCACTACCCTAGCATTCACCTCTCGCACCACCCCATCCATGTATAAGTTGAACAGCCAGGGCGACATAACGCATCCTTGACGAAGTCCCACCTTTACTTCAAACCACTCACTCTCTCCATTTCTAATCCTGACACAAGCTCTTCTACTCTCATAAAAACTCTTAACAGCTCCCAGAAGCTTTCCTCCTATCCCATAAATCTGCATAACCTCCCACAGTGCCTTTCTGTCTACCCTATCCTAAGCCTTTTCCAGATCCATAAAAGCCCAAAAAACATTCTTCCCCTTTCCTATAGCTTTCTCACATATCTGTCTTACCACAAAGATCTGATCTACACAACCTCTACCTGTCCTAAATCCACACTGTTCCTCACCAATTACTCCTTCTGTTCCTCTCCTAATCCTCTCAATTAAGATCCTCCCATAAGCCTTCCCTACTACACTTAACAGGCTAATCCCTCTGAAACTACTACATTCACACTTGTCCCCTTTTCCTTTGTAAAGAGGAACTATACAGGCACTTCTCCAGTCCTCCGGTACTCTACCCTCTCTCCAGCAAACATGAGGGGACGTCCTAGGATGGGGTGGATGGATGGGGTGAAGGGGGCTTTGGGGAAGAGGGGAATGTCTGTTGAGGAAGGAAG
>NC_134784.1:63903173-63905673 GCF_046742065.1 Oratosquilla oratoria
ACATTCGCCGTAAGTATAAAACCATAGACGCCCACTAATTTCCCGTTCTTTCATAGGAACCGGACGAGAACCCGACTCCACCCCCACCCACCTCCCTCCGTTATCACCCAGACCGGGAGCTTCACATCAGTTAAGCACAGACCCGCCTAACGACCTGCTCGTCACAACCAGTCAGCATACCCGCTTCCCCACCCAACCTACCCTCCACCGACCGCCACCTTCGGCCGCCTACAATTGCATACGCCTGCAAAACCGCCCCTGCCAGACATCGGCGTACCAGCCGATAGGGCTCGCCATATTTAGGTACCCCATATCCATTGATATGTCCACTGTAAATTTGCGGGCAGCCTGTCCACGTTCCAAAGACACGTAACATTATCATTAATAATTAGTACTTATCTTGAATACTTCTAAAATCACAACAGACAAATCTCATTTCTTTATTTTTTTTCTTTGGTAACAATACATTCAATGAAAATAAAAATATATAACATTTTAACGTCACTGCAAATCATAACTTAATTTACCCATTATTTACGTACAAGTGTGCATGTAAAATTCTTTTTATATACTTAATTGTTACCCAACAATAACTATAATTACCCTGTACTTTCCCATTCTATTAACTACATTTGATACCTTTTTAACTTTTACAATAATTTATATATATATTGTTATATGTCCCTTTTTTTTGTTATAATCTTATCACATTATTATTGCATATCCATATTATATAAATTTACATATATGTGCATGCAATAATTTTTTTTATTTAACTATTACCTTCATATATATATATTACCTCATATTTACAATTTTATGACATTATTATCACCCCATTTATTATCCATTATGCCATTTTGATATGCATTTCATCAGTTAAGTGTTTCTTGCTTGCATATTACCTATCGATGACTTATATCTCTCATCTTAACTAACTACTTACTATACCTGTTAGGTAATACATATTTAAAATCTTATCTCATTATCATTAGATATATATTGTATCCCCATTGTATACCCATTGATGCCTTATATCCCCCTCCCCTCTTCTCTAACTAAAAACACATTATATCTTAGGTAATGCATGCATCCCTAAATTAGACACTAACATGGCTACAGGAACGAGATCCAAGGTCAGGAATTTACTTGATGTATTCATTACCCCCCTAAAGAAAACAAATCCCATAATGACACTGACCATGCCACACCTAAGGCAGATTCTAGAATAATTCCCGAGGATAACGCTGACAACCCACCCTTACAACATGACCATTCACAGGAAGACCCTTTTAACCCAACCCAACTATACCAACTCCCCAACCCCCTCCCCCAATCCACACCAAAAGTTCAAGTTACCCCTCAACTAGATACCCAACAACAACCCTCAAACCCCTCAACCCATGCATATGAGAACTTAACCTTCCCTTCTCCCAACCTAACGCCAAGTCAAACAGCTTTCATCGCACATCCCTACACAATACTTACCCCCCCAATTCTATCACAACATCCTCACCCACAACCCCCATCACAACACTCCCTCCCAACCCAACTGCCAACTACCCCACATACTGCCCAACACCAACCCACAATAATCAATAACTACCAAACCATCTCCCCTCTAACCGAAATCCCCACCTTCTCTCAAACTAGCGGACTCTCCATCACTGACTTCCTGACGGCATGTGACCTTTTTTTTTTTTCTTCTAAAAATCCAAACTACTCTGACTTAAAAAAAGGTAAATCTATGCCGCCAGAAACAAGAAGCATCTGACGAGTACAGGTCTATCGCTCGGATGCTAGACAGTCTGATAGCCGCAGGAATCGCATATAGCGATTATAAGGAGCATCTGTTAAATGTCTTTCAGAACAAACCTCGAGAAGAGGAGGAATTAGAGAGCAGGAGTGTCAGGAGGGGAACTGGTGTTGGGAAAGAGGAGAGACGGAAAGAAGAGATAGAGATAGGAAGATAGGGAAGGAGAAGATTGAGATTTAGAGGATGAAGAACAGGAAGAGGGAGCATGTAAAGGGGGGGGGGAGATGAAAGAAAAGAGGGACGAAGGAGATTCTGTGGATAGGGAAGAGAAGAGAGGAAAAAGGAGAACAAGTAAATGGAGGAGAAATGAAATGAACAGAAAATAGTGAGAACCGGAATCAGGCTGGAATGGGTGGATAGAAAAAGAGACACAAGGATAGAGAGTAGGAGGAAACTAAAGAGAAGTCTGTCTTTATGCATATGTATTACTGCAAGTAAGCATGTCCACAAGGATATGTTGATATAGCTATGCATTAACACACACACACACACACACACACACACACACACACACACACACACACACACACACACACACACACACACACACACACACACACACACACACACACACACACACAAACACACACACACACACAGTGGTATTTGACGATTTGGATGAGGAAATGATAAAAAATAGATACACTAATAAGACCAAAACTCGAATACGCAGCAACACTATGG
>NC_134784.1:63910673-63918173 GCF_046742065.1 Oratosquilla oratoria
CTCGAAAGAGAAGAACTCGAAGAAGAACTCGAAGAAGAAGAACTCGAAGAAGAAGGAGAACTCGAAGAAGAAGAACTCGAAGAAGAACTCGAAGAACTCGAAGAAGAACTCGAAGAACTCGAAGAAGAACTCGAAGAAGAACTCGAAGAAGAACTCGAAGAACTCGAAGAAGAACTCGAAGAACTCGAAAAAGAACTCGAAGAACTCGAAGAAGAACTCGAAGAACTCGAAGAAGAACTCGAAGAACTCGAAGAAGAACTCGAAGAACTCGAAGAAGAACTCGAAGAAGAACTCGAAGAAGAAGAAGAAGAAGAAGAAGAAGAAGAAGAAGAAGAAGAAGAAGAAGAAGAAGAAGAACTCGAAGAAGAAGAACTCGAAGGACTTGCGAGAACAGCTAGATGTTGACAAGAAATAAAAAGCAATATGATTTTGATATTTTATTTTCCAAAAAAGGGGCGTAGCCCAGGGCGCGCAGCGCCCGCGCCTAAGCCGCAGCGCCGCAGGCCAAGGCCCCCGGCGTAGCCGGACCGGCGCAGCCGGTGGGCTTGTAATGTCTAAAAAAAAAAAGGTAAAGTGTTGATGTACTGGCTAGTGATGTTATTCAATATATTTTTTTTTTAAAGGGGTAGAGTACGGGAGGACTGGGGGAGTGCTTCTATAGTTCCACTTTACAAGAGTGAGTGTAGTAGTTTTATAGGGATGAGTTTGTTAAGTGTAGTTGGGAAGGCTTATGGGAGGGTCTTGATTGATAGGATTAGGAGAGGTACAAAGGCTGATGAAAAGTGTGGGATGAGGACATGTAGAGGTTGCGGGGATCAGATTTTCTTGGTAAGACAGATATGTGACAAAGCTTTAGGAAAAGATAAGAATATTGTTGTTGTTTTTGGTGGGGGGGAGGGCCTTTATGGATTTGGAAAAGGCTTATGACAAGGTAGACAAGAAGGCACTGTGGGATGTATTACAGACACATGAGATAGGAGGAAAGCTGTTAAGGGCAGTTAAAAGTTTTTACAAGAGTCATAGAGCTTGTGTTAGAATTAAAAATGGAGATGGGGAGTGGTTTGAGGGAAAGGTGGGACTTCGACAGGGATGTGTTATGTCGAACTGTCTGCTCAATTTACACATGGATGGGGTGGTACGAGAGGTAAATTCAAGGGTAATGAGTCGGGGATTGGAGATGGGTAAAGAAAACGGAGAAAAGTGGGAAATAAGCCAGTTGTTGTTTGATGACCACAATGCGCTTGTAATAGGATCAGAGGATGGGTTGAGGAAGAGAGTGACAGAGCTTGGGAAGGCCTGAGAAAGAAGGAAGTTGAAGATAAATGTGGGTAAAAGTAAGGTGATGAGATGTACAATGGAAGAAAGTGGCAGCAGACCGGAAGTGAGTATTAAGGGAGAGAGATTGGAGGAAGGGGATATTTTCAGATACTTGGGTGTAAATGTGGCTGGAAAGAGAGGAGTGGAGGTTGAAGTAGAATGTACATCGAGAGAAGCAAGTAAACTCCTTGGGATATTAAAAGTTATTGAGAAATAGACATTTGGGAATGGGTGCTAAGACGATACTGTATGAAGGAGTGATTGTGCCAACAGCACTGTATGGGGCAGAAACATGGAACATAATAGAGGGAGAGAGGAGAAGTTTGAATATGTTTGAGATGAGGTGCCTAAGAAGCATGATAGGGGTTACTAGTTTGGATAGAATGAGAAACGAGGAGATGAGGAGGAGAACGGGGTTGGAAAGGGAGTTGGGAGATAGGGTTGATGAAAGAATATTGAAATGGTTTGGACACAAGGAAAGAATGAGTGAGGAAAGATCACTAAAAGAGGTGTAAAAGGCAGAGGTGGAAGGAGTGAACATGAGGGGGCGACCAAGGATGAGATAGATGGATGGGGTAACGATAACAATAACGATAACGATAACGATAACGATAACGATAATGATAATGATAATTGTGATGATGATGATAATGATAATGATAATGATGATGATAATGATAATGGTAATGATAATGATAATGATAGTGATAGTGATAGGGATAGGGATAGTGATAGTGATAGTGATAGTGATAGTGATAGTGATAGTGATAGTGATAGTGATAGTGATAGTGATAATGCTAATGCTAATGCTAATGCTAATGATAATGGTGATGGTGATGGTGATGGTGATGGTGATGGTGATGGTGATGGTGATGGTGATGGTGATGGTGATGGTGATGGTAATGGTAATGGTAATGGTAATGGTAATGGTAATGGTAATGGTAATGGTAATGGTAATGGTAATGGTAATGGTAATGGTAATGGTGATGTTAATGGTAATGGTAATGGCAATAGTAATGGCGATGGTAATGGTAATGGTAATGGTAATGGCGATGGTAATGGCAATGGTAATGGTAATGGTGATGGTAATGGTAATGGTAATGGCGATGGTTATGGTAATGGCGATGATAATGGTAATGGTAATGGTAGTGGCGATGGTAATGGTAATGGTAATGATAATGGTAATGGTAATGGTAATGATGATGATCATGGTAATGGCCATGGTCATGATTAAAAATCCAAACCTGTGTACCTTGTCCTCCTTATACGCTGCAATGTGACTATTTTCCCTCTGGCATATCCTCTTGACCTAACACTAGAGCAGAAACACTGTATCCAACTTCATATCTTTAGAAGCGAAGAACACGAAGTTCTTTTGTGAACTTTTGGTGTTTCCAGCCAGCGACATGTATGTAATCATGATCGTGGGAACGTGAGGAGTGCTGTTGGTATGCATAAACAAGGCCACTTTTTGTCGGAAGCCAAGAATGCCTTTGGGCTCTCGAGAACCCTCGGAGACTCTTGCCATTTGACTTCGAGTGCGCTTCGGGACTCTTTGAGGAACTCCTCGGTACTTAAGGGTCTCGAGAGAGGGCGGTTGACGAGGACGGGAGGGATTGGGAGTAGCGGTGAATAAAGACGAGGGGGCAGAGGTTATGAAAGGTAATTAAGCGAGGGAAAATAGATGAAAGGGAGGAGGGCAGTGAAGGTCTATGCTGGGGACCATGGCGTAGGAATTTCTTGCGTTGGAAAGGAAAGCTTACAACGTAACATAAATGAAAACAGTGACAATAGAGAAGTGAAGACGAAGATGTATGGGGAAGAAGAGAAACAAAGAAGAAAAATAATGTAGTTATCAAAATACATGAAATTGTGGCGTTCCTTATGCTTCCTAATTAGATAAGAGGGCTAGAGGAACAAGGGCAGAAAATATAGAAAAAAGTCAATAGTAAGCAAAACAAAAAGGAATAAATAAAATACAACTAAACAGATCAATATGAAATAGATAAGAAATCCTCATGCTATTTGAGAAAATATATAGAAACGCATATGCTGATAAACCTATCATATGAGATTGGTTAGGAACAGCAAAATGGGCACGATGGAGAAGATAAGTAGGTGAAGAAGAAAAGAAGAGGTATGAACGAGAGTGAGGATGAAAATAAGGACAAGAATGTGGATCTTGATGAAAATAAAGAGGAGTATTAGGATGAGGATGAAGATATAGATGACGATAATGACGAGGACTAGATCGAGGGAGCGAACAAGAACAATGACGATGACAATGACGATGACGGTGACGATGACGATGACGATGACGATGACGATGACGATGACGATGACGATGACGATGAGGAAAAAGACGATGGAAACGAAAAGACTGAGGACGAAGATGTCTAGGATGAAAAATTGATGAAAATAAAGAGAATGAATGGGATAGAGAGGGTGAGGATGAAGATGAAAAAGAGGAGGATAAAGAGGATGAGGGTGAAGAGGATAAGGACGAGGAAGATAAAGATGAACAGGATAAGCATAAAGTGATTGAAGATGATCAGCATGAGAAAGATGAGGGTAATGGTGTGGATATATAATGTGTACAAAGATGAAGTCAAAGGTGATTATGAAGATGGGTGTGAGGTCTACCATAAAGATAGATATGAATATGAGAATAAAAAGGACAAGGCTGAGGCTCAGGATTAGGGTAAGGGTGAGTATGAAGATCAGGATACGGAGGGGTAAGGGAAGTAGGAGAGAGGGTTGGGTAACGTAAAGAATGTCAGAAGAATAAAGGAAGTGGGGAGAATAAGGATGAAGAAGGAAGAAAAGGATGCAATATGGCGTTAATGATGTGGAGGAAGTAGAGGAGGTGGAGGAGGATAAATGAGAGGGAAAGGAGGGCAAGAAAGGGAAGCAGGAGAGGGAGGAAGAAAAAAAGATGAGGAGGAGGAGGAGAGCGAGGAGGAGGAAGAGGAGGAAGAAAGAGATAAAGAGAAACAGGGGAGGGAAGAAAACGAGGAGGGGGTAGGAGTAGGAGGAAAAGGAGAGTAGATGGGGTAGAAAGAAAAGAAACTGGAGGAGAAAGGGGAGGAGGATGAAGAGGAAGCGAAGAATAAAGAAGAGGAACAGGAAGGGTTGGAGAAAAAAATGAAGATGAGAAAGAAGAGGTTAAGGAGGAGGAGTAGTAATAGAGGAAAAACAAAGAGGAGGAGGAGGATGAATAGAAGGAAAATGAGGATAAGGAGGAAGAAGTGAAGGAGGAGGAAGATCTTGGAATAGGATATTGAGGGGGAGGGGTCCAGGATAATGAAGATGATAAAGATGAAATGAGGAAAAAAGAGGTGAAGCAAAGGGTAGGGGAAGGATAAGGAGGAGGAAGATAAGGAAGCAGAAAATGTGAAGACTATAAATAGAATAACACGGAGAAGTCCTTTGAATGATTTGCAAGTATGTGTGAGTGAGTGTGTGTGTGTGTGTGTGTGTGTGTGTGTGTGTGTGTGTGTGTGTGTGTGTGTGTGTGTGTGTGTGTGTGTGTGTGTGTGTGTGTGTGTGTGTGTGTGTGTGTGTGTGTGTGTGTGTGTGTGTGTGTGTGTGTGTGTGTGTGTGTGTGTGTGTGTGTGTGTGTGTGTGTGTGTGTGTGTGTGTGTGTGTGTGTGTGTGTGTGTGTGTGTGCGCGTGATTTGAATGATGGGGAACATAAACACAGGGGAAAGCACGGAACCCCAAACACTCCTAAGCCGCGTCCACACATGTTGTACTTCCACGTATCGTATCATCCTTGTGTACCATCTAGTGATACGATACGGTGCAACAACAGGGTATTGTACCCACTTGTTGCGTAACCGTATACAGCAAGCGGATACGCAACAAGTGGATACAATACCCTGTTGTACTGTATTGTATCACTAGGTGGTAAGCAAAGATGATACGATACGTGAGTGTGGACGCGGCTTTACGTTTCGTTCGCATTGAACTTCTTCAGAGAAAAGTTCTATGCGAACGAAACTTAAGAAACGTTACGTGCCTTTCCCTATGGTTATGGTCTGCATCATCCAAATCATTTGTCTAGAATTTATGTATATATACATATATATACATATGCATATATATATATATATACATATCTATATACATATGTATATATATATATATATATACATATATATATGTATATACTGGGAGACCTTAATGCTAGAGTGGGAAATGGTCCAATCGATGGAGTGGTTGGGAAGTGTGGAGTTCCAGGAAAGAATCGTAGTGGAGAGTTGATGGTGGAAATGTGTCTAGAAAGAGAGTTGATGATAGCAAATACAGTGTTTCGGAAGAAAGTCAAGCATAAGTACACATGGGAGAGGGTGGTGGAGGGAAGGGTGGTAGATAGAGCGCTAATGGATTATGTAGTGGTAAATAGGATTATGATAGGAAGAGTTAAGGATGTACATGTGCTAAGGGGAGAGGGTGGGGGAATATCAGATCATTTTTTGGTGGAAGGTAAGTTGAGAGTGGAGGATAGATGGAGAAGGAGGAAAGGGACAAAAGGTAGGGAGGTTCTTAGAGTGAACTCCTTGAATGAAAAGGAAAAGGAGAAGGAGTACGAAAAGAAGCTGAAGGAGGAGTGGGAGGGAGTAAAGGATGGAGCAGAGATGGGTGTGGAGGAGGAATGGGGATGGTTCAAGGAGGGAGTCTTAAAGTGTGCAAGGATGGTGTGTGGAACAAGAAGGACAGGGGAAATAGAAGAAAGGATAGTGAATGGTGGGATGAGGAAACAAAGAAGGTTGTAGAAGAGAAGAAGCGAGCATTCACAGATTGGTTACAAAAGAGGACAGGGGAGTCATATGAGACGTACAAAGAAAAGAAAAGAGAAGTAAAGCAAAAGGTAAAGGAGGCAAAGAGGAGAGCAGATGTGAAATGGGGTAGGAGTATGACAGAAAATTTTGAAAGTAATAAAAAGATGTTTTGGAAAGAAATTAAGAGAGGAAGAGGAGGCGAATCAAGTAGGGAAGAAAAGGTAAAAGGTACAGATGGAGAGTTGATAATGGAAGAGATGGCAGTGAGGGGAAGATGGGCAGAATATTTTAGGGAGTTGCTGAATGTGAAGGAGGATAGGGAAGGAAAGATAGCTGCAGTGGGAAATACGAAGAAAATGAGAGTGATGAGTGAGGAGAATGGAGGAGAAATAAGGAAGGATGAGGTGAAGGCAGTTGTAAAGATGATGAAAGCAGGTAAGGCACCTGGTCTGGATGGATGTCATGCAGAATGTCTGAAAAAGGGAGGTTCAGTGATGGTGGACTGGTTGGCGAGATTATTTAATGTTTGCTGGAGAGAGGGTAGAGTACCGGAGGACTGGAGTAGTGCCTGTATAGTTCCTCTTTACAAGGGAAAAGGGGACAAGTGTGAATGTAGTAATTTCAGAGGGATTAGCCTGTTGAGTGTAGTAGGGAAGGCTTATGGGAGAATCTTAATTGAGAGGATTAGGAGAGGAACAGAAGGAGTAATTGGTGAGGAACAGTGTGGTTTTAGGACGGGTAGAGGTTGTGTAGATCAGATCTTTGTGGTAAGACAGATATGTGAGAAAGCTATAGGAAAGGGGAAGGATGTTTTTTGGGCTTTTATGGATCTGGAAAAGGCTTATGATAGGGTAGACAGAAAGGCACTGTGGGAGGTTATGCAGATTTATGGGATAGGAGGAAAGCTTTTGGGAGCTGTCAAGAGTTTTTATGTGAGTAGTAGAGCATGTGTTAGGATTGGAAATGAAGAGAGTGAGTGGTTTGAAGTAAAGGTGGGACTTCGTCAAGGATGCGTTATGTCGCCCTGGCTGTTCAACTTATACATGGATGGGGTGGTGCGAGAGGTGAATGCTAGGGTAGTGAGTCAGGGATTGGAGATGGTTAAAGAAAATGGAGAAAAGTGGGAGGTGAGCCAGCTGTTGTTTGCGGACGACACTGCGCTTGTGGCAGGGTCAGAGGAGGGATTGAGGAAGCTGGTGGCAGAGTTTGGGAGAGTATGTGATAGAAGAAAGCTAAAGATAAATGTGGGTAAAAGTAAGGTGATGAGATGTACAAGGGGTGAAAGTGGCAGTAGACTGGAAGTGAACATTAAGGGAGAGCGACTGGAGGAAGTGGATAGTTTTAGATACTTGGGTGCAAGTGTAGCAGGAAAAGGTGGAGTGAAGGTGGAGGTAGAATG
>NC_134784.1:63930673-63938173 GCF_046742065.1 Oratosquilla oratoria
GGGGATCAGATTTTCTTGGTAAGACAGATATGTGACAAAGCTTTAGGAAAAGATAAGAATATTGTTGTTGTTTTTGGTGGGGGGGAGGGCCTTTATGGATTTGGAAAAGGCTTATGACAAGGTAGACAAGAAGGCACTGTGGGATGTATTACAGACACATGAGATAGGAGGAAAGCTGTTAAGGGCAGTTAAAAGTTTTTACAAGAGTCATAGAGCTTGTGTTAGAATTAAAAATGGAGATGGGGAGTGGTTTGAGGGAAAGGTGGGACTTCGACAGGGATGTGTTATGTCGAACTGTCTGCTCAATTTACACATGGATGGGGTGGTACGAGAGGTAAATTCAAGGGTAATGAGTCGGGGATTGGAGATGGTAAAGAAAAACGGAGAAAAGTGGGAAATAAGCCAGTTGTTGTTTGATGACCACAATGCGCTTGTAATAGGATCAGAGGATGGGTTGAGGAAGAGAGTGACAGAGCTTGGGAAGGCCTGAGAAAGAAGGAAGTTGAAGATAAATGTGGGTAAAAGTAAGGTGATGAGATGTACAATGGAAGAAAGTGGCAGCAGACCGGAAGTGAGTATTAAGGGAGAGAGATTGGAGGAAGGGGATATTTTCAGATACTTGGGTGTAAATGTGGCTGGAAAGAGAGGAGTGGAGGTTGAAGTAGAATGTACATCGAGAGAAGCAAGTAAACTCCTTGGGATATTAAAAGTTATTGAGAAATAGACATTTGGGAATGGGTGCTAAGACGATACTGTATGAAGGAGTGATTGTGCCAACAGCACTGTATGGGGGCAGAAACATGGAACATAATAGAGGGAGAGAGGAGATGTTTGAATATGTTTGAGATGAGGTGCCTAAGAAGCATGATAGGGGTTACTAGTTTGGATAGAATGAGAAACGAGGAGATGAGGAGGAGAACGGGGTTGGAAAGGGAGTTGGGAGATAGGGTTGATGAAAGAATATTGAAATGGTTTGGACACAAGGAAAGAATGAGTGAGGAAAGATCACTAAAAGAGGTGTAAAAGGCAGAGGTGGAAGGAGTGAACATGAGGGGGCGACCAAGGATGAGATAGATGGATGGGGTAACGATAACAATAACGATAACGATAACGATAACGATAACGATAATGATAATGATAATTGTGATGATGATGATAATGATAATGATAATGATGATGATAATGATAATGGTAATGATAATGATAATGATAGTGATAGTGATAGGGATAGGGATAGTGATAGTGATAGTGATAGTGATAGTGATAGTGATAGTGATAGTGATAGTGATAGTGATAGTGATAATGCTAATGCTAATGCTAATGCTAATGATAATGGTGATGGTGATGGTGATGGTGATGGTGATGGTGATGGTGATGGTGGTGATGGTGGTGATGGTGGTGATGGTGGTGATGGTAATGGTAATGGTAATGGTAATGGTAATGGTAATAGTAATGGTAATGGTAATGGTAATAGTCATGGTAATGGTAATGGTAATGGTGATGTTAATGGTAATGGTAATGGCAATAGTAATGGCGATGGTAATGGTAATGGTAATGGTAATGGCGATGGTAATGGCAATGGTAATGGTAATGGTGATGGTAATGGTAATGGTAATGGCGATGGTTATGGTAATGGCGATGATAATGGTAATGGTAATGGTAGTGGCGATGGTAATGGTAATGGTAATGATAATGGTAATGGTAATGGTAATGATGATGATCATGGTAATGGCCATGGTCATGATTAAAAATCCAAACCTGTGTACCTTGTCCTCCTTATACGCTGCAATGTGACTATTTTCCCTCTGGCATATCCTCTTGACCTAACACTAGAGCAGAAACACTGTATCCAACTTCATATCTTTAGAAGCGAAGAACACGAAGTTCTTTTGTGAACTTTTGGTGTTTCCAGCCAGCGACATGTATGTAATCATGATCGTGGGAACGTGAGGAGTGCTGTTGGTATGCATAAACAAGGCCACTTTTTGTCGGAAGCCAAGAATGCCTTTGGGCTCTCGAGAACCCTCGGAGACTCTTGCCATTTGACTTCGAGTGCGCTTCGGGACTCTTTGAGGAACTCCTCGGTACTTAAGGGTCTCGAGAGAGGGCGGTTGACGAGGACGGGAGGGATTGGGAGTAGCGGTGAATAAAGACGAGGGGGCAGAGGTTATGAAAGGTAATTGAGCGAGGGAAAATAGATGAAAGGGAGGAGGGCAGTGAAGGTCTATGCTGGGGACCATGGCGTAGGAATTTCTTGCGTTGGAAAGGAAAGCTTACAACGTAACATAAATGAAAACAGTGACAATAGAGAAGTGAAGACGAAGATGTATGGGGAAGAAGAGAAACAAAGAAGAAAAATAATGTAGTTATAAAAATACATGAAATTGTGGCGTTCCTTATGCTTCCTAATTAGATAAGAGGGCTAGAGGAACAAGGGCAGAAAATATAGAAAAAAGTCAATAGTAAGCAAAACAAAAAGGAATAAATAAAATACAACTAAACAGATCAATATGAAATAGATAAGAAATCCTCATGCTATTTGAGAAAATATATAGAAACGCATATGCTGATAAACCTATCATATGAGATTGGTTAGGAACAGCAAAATGGGCACGATGGAGAAGATAAGTAGGTGAAGAAGAAAAGAAGAGGTATGAACGAGAGTGAGGATGAAAATAAGGACAAGAATGTGGATCTTGATGAAAATAAAGAGGAGTATTAGGATGAGGATGAAGATATAGATGACGATAATGACGAGGACTAGATCGAGGGAGCGAACAAGAACAATGACGATGACAATGACGATGACGGTGACGATGACGATGACGATGACGATGACGATGACGATGACGATGACGATGACGATGAGGAAAAAGACGATGGAAACGAAAAGACTGAGGACGAAGATGTCTAGGATGAAAAATTGATGAAAATAAAGAGAATGAATGGGATAGAGAGGGTGAGGATGAAGATGAAAAAGAGGAGGATAAAGAGGATGAGGGTGAAGAGGATAAGGACGAGGAAGATAAAGATGAACAGGATAAGCATAAAGTGATTGAAGATGATCAGCATGAGAAAGATGAGGGTAATGGTGTGGATATATAATGTGTACAAAGATGAAGTCAAAGGTGATTATGAAGATGGGTGTGAGGTCTACCATAAAGATAGATATGAATATGAGAATAAAAAGGACAAGGCTGAGGCTCAGGATTAGGGTAAGGGTGAGTATGAAGATCAGGATACGGAGGGGTAAGGGAAGTAGGAGAGAGGGTTGGGTAACGTAAAGAATGTCAGAAGAATAAAGGAAGTGGGGAGAATAAGGATGAAGAAGGAAGAAAAGGATGCAATATGGCGTTAATGATGTGGAGGAAGTAGAGGAGGTGGAGGAGGATAAATGAGAGGGAAAGGAGGGCAAGAAAGGGAAGCAGGAGAGGGAGGAAGAAAAAAAGATGAGGAGGAGGAGGAGAGCGAGGAGGAGGAAGAGGAGGAAGAAAGAGATAAAGAGAAACAGGGGAGGGAAGAAAACGAGGAGGGGGTAGGAGTAGGAGGAAAAGGAGAGTAGATGGGGTAGAAAGAAAAGAAACTGGAGGAGAAAGGGGAGGAGGATGAAGAGGAAGCGAAGAATAAAGAAGAGGAACAGGAAGGGTTGGAGAAAAAAATGAAGATGAGAAAGAAGAGGTTAAGGAGGAGGAGTAGTAATAGAGGAAAAACAAAGAGGAGGAGGAGGATGAATAGAAGGAAAATGAGGATAAGGAGGAAGAAGTGAAGGAGGAGGAAGATCTTGGAATAGGATATTGAGGGGGAGGGGTCCAGGATAATGATGATAAAGATGAAATGAGGAAAAAGAGGTGAAGCAAAGGGTAGGGGAAGGATAAGGAGGAGGAAGATAAGGAAGCAGAAAATGTGAAGACTATAAATAGAATAACACGGAGAAGTCCTTTGAATGATTTGCAAGTATGTGTGAGTGAGTGTGTGTGTGTGTGTGTGTGTGTGTGTGTGTGTGTGTGTATGTGTGTGTGTGTGTGTGTGTGTGTGTGTGTGTGTGTGTGTGTGTGTGTGTGTGTGTGTGTGTGTGTGTGTGTGTGTGTGTGTGTGTGTGTGTGTGTGTGTGTGTGTGTGTGTGTGTGTGTGTGTGTGTGTGTGTGTGTGTGTGTGTGCGCGTGATTTGAATGATGGGGAACATAAACACAGGGGAAAGCACGGAACCCCAAACACTCCTAAGCCGCGTCCACACATGTTGTACTTCCACGTATCGTATCATCCTTGTGTACCATCTAGTGATACGATACGGTGCAACAACAGGGTATTGTACCCACTTGTTGCGTAACCGTATACAGCAAGCGGATACGCAACAAGTGGATACAATACCCTGTTGTACTGTATTGTATCACTAGGTGGTAAGCAAAGATGATACGATACGTGAGTGTGGACGCGGCTTTACGTTTCGTTCGCATTGAACTTCTTCAGAGAAAAGTTCTATGCGAACGAAACTTAAGAAACGTTACGTGCCTTTCCCTATGGTTATGGTCTTCATCATCAAAATCATTTGTCTAGATTTTATATATATATATATATATATATATATATATATATATATATATGTATGTATATATATTTATATATGTATGTATACATATGTAATAGTACTGGGAGACCTTAATGCTACAGTGGGAAATGGTCCAATCGATGGAGTGGTTGGGAAGTGTGGAGTTCCAGGAAAGAATCGTAGTGGAGAGTTGATGGTGGAAATGTGTCTAGAAAGAGAGTTGATGATAGCAAATACAGTGTTTCGGAAGAAAGTCAAGCATAAGTACACATGGGAGAGGGTGGTGGAGGGAAGGGTGGTAGATAGAGCGCTAATGGATTATGTAATGGTAAATAGGATTATGATAGGAAGAGTTAAGGATGTACATGTGCTAAGGGGAGAGGGTGGGGGAATATCAGATCATTTTTTGGTGGAAGGTAAGTTGAGAGTGGAGGATAGATGGAGAAGGAGGAAAGGGACAAAAGGTAGGGAGGTTCTTAGAGTGAACTCCTTGAATGAAAAGGAAAAGGAGAAGGAGTACGAAAAGAAGCTGAAGGAGGAGTGGGAGGGAGTAAAGGATGGAGCAGAGATGGGTGTGGAGGAGGAATGGGGATGGTTCAAGGAGGGAGTCTTAAAGTGTGCAAGGATGGTGTGTGGAACAAGAAGGACAGGGGGAAATAGAAGAAAGGATAGTGAATGGTGGGATGAGGAAACAAAGAAGGTTGTAGAAGAGAAGAAGCGAGCATTCACAGATTGGTTACAAAAGAGGACAGGGGAGTCATATGAGACGTACAAAGAAAAGAAAAGAGAAGTAAAGCAAAAGGTAAAGGAGGCAAAGAGGAGAGCAGATGTGAAATGGGGTAGGAGTATGACAGAAAATTTTGAAAGTAATAAAAAGATGTTTTGGAAAGAAATTAAGAGAGGAAGAGGAGGCGAATCAAGTAGGGAAGAAAAGGTAAAAGGTACAGATGGAGAGTTGATAATGGAAGAGATGGCAGTGAGGGGAAGATGGGCAGAATATTTTAGGGAGTTGCTGAATGTGAAGGAGGATAGGGAAGGAAAGATAGCTGCAGTGGGAAATACGAAGAAAATGAGAGTGATGAGTGAGGAGAATGGAGGAGAAATAAGGAAGGATGAGGTGAAGGCAGTTGTAAAGATGATGAAAGCAGGTAAGGCACCTGGTCTGGATGGATGTCATGCAGAATGTCTGAAAAAGGGAGGTTCAGTGATGGTGGACTGGTTGGCGAGATTATTTAATGTTTGCTGGAGAGAGGGTAGAGTACCGGAGGACTGGAGTAGTGCCTGTATAGTTCCTCTTTACAAGGGAAAAGGGGACAAGTGTGAATGTAGTAATTTCAGAGGGATTAGCCTGTTGAGTGTAGTAGGGAAGGCTTATGGGAGAATCTTAATTGAGAGGATTAGGAGAGGAACAGAAGGAGTAATTGGTGAGGAACAGTGTGGTTTTAGGACGGGTAGAGGTTGTGTAGATCAGATCTTTGTGGTAAGACAGATATGTGAGAAAGCTATAGGAAAGGGGAAGGATGTTTTTTGGGCTTTTATGGATCTGGAAAAGGCTTATGATAGGGTAGACAGAAAGGCACTGTGGGAGGTTATGCAGATTTATGGGATAGGAGGAAAGCTTTTGGGAGCTGTCAAGAGTTTTTATGTGAGTAGTAGAGCATGTGTTAGGATTGGAAATGGAGAGAGTGAGTGGTTTGAAGTAAAGGTGGGACTTCGTCAAGGATGCGTTATGTCGCCCTGGCTGTTCAACTTATACATGGATGGGGTGGTGCGAGAGGTGAATGCTAGGGTAGTGAGTCAGGGATTGGAGATGGTTAAAGAAAATGGAGAAAAGTGGGAGGTGAGCCAGCTGTTGTTTGCGGACGACACTGCGCTTGTGGCAGGGTCAGAGGAGGGATTGAGGAAGCTGGTGGCAGAGTTTGGGAGAGTATGTGATAGAAGAAAGCTAAAGATAAATGTGGGTAAAAGTAAGGTGATGAGATGTACAAGGGGTGAAAGTGGCAGTAGACTGGAAGTGAACATTAAGGGAGAGCGACTGGAGGAAGTGGATAGTTTTAGATACTTGGGTGCAAGTGTAGCAGGAAAAGGTGGAGTGAAGGTGGAGGTAGAATGTAGATTGAGAGAAGCGAGTAAATGCCTTGGTGGTTTAAAGAGTGTAATGAGAAATAGACATTTGGGAATGGATGCGAAGAGGAGACTGTATGAAGGAGTGATTGTGCCAACAGCACTGTATGGGGCAGAAACGTGGAACATAAGAGAAGAAGAGAGAAGGAGTTTGAATGTGTTTGAGATGAGGTGTCTGAGAAGTATGGCGGGGGTTACTAGGCTAGATAGAGTGAGAAATGAGGAGGTGAGGAGGAGAACAGGGGTGAAAAAGGATTTGGGAGAGAGGGTTGATGAAAGAATATTAGGATGGTTTGGACACATGGAAAGAATGAGTGAAGAAAGACTAGTAACAGAGGTATGGAAGGCAGATGTGGAGGGAGTGAACATGAGGGGACGTCCTAGGATGAGGTGGATGGATGGGGTGAAGGGGGCTTTGGGGAAGAGGGGAATGTCTGTTGAGGAAGGAAGAGAGAGGACGGAAGACAGAGGTGAGTGGAGAATGGTTGTATATGGATGATGTTGTGACTGCATGAGGAGGAATGGGCGGGGGGGTGGGGGGTGTGGGTGGGGTAGTATGTGTGAGTAAATTTTGACGCAGCCCGAAGGGATTTCTCCCCGTCCTCTCCTTATATGCAAAGGGGGACGGAGAGGGGGGGTCGCCGATTAAATGAAGCGGCCTTGCTGTGGATGTGCTGTGTCTTGCGACACTGCTTCTGACCCAGGGCGGTGGGCGGGGTGCAGGGATGACCCGTCATCCAGGAGGTGCTCAGATGAGAGGAAGGGTGGGAGGGGTGTGGAGTGTATTTGGGGATGAAATGGGTGGGAGTGTTTTTGTGCCATTCCCTTTT
>NC_134784.1:63945673-63983173 GCF_046742065.1 Oratosquilla oratoria
GAAGAAGGCGAAGAAGAAGAAGAAGAAGAAGAAGAAGAAGAAGAAGAAGAAGGCGAAGTAGAAGAAGAAGAACGCGAAGAAGAATAAGAAGGCGAAGAAGAAGAAGAAGAAGGCGAAGAAGAAGAAGAAGAAGAAGAAGGCGAAGAAGAAGAAGAAGAAGGCGAAGAAGAAGAAGAAGAAGGCGAAGAAGAAGAAGAAGAAGAAGGCGAAGAAGAAGAAGAAGAAGAAGAAGAAGGCGAAGAAGAAGAAGAAGAAGAAGAAGAAGAAGAAGAAGAAGAAGAAGAAGAAGAAGAAGAAGAAGAAGAAGAAGAAGAAGAAGAAGAAAGAAGAAGAAGAACGCGAAGAAGAAGAAGAACGCGAAGAAGAAGAAGAAGAAGAAGAAGAAGAAGAAGAAGAAGAAGAAGAAGAAGAAGAAGAAGAAGAAGAAGAAGAAGAAGAAGAAGAAGAAGAAGAAGAAGAAGAAGGCGAAGAAGAAGAAGAACGCGAAGAAGAAGAAGAAGAAGAAGAAGGCGAAGAAGAAGAAGAAGAAGGCGAAGAAGAAGAAGAACGCGAAGAAGAAGAAGAAGAACGCGAAGAAGAAGAAGAAGAAGGCGAAGAAGAAAAAGAAGAAGAAGGCGAAGAAAAAGAAGAAGAACGCGAAGAAGAAGAAGAAGAAGGCGAAGAAGAAGAAGAAGAAGGCAAAGAAGAAGAAGAAGAGCGCGAAGAAGAAGAAGAATGCGAAGAAGAAGAAGAAGAAGAAGAAGAAGAAGAAGGCGAAGAAGAAGAAGAAGAAGGCGAAGAAGAAGAAGAAGAAGGCGAAGAAGAAGAAGAAGAAGGCGAAGAAGAAGAAGAAGAAGGCGAAGAAGAAGAAGAAGAAGAAGGCGAAGAAGAAGAAGAAGAAGAACGCGAAGAAGAAGAAGAAGAAGAAGAAGAAGAAGAAGAAGAAGAAGAAGAAGAACGCGAAGAAGAAGAAGAAGAAGAAGAAGAAGAACGCGAAGAACGCGAAGAAGAAGAAGAAGAAGAAGAAGAAGAAGAAGAAGAAGAAGAAGAAGAAGAAGAAGAAGAAGAAGAAGAAGAAGAAGAAGAAGAAGAAGAAGAAGAAGAAGGCGAAGAAGAAGAAGAAGAAGAAGAAGAAGAAGAAGAAGAAGAAGAAGAAGAAGAAGAAGGCGAAGAAGAAGAAGAAGAAGAAGAAGGCGAAGAAGAAGAAGAAGAAGGCGAAGAAGAAGAAGAAGAAGAAGGCGAAGAAGAAGAAGAAGAAGAAGAAGAAGAAGAAGAAGAAGAAGAAGAAGAAGAAGAAGAAGGCGAAGAAGAAGAAGAAGGCGAAGAAGAAGAAGAAGAACGCGAAGAAGAAGAAGAAGAAGAAGAAGAAGAAGAAGAAGAAGAAGAAGAAGAAGAAGAAGAAGAAGAAGAAGAAGAAGAAGAAGAAGAAGAAGAACGCGAAGAAGAACGCGAAGAAGAAGAAGAAGAAGAAGAAGAAGAAGAAGTATAGTATATATAAATGATATAGACCATGGACTAAAATCTACTGTTTCCAAATTTGCTGATGATACAAAACTGTGCGGAGTGGCAAATGATCACTCAAACCAATTAGATATTCAAGAAGATTTAGATCAATTACAGCAATGGTCTGAAAAGTGGCTAATGAAATTTAACACAAGTAAATGCAAGGTAATGCACATAGGTAAAAATAACAGCAAGTACGATTACAAGTTATTTGGAAATTCGTTAACAAAAGTGGATAGTGAAAAAGATCTCGGCGTAATTATCAGTAACGACCTCAAATCATCCAAGCAGTGTATTTCAGCCTCTGAGAAAGCAAATAAGATTCTGGGATTGATTGCGCGATCTTTTGATTTCAAAAGTCCATCACTCATTAACAAGCTATATAAATCGTTAGTTCGTCCACATTTGGAATATGCTGTTTCCGTATGGTCACCGAATCTCATTAAAGACATTGACAGACTGGAAAAAGTACAACGGCGAGCCACAAAACTGATTCCAAATATCAAAAATAAATCATACGAAAATCGACTTAAGCACATGAATCTGTTTTCCCTAAAAAAGCGTAGACTCAGAGGTGACTTGATACAGGTCTTTAAGATTTTAAAGGGAATTGACAACATCAAAAGTGACCAAATTTTCACATTGAATGAGAATCAGACAAGAAACAATGGTCTCAAACTGTCCGGAAATAGATTCAATTTGGAAGTAGGTAGAAACAACTTTGCCAACCGTGTAGTTAATGAATGGAATAAACTTCCTGCACAGGTAGTGCAATGTAGTTCAGTTCGAAGCTTTAAGAATCATTTAGATAAATACCTAAGTAAGATGCTGTAATTATTATAATTTATGTTATATTATTTGTTTTTGTTTTGTTATAATTTGTCTGTCTGATTTTCATTTATTATTAGTTATGTCAATTTATTATCATTTACTATTTACCTATTTGTTTGTTATTCAACTATACCAATGCATTTACTTATGTATTTTAATTGTTATTTACATTGTTATAGTTTTAATTTATTATTATTATTATTATTATTATTATTATTATTTATTTATTTATTTATTTTTTTATTTTTTTTTTTTTTTTTTTTTTTTTTTTTTTTTTTTTTTTTTTTTTTTTTTTTTTTTGCATCCGACCTAGATATGGATCAAAAGGTCTCCTGTCGGCATGCTTTGCCTTTGTAATCCTTTGTAAAGAAGAAGAAGGAGAAGAAGAAGAAGGCGAAGAAGAAGAACACGAAGAAGAACGCGAAGAAGAAGAAGAGGAAGAAGAAGAAGAAGAAGAAGAAGAAGAAGAAGAAGAAGAAGAAGAAGAAGAAGAAGAAGAACGCAAAGAAGAAGAAGAAGAAGAACGCGAAGAAGAAGAACGCGAAGAAGAAGAACGCGAAGAAGAAGAAAAAGAACGCGAAGAAGAAGAAGAAGAAGAAGAAGAAGAAGAAGACGAAGAAGAAGAGGAAGAAGAAGAAGAAGAAGAAGAAGAAGAAGAAAAAGAAGAAGAAGAAGAAGAAGAAGAAGAAGGCGAAGAAGAAGAAGAAGGCGAAGAAGAAGAAGAAGAAGAAGAAGAAGAAGAAGAAGAAGAAGAAGAAGAAGAAGAAGAAGAAGAAGAACGCGAAGAAGAAGAAGAAGAAGAAGAAGAAGAAGAAGAAGAAGAAGAAGAAGAAGAAGAAGAAGAAGAAGAAGAAGAAGAAGAAGAAGAAGAAGAAGAAGAAGAACGCGAAGAAGAAGAAGAAGAAGAAGAAGAAGAAGAAGAAGAAGAAGAAGAAGAAGAAGAAGAAGAAGAAGAAGAATAAGAAGAAGAACGCGAAGAAGAAGAACGCGAAGAAGAAGAACGCGAAGAAGAAGAAGAAGAAGAAGAAGAAGAAGAAGAAGAAGAAGAAGAAGAAGAAGAAGAAGAAGAAGAAGAAGAAGAAGAAGAAGAAGAAGAAGAAGGCGAAGAAGAAGAACGCGAAGAAGAACGCGAAGAAGAAGAAGAGGAAGAACGCGAAGAAGAAGAAGAAGAAGAAGAAGAAGAAGAAGAAGAAGAAGAAGAAGAAGAAGAAGAAGAAGAAGAAGAAGAAGAAGAAGAAGAAGAAGAAGAACGCAAAGAACGCGAAGAAGAAGAACGCGAAGAAGAAGAACGCGAAGAAGAAGAACGCGAAGAAGAAGAAGAAGAAGAACGCGAAGAAGAAGAAGAAGAAGAAGAAGAACGCGAAGAAGAACGCGAAGAAGAAGAGGAAGAACGCGAAGAAGAAGAAGAAGAAGAAGAAGAAGAAGAAGAAGAAGAAGAAGAAGAAGAAGAAGAAGAAGAAGAAGAAGAAGAAGAAGAGGAACGCGAAGAAGAAGAAGAAGAACGCGAAGAAGAAGAAGAACGCGAAGAAGAAGAAGAAGACGAAGAAGAAGCAGAAGAAGAAGAAGAAGAAGAAGAAGAAGAAGAAGAAGAAGAAGAAGAAGAAGAAGAAGAAGAAGATGATGATGAAGAAGAAGAAGAAGAAGAACGCGAAGAAGAACGCGAAGAAGAAGAAGAAGAAGAAGAAGAAGAAGAAGAGGAGGAGGAGGAGAAGGGAATACAGGGGTGGTAGGGAAGAGGAGGAAGAGAAACAGAATATCAGGAAGAATAACAAAAAAAAATAGAAAAAATAAAGAGAGAAGAAGGAATAGGATGAGAAGAAAAAGAGGTAGCAAGGGGAGGAGGACAAGAGAGAGAGAGAGAGAGAGAGAGAGAGAGAGAGAGAGAGAGAGAGAGAGAGAGAGAGAGAGAGAGAGCGAGGGACTGAGAAGAAAGTATTGACTTTGTATTGATAATTTGTCCATAATGATTCGTATACTATCATATGAGTAAAAAGTACATATAATTAAACTGTGAATCTTCATTTTTTTATATTTGCTAAAACAAGTATTGATATAATCTAATTACATATTGATTTATAGAACTTGGATCAATGCTGTACTTTAAAAGACTATGTTAGCTCTCGAAATTCTTTTCCTCAGCTAAGATGGAATTCTGAATGTAAATAGTTAAAAATATCTCCAGTAATATCTTCGTACTGTGTTATTTTTCCTTTCTCGTTTTTGCCTACCGTCAGAACGTTTTACTCAAGTGAGGAGAACAGTATATATGACGACATAATTATTAATATTTCAATGAGGCCTTCAAAAGTGCAGAGCCTAACAGAGGCGTAGTTATGGCTGCACCGGCGCGTCAGAGGAGGGTTTCTGTAAGATGAACCGAGCAATAATAAACTCTCTCAGGCGCTGGGAATAACAAAGAAATGTTGTAAGGGTCCTTTGGCTGGTTGGCGCCGCGAAGCTCCACAAACTAATTTAGGTAACACTTGAAACAACTTGACCCAGGGCAAGGATCACCAAGTCCGGACACCAACTTCACCACTCCTCACACGTAACCCTTCTTCTTCCTGGGGCTCAGTACCTCTCCGCGACCTAACGATATACAACAACGAATTGACAAAGTCAGGTGGTTTAGTTGTACCAGTGTCATGAAGCTGGATTCTGCATCTTTCGTGTTTTTTGTTGGCTTGTTGAGGTAAGTGAGGTCCATAGCGTTGTGAGGTATAAAAAAAAAAAGAGAAAGCAAATATGAAATGAAACGAAAAACTGTGGAAAAGAAGAAAAATTAAGAAGAGAAATAGGAGAAGAGCAGAACAGAACTAAGGGCAAAAGTAACAATGATAAAGAATAGAATAAATAAAGTAAAGGAACAAATACACGCTGAACTATATATATAGTGAATTTTAGGTTTATATCACTAAAACCATGATAAGATCAATTGTAAATTCCGAGCAATTTTGGTCTGTGAAATGTCTAAAAAGCTATAGAAATACCTTACATATAGTGAATACATTTGCAGCAATATATTTCAGTATATAAATATGATAAAATAATCTAATGCCTCCAAAACATACATGAAAAATATATTTGTCAACTTGAATTTAGATGATTTTATTTCAATTAAAAAAATTAACCATATACTATATAACAAATGCTACATTAAACCAGAATGAGCCACATTCCAAACATTTTATTGTTTACATATTTTATTCTATTCTTCTTCTGACAGAGTCATAAGGAACATGATTGATAGATTTCTTTGGAAAACTCAGCCATCCAAATTACTCACACTGTGTTCCTTATCACATAATATATATATATGTCTATTATTTTGTACTCCATATTCTATGTTATACAACAAACATTATGCAATATATATTGCATGGCAAATATTATATACAACACATGCATATATATTATATATTCCATATCATATATTATATACTATATACCATATATTATATATTATACATTATATATTATACATTATACATTATATATAATATATTATATATTATATATTGTATATTATATATATATTATATATCATTATACATTATGTATTGTGTATTATATGTTATATATTATATATTATATATTATATATTATGTATCATATATTATATATTATATATTATATATTATATGTTATATGTTATATATTGTATATTATATATTATATATTATATATTATATGTTATATATTATATGTTATATATTTTATGTTATATATTATTTATTACATATTATATATTATACATTATATATTATATATTATATATTATATGTTGTATATTATATTATATATTATATATTATATATTATATATTATATATTGTATATTGTATATTATATATTATATATTATATATTATACACTATATATTATATATTATATATTATATATTTTATACATATTGTATATTGTATATTGTATATTGTATATGTACTATTATATATTACATATTATATTGCATTATATATTATATATTATGTATTATATATTATATATTATATATATTATATATTATATATTATATATTATATGTTATATATTATATATTATATTTCATATTTTATATAATATATATTATATATTATATATATATTATATATTATATATATATATTATATATTATGTATTATATATTAAATATTATATATTGTATATTATATATTATATGTTATATATTATATATTATATATTATATATTATATGTTATTTATTATATATTATATATGTATTATATATTATATATTATATATTACAAATTATATATTGTACATTATATATTATATATTATATATTATATATTATATATTATATATTATATATTATATATTATATACTATAAATTACATATTACATAATATATATTATATATTATATTATATATTATATATTATATATTATATATTATATATTACATATTATATATTATATAATATATATTATATATATTATATATTACATATTATATATTTCATATTATATATTATATATTATATATGTATTATATATTATATATTATATATTATATATTATATATTACATATTATATATTATATATCATATATTATATATTATATATCATATATATTATATATTACATATTACATATCATATATCATATATATTATATATCATATATTATATATAATATATTATATATCATATATAATACAATATATATTAAATATCATATATTATATATTATATATATATTATGTATTCTATATTATATATTATATAATATATACTATATATTATATATCTTATATTATGTATCATATATTATGTAATATATATTATATATAACATACTATATATTATTTATTATATATGATATATCATATATCATATACTATATAATATATACTCTACATTATGAATTATATATTATAAATATATTATATATTGTAGACTATATATTGTATATTATATATTATATACTATATATCATACAATATATATTATATATTATATATTGTATATCATATATTATGTATATGTTATATATTATATGTTAAATATTATATATTATATACTATATATTATATATCATATATTATGTATTATATATTGTATATTATATATTATCTGTTATATATTATATATATTATTTATTATATATTATATATTATGTATTATATATTATATATTATATATTACATATTATATATTATATGTTATATATTATATATATTATATATTATATATTATATATTGCATATTTTATATTATATATTGTATATCATATATTGTATATTGTATATTATATTTTATGTATTATATATCATATATTGTAAATTACATATTGCATATTATATATTATATATTATATATTATATATTATACATTATATATTATATATAATATATAATATATTGTATATCATATATTATGTATTATATATTATATATTATATATTATTTATTATATTATATATTATATATTATATATTATATATTATATATTATATATTATATATTATATTATATACTATATATTATATATCATATATCATATTTTATATAATATATATTATATATTATATATATATTATATTATATTTCATATATTATATATTATGTATTAAATATTATATATTATACATTATATGTTATATATTATATATTATATATTATGTATTATATATTATGAATTATATATTATATGATATATATTATATATTATAAATTATATATCATATACTATATATTATATATTATATATATATATTATATAATATATTGTATATTATATATTATGTATCATATATCATATACTATATATCATATATATTATATTGTATATTGTATATAACATATTATATATTACATATAACATATTATACATTATATATCATATACTATATATTATATATTATATATTATACATTATATATTATATATTATATATTATATATTATATATTATATATTATATATTATATATTATTTATTATATATTATATATTATGTATTATATTTTATATATTTTATATTATATATTACAAATTATATATTATATATTATATATTATATATCATATATTACATATTACATATTATATATTATATATCATATACTATATATTATATATTATATATCATATATTATATATTATATATTATATATTCATCTAGGAGGAGCTAAGATAGGAGGAAGGGTGGAGGGGTGTGGAGTGTTTTCAGGGATGAAATGGGTGGAATTGTTTTTGTGCCTTTTCCTTTTTGGCTACCCCCTTGGAAAGGGTGAAAAAAGCCTTGGTATATGTGAGTATGTATGTATAATATATATTATATATTATATATTATATATTATCTATTGTATATTATATATTATATATTATATATTATATATTATATATTATAATTTATATATTATATATCATATGTCATATATTATATATCATATATTATATATCATGTATTATATGTTATATATTATATATTATATATTATCTATTATATATTATATATTATATATTATATATATTTTCTATTATATGTTATATATCATATATTATATATTATGTATTATAAATTAGATATTATATATTATATATTACATGTTACATATTATACATTATTTATCATATATTATATATTATTTATAATATATTATATATTATAAATTATATATTATATCTTAAATATTATAAATTATACATTATATATTATACATTATATATTATATATTATATATTATATATTATATATTATTTATTATATATTATATAGTACATATTATATATTATATATCATATGTTATATATTATATATTATATATTATATATAATGTATTATATATTATATATGATATATTATATATTATTTATTTTATATTTTTTATTATATATTATATATCATATGTTATATATTACATATTATATATTATATATTATATATCATATACTATATATTATATATTATATGTTATATATTATATATTATATATCATATATTATATTTTATATATCATATAATATATATTATATATTATATATTGTATATTGTATATTATATATTATATATTAGATACTAAATATTATATATTATATATTATATATCATATATTATATATTGTATATTATATATTATATATTGTATATTATATGGTATATATCATATATTATATATTATAAATTATATAATATATATCATATAATATATATTATATATTATATATTATGTATCATATATTATATATTATATATTATATATTATATATTATATATTATCTATTATATATTGTATATTATATATTATATATTATATATTGTATATTATATATTATATATCATATATATTATATATTGTATGATATATGTTATATATTATATATCATATATTATATATTATATTATATATTATGTATTATATATTATATATTATATATCATATATTATATATTATATATTATATATTATATATTATATACTACATATATATTATATATTATATATTATTTATTATAATTACATTTCATATATCATATATTATATATTATATATTATACATTATATACTATGTATCATATATTATATATTATATATTATATATCATACATTATATGTTATATATTATGGGTTATATATTATATATTATATATTACATATTATATATTATGTATTATACATTATATATTATATACTATATATTATATGATATATATTATGTTATATATTATATATTATATATTATGTATTATATATTATATATTATATATCTTATACAATATACTATATATTATACATTATATATTATATATTATATATTAGATATTATATATTATATATCATGTTATATGTTATATGTTATATATTTTATATTATATATCACATATATATTATATATCATATATTATATATCATATATTATATATCATATACTATATATTATATGTTATATATTACATATTATATGTTATATACTATATATTATTATATATTATATATCATATATCATATATTATATATCATATATCATATATCATTATATTATATATTATATATTATATATTATATATCATATATTATATATTATATATTATATATTATATGTTGTATATTATATATTATGTATTATATGTTGTATACTATATATTATATATTATATATTATATGTTGTATATTGTATATTGTATATTATATATCATATATTATGAATTATAAATTATATATTACATATTATATATCAAAAATCATATATTATATATTATATATTATATATCAAAAATCATATATTATATATTATATATTATACATTATATACTATGTATCATATATTATATTATATATATGACATATCATATATTATATATTATATATTATAGATTATATATTATATATTATACATTATATAATATATATTATATATTATGCATTATATATCATATATTATATATTATATTTTATGTATTATATATCATATATTATATATTATATGTTATATATTATATTATATATTACATACTATACATCATATATTATATATTAAATATTATATATTGTATATCATATATCATATATTATATATTGTATATTGTATATTATATATTATATATTATATATTATATATTATGTATTATATATTATATATTATATATTATATATTATATATTATACATTTTTTATTGTCTATTGTTTATTATATATTATCTATCATATATATTATATATTGTATAATATATATTATATATTATATACTATATATTATATATTATATATTTTATATTATATATCATATATTATATATATATTATATATTATATTTTATATATTATATATTATATATTATATATTACATGTTATATATTATATATCATATGTCATATATTATATATTGTATATAATATATTATATATTATATAGTATATATTATATATTATGTATTGTATATCATATATTTTATATGATATATTATATATTGTATATTATATATTATATATAATATATTATATATTATATATTATATATTATACATTACATATGATATATTATATATTATATATTATATTATATATTATATATTATATATTATACATTATATATTATATATTATATATTATATATTGCATATTACATATTGTATATTATATTATATATTATATATCATATATCATATATTATATATTATGTATTATATATTATATATTATATATTATATATTATATGTTATATATTATATATTATATATTATATATTATATATTATATATATATTATATATTATATGTTATATGTTATATATTATATATTATATATTATATATTATATATCATATATGATATATTATATATTACATATTATATATGATGTATTATATATTATGTTATATATTATATATTATATATTATGTATTACATATTATGTCTTATATCTTATATATCATATATAAAATATTATATATAATATGTGATATCATATGTTTTATATATTATGTATTAGATATATATTATATATTATATATTATATATTATATATTATATACTATATATTATATATTATATATTATATTTTATATATCATATATTATATTTTATATATTATATATTATATATTATATATTATATATTATATATTATATATTACATATTATAAATTATATATTCTATATTATATATCATATATTATATACTATATATTACATATTATATACTATATATTATATATTATATATTATATATTATGTATTATATATTATATATTATATATTATATATTATATATTATATATTATAAATATATTATTTATTATATATTAATTATATATTATATATTATATATGATATATCATATCATATATTATATTATATATATTATATATCATATATTATATATTATATATTGTATATTATATATTATATATTATATATTATATAATATATATTTTATACTATATATTATATATTATATATTGTATATTATATATTGTATATTGTATATTATATATTATATATTGTCACGTGGCCACATCTAACCTTAAAGCAATTAGTTAGTAAATAAAGGATCTAGGAGGACAACAACAGATCTTGCCTCATCCCTTAAAGGTGGAGTGACAATAAACGGATATCTATTTCATTTCCTTCTTCGCAGTTCCTTCTGTAAATATATCTTATCCTCTTTCAGTTAGGAAAAATCATCATCCCACATTAATTATCATAATACATGGAGGATACAAAAAGATATTAGGTAATTTTCTCTATACCTATATTGAATAAGCCTAACAGTACAGAACTAAATGCATACATTTATTATTTAACTCATACACTCTCAATACATATGAGGTAGGTATTTCAGCATCTCATCTCTCCACTTATTGTAAATATAATCAAAGACACAAATCATCAAGTCCTACTCATCTATAAATTCCACAATCCTGTTCATACTTATATAACATTCAACAAGCCTCTCTGCTCCTACAAACGCTGAGGAAAATTGGATCCTAGTTAATCACTTTAATTCACCTTAATCCTTACAAGACATACAATCGTAACTCACCAGTAATTATTGCTACTCTCCCTCTGTGTATTTCACCATTATTTATCCTCCTTAATTCTCCCGATTCTTATTTTCCCTAGCATTTTATACCCACGAAAGGACTTGCACGTCCGCCTTGCTTTATACACAGAAAAAGAGAGGCCTGAACAATGCTTCCCTTGTTTTAGCGTTTGAGTTGGTACCATGGTTCCAATACTCTTGGCATCTTCCTAACGATACATTCAATATCGTCAAATACACACCGTACATGGATCATACACCAAAAGCAATTACAATATGTATTTCTATAAATTCTTACGTAACTAGAGCACCGTGGATCTCAAAAGTATAAACGTATCTCTAGACACATTTTATCCAAAACACTTTAATATCAGACCGTGAATTCGCGTCTGTATATAAACAAACTAACACTAGCTAGAACACTACCAGCATTTGGTCCGAGAGCATCGCAAAAATAGAGAATGTAATTAGCACCAGGGGGTGACTATGGTAACAATATTATGTGTTATATATCATATATAATATATTACGTATTATATATTACGTATTAAATATTATATATTATATATTATATAATATATATTATATATTATATATTATATTTTATATATTATGTATCATACATTATATATCATATACTATAAATTGTATAATATATATTATATATTATATATTATATATTATGTATCATACATTATGCATTTTATATTATATATTATATATTATATATTATATTATATATTATATATTATATATGATTATACATTATGTATTGTATATTATATATCATATATATTATATATTACATATTATATATTATATATTATGTTATATATTATACATAATTATATATCATAAATTATATATTATATATTATATATTATATATTATACATTATATATTATATATCACATATTATATATTATATATTATTTATTATATATTATATATTATATATTATGTATTATGTATTATATATTCTATATTATGTATTATATATCATATATCATATATTATATATTATATATCATATATTATATCTTATATATTATGTATTATATATTATATATTATATCTTTTATATTATGTATTATATATTATGTATTATATAATATATATTATTTATTACATATTATATATTATATATTATATATTAAATATTATGTATTATATATTGTATATTATATATTACATATTATATATTATATATCATATATTATATATTACATATTAGATATTATATATTATATATTATATATTATATATTATATATTACATATTATATATCATATATTATATATTATCTATTACATATTTTATATTATATATTATGTTATATAATATATATTATATATCATATATTATATATTATATATTATATATTGTATATTAAATATTATATATTATATATTATATATTGCATATTGTATATTATATATGATATATATTATGTATTATATCATATATATTATATATCATATATCATGTATTCTACATGATTTATTATATATTATACATTAAACATTATTATATATTATATACTATATATTATATACTATACATTATATATTATATCTTTTATATCATATATTATATATTATATATTATTTATAATACACTATATATTATTTATTATATATTATATATTATATATTATATATTATATATTATATATTACATATTATATATTATATATTATATATTAAATATTATATATTATATATTATATATCATATATTATATATCATATATCATATATCATATATTATATATTATGTATTATAAATTATATATCATATAATATATATTATATATTAGATATTATTTATTATATATTATACATTATATATTATATTTTATATATTTTGTATTAGATAATATATATGATATATTATATATATTATATATGTATTGAATATTGTATATTATATATCATATATATTATATATTATGTATTATAAATTATATATTATATATTACATATTATATATTATATATTATATATTATATTATATATTATATATTATATATTAAATATTATATATTATATATTATATATTATAATTTATATATTATATATTATATATTATATATTATATATTATATATTATATATTATATATTATATATTATATATTATATATTATATATTATATATTATATATTATATATCATAGTTTATATATTATATATTATATATTCTATATTATAAATTCTATTTTCTATATGATATATTATATATTATATAATATATATTACATATCATATATTATATATTATATATTATATATTATATATTATATATTACATATTATATATTGTATATTATATATTATATATTATATATTATATATTATATATTATATATTATATACTATATATTATATATTATATATTTTATATTATATATTATATATTAAATATACGTTATATACTATATATTATATATGATATATTATATATCATATATTATATAATATATATTGTATATTATATATTATGTATTATATATTGTATTTTATATATTATATATCATATATTATATGTTATATATTATATATTATATATTATATATTACATATTATATATTATATATTATATATTATATATTATATATTATGTATTGTATATTATGCACTATATATTATATATTATATGTTATATGTTATATATTATATATTATATATTATGTATTATATTTTATATATAATAATATTATGTATCATATAATATGTATTAATTATTATATATTATATATTATATAATATATATTATATATTATATATTATATATTATATATTATATATTATATATTATGTATTATATATTATATATTATATATTATGTACTATATATTATATATTATATATTATGTATTATTCATTAAATATTATATATTATATATTACATATTATATGTTATATATTATATATATTATATATTATATATAGTATATTATATATTATATATTATATATTGTATATTGTATATTGTATATTGTATTTTATATATATTATATATCATATATTATATATTATATATTGTATATTATATATTATATTATATATTATATATTATATATTATATATTATATATCATATATTATATTTTATACATTATATATTATATAATATATATTATATATAAAATTTTGTATATTATATATTATATATTATATATTATATATTATATATTATATATTATATATTATATATTATATATTATATATTATATATTATATACTATATATTATATATTATATATTACGTATTATATATTATATATTATATATCATATATTATATACTATATTATATACTATATATCAAATATCATATATTATATATTATATATTATATATGACATATTATATATTATATATTATGTAATGTATATTATATATTATATATTATATATTATATATAATATATTATATATTATATAATATATATTATGTTTTATATATTATGTATTATGGGTTATATATTATATATTATATATTATATATATATTATATACTATATATTATATATTATATATTATATATTATATATTATAAATCATATATTATATATTATACATTGTATTATATATTATATATTACATTTTATATATTATATATTGTATATATCATATATCATGTATTACATATAATATATTATATATTATATATTATATACTATATATATTATATTATATATTATATATAATATATTAAATTTTATATATCATATGTTATATATTATGTATTTTATATTATATACTATATATTATATATTATATATTATATATTATATATTATAAATTATATATTATATATTATAAATTATATATTATATATTATATATTATTTATTATATATTATATATTATATATTATATATTATATATTATATATTATATATTATATATTATATATTATATACTATATATCATATATTATGTATCATATATCACATTATACATATTACATACATATATCATATATTATGTATTATATATTATATATTATATATTATATATTATATATTATATATTACATATTATATATTATATATTATATATTTTATATTATATATTATATATTAACTGTTATGTATTATATATTATGTATTATATATTATGTATTATATATTATGTATTATATATTATATATTATATATTATATATTATATATTATATATTATATATTATATATTATACATTATATATTATATATTATATATTATATATTACACTGGGGAACACTCATTTTGTTGCATTTAAAAAAAGACTTTTCTATAGTCAACTTGAGTGTGCTGATTTCAAATCTGAAGTCGGGTTTTGTCTGCAAGCTACAGATTTTATGCAATTTGACATTTTTTTTATTTTTTAAATTTTCGTTATTATAGGAAATTGCAATATCAGCCACAATTCTTTTGTTCACTTGAATCTTAAAACAGTATGAAAGCCATTTCTGTACATTTATTAAGGCAAAAGAAACAGAACATTAACAGAACATCTATCCCAAAGTTAGATTAGCATCCTTCAGAACATCACCACAGCTGATGGAAGCTTATCAATTTCTTTGTGTATTTTTTTCAGGCAGGAATTTGCGTTTGTAACTTTTGCGTTTGTACATTTCATCTGGGCAATTTCGTTTAATGCTCCAGCAGTAATCAGCCATCATACTTTTGTCCCAGCGCCCTTGGTAGCGTTCTTCCATGATCTTTAGGTCTTGGTGGAATCGTTCTCCTTGTTCGTCACTCACAGCCCCCAGGTTGTCAGGGAACTGATCAAGGTGGCTGTTCAAAAAATGAAGCTTGATGCTCATGTTGCACCCGAGATCACGAAAAGCAAGGAGCATTCTATTCACAAGTTCACTGTAGTTCTCCGCCTTATTGTTTCCAAGGAAGTTCTGAACGACTGCCACAAAGGATAACCATGCTGCCCTTTCTAAAGCGGTCATCTTAGCAACAAACTGATCATCACGAATTAGGGTTCAAATCTGTGGGCCATCAAACACGCCTGCTTTGATCTTCTCAAATGATAACCCTGGTAAAGCTGTGATGATGTGTTGGAAACATTCACCTTCGGTTTCCAGTGCCTTGACAAATTGTTTCATCAAACCTAATTTGATGTGAAGAGGAGGAAAGATGATCTTATCTCTGTTTACAATTGGGTCTTGTATGATATTTGGCATGCCTGCTTCAAGGGTGTCACGAATAGGCCAGTCCTTCTGGACCCAATGTCTGTCTCGTGTTCGGCTGTCCCACATACAGAGGAAACATGGAAACTTGGTGAAACCTTTCTGTTGTCCAAGAAGAAAGTTGACCATCTTTAAGTCTACACAAATTATCCAATTGTGCTCATGATACTTTAATAAGTCCATGACCATTCTCATATCATCATAGTCTTCCCGCAAATGCACTGAGTGACCGACAGGTACTGCTCCATAAACATTGCCATTATGTAAAAGAACACACTTTAGACTGCGTTTTGAACTGTCTAAAAAGAGTCTCCATTCAGCAGGACTATAGTAAGGTACACCCAGTTCTTTGAGAAGCCCTGGGATGTCATGGCAGTAAACAAACTGTCTGTCTTTTGAAAAGAAGGTCACAAAAAGCTGGTCACGCTTTCTGAAATATGATACTTTAACAGAGTGATCAACAAGATTTCTGCCTTGTAATCTTGATGCCAAAAGCTCTGCTGCTTTCTTTGAAAGACCTAAATCCCGCACTAAATCATTCAGTTCAGCCTGGGGAAGAGGCTTAGGGACGGGGAAAGGTTCAGTGTCTGAAGAACAGTCCTCCGATTGTGAACACTTTTCTGACAATTTTCTGACAATGTCTTTATCGTCCAATGAAGGCAAGCCTTTGAAAACTGGAACAGGTACTTCTTCAGAGTGCGGAACAGGCCGAATAGCTGAGGGAATGTTCGGATACGTAATCTTATGTCGGTTTTTCTTCCCAACACCCGTTGTGTTTACCATGCAGAAATAACAGTCAGTTACATGGTTGGTGGGTTCGCGCCAAATCATTGGAACTCCAAAAGGCAGACCTTTGCGTTTTCCTTTGGTCCAGTCTCGAAGCATTTCCTCACAATTGTGGCACACAACATGAGGAGCCCATTGCTTGTCTTGATCACCAAGATGAACATCAAAATATGCCTTGTAGGCACGCTTGACGAACGAGGATATGTTACGTCTCTGACGATTGAGTGTGTAGCATCCACATATGTAGCAGAAGGCATCAGGCTTGTTTCTGCAATGATGTCTCATTCTGGAAGCCATGTTTGAACTGAAACAAAAGAAGAATGAGCAAAATATTAGAAGCTATCTATATATATGGACGTTAAAATGCTTATACATGGTTTACGCAAGTTCACATATGTACAATTTCATTAACCTCAAATTGCATACAAACTAGAGCTTGTAGAGAAAAACTAATTTCAGATTTGAAATCAGCGCCTAAAACTCTTTCAAAATCCGGTAAAATATCCAATGCAACTCAATGTTACTGAAAAAGTGTTCCCCTGTGTTATATATTATATATTATATATTATATATCATATATTATATATTATATATTATATATTATATATTATATATTATATATTATATATTACATATTGTATATAATATATTATATATTATATATTATATATTATATATCATATATTATATATTATATATTATATATTATATATTATATATTATATATTATATATTATATATTATATACTATATATTATATATTAAATATATATCTAGGAAGTGCTAAGATGGGAGGGAGGGTTGGAGGGGTGTGGAGTGTTTTCGGGAATGAAATGGGTGGGAGTGTTTTTGTTCCTTGTCATTTTTGGCTACCCCCTTTGGTAAGGGGGAAAAAAGCCTTGGTATATGTATGTATGTATGTATGTATTATATATCATATATTATATATTACATATTATATATTATATATTGTATATTATATATTATATATTATATATTTTATACATTATATATTATATATTATATATTACATATTATATATTATATATTGTATATCATATATCATATATTTTATACATTATATACTATGTATTTTATATTATATAGTATATATTCTATATTCTATATTATATATTATATATCATATATTATATATTATATATTATATATTATATATTATATATTATATATTATATATTATATATTATATATATATTATATATTATATATTATATATTATATATTTATATATTGTATATTATATATTATATATCATATATTATATATTATATTTTATATACTATATATTATATGTTATATATTATATATGTCATATATTAAATATCATATAATATATGTTATATATACTATATATTATATATTATCTATTATATATTATATATTATATCTTATATATATATTATATATTATATATTATATACTATATATTATATATTATATATTATATATTACATAATACATATTATATATTATATATATCATATATCATATATTATATATCATATATTGTATATTATTTATTGTACATAATATATTATGTATTATATATTATATATTACATATTGTATCTTATATATTATGTATTATATATTATGTATTATATATTATATATTATATATTATATATTATATATTATATATTATATATTATATATTATATATTATATATTATATATTATATATTATATATTATATATTATATATTGTATATTATATAATATATATTATATATTATATATTATATATTATATATTATATATTATATATTATATATTATATATTGTATATTATATATTACATACTATATATTGTATATTACATATTATATATTATATATCATATCTTATATATTATATATTATATATTATATATTATATATTATATATTTTATATCATAAATCATATATTATATAGTATATATTATATATTATATATTATATTTCATATATTATATCTTATATATTATCTTTTATCTTATATTTTATGTTATATATTATATATTATATATTATATATTATATATTATATATTATATATTATATATTAAATATTATATATTATATATTATATATTGTATATTATATATTATATATTATATATTATATATTATAAATTATATATTATATATTATGAATTATGTATTATATGATATATGTTATCTCTTATATATCATATATTATATATTATATTTTTATATATATATTATATATTATATATCATATATTATATATTATACATTATATATTATACATTATATATTATATATTGTATATTATATATTATATATTATATATTATATACTATATATTATATATTATATATTATACATTATATACTATATATTATATATTATATATTATATATTATATATTATATATTATATATATCATATATTATATATATTATATATTACATATTTTATATTATATATTATATATTATATATTATATATTATATATTATATGTTATTTATTATATATTATATATTATATATCATATATTATATGTTATATATTATACATTTTATATTAAATATCATATATCATATATAATATATTGCATAATACATATTATGTATTACGTATTATATATTATGTTATATATTATATGTTATATATTATATATTATATATTATATATTATATATCATATATTATATATCATATATTATAAATTATATATTATATATTATATATTATATATCATATATTATATATCATATATTATATATTAAATATTATATATTACATATTATATACTACATATTATATATCATATATTATTTATTTTAATTACATATCATCTATCATATATTATATATTATATATTATACATTATATACTATGTATCATATATTATATATTATACATTATGAATCATACATTATATGTTATATATTATTGGTTATATATTATATATTATATATTACATATTATATATTATGTATTATACATTATATATTATATATTATATATTATATAATATATATTATATGTTATATATTATATATTATATATTATGTATTATATATCATATATCTTATACTATATATTATATATTATACATTATATATAATATATTATATATTATATATTATGTTTTATATATTGTATATTATATATTATATATTATATATTGTATATCATATATTATATATTATATATTATATAATATATACTTTATATTATGTATTATATATGATAATTTATATATTATATATATTCTATATACTATATATTATATATTACAAATTGTATATTATATAATATATGTTATATATTGTATATTATATATTATATATTATATATAATATATCATATATCATATATCATATATCATATATTATATATCATATATTATACATTATATATTATATATTATATATTATATATTATATATTATATATTATATATTATATATTAGATATTATATATTATATGTTATATATTATATATTATGTATTATATATTATATACTATATATTATATATTATATATCATATATTGTATATTATATATTATATATCATATATTGTATATTATATATTATATATTATATATTATATATTTTATATTATATATTATATATTATATATCATATATCATGTATTATATATCATATATTATATATTATATATCAAAAATCATATATTATATATTATATATTATATATCAAAAATCATATATTATATATTATATATTATACATTATATACTATGTATCATATATTATATTATATATATTATATATCATATATTATATATTATATATCATAGATTATATATCATATATTATACATTATATAATATATATTATATATTATGCATTATATAATATATATTTTATATTATGTATTCTATATATTATCTACTAATATATGATATATTATATATATTATATATGTATTATGTATTGAATATTGTATATTATATATCATATATTATATATTATATATTATATATTATATATCATATATCATGTATTATATATTAAATATTATATATCATATATCATATATTATATATTGTATATTATATATCCACTGCAAGGCCGCTTCATCCAGGAGGTGCTCAGATGAGAGGAAGGGTGGGAGGGGTGTGGAGTGTATTTGGGGATGAAATGGGTGGGAGTGTTTTTATGCCTTTCCCTTTTTGGCTACCTCCCTTGGAAGGGGGAAAAAGCCTTGGTATATGTATGTATGTATGTATGTATTATACATTATATATCATATATCATATATTGTATATTATATATTATATATCATATATTATATACTATATATTATGCATTATATATTATATATTATATATCATATATTATATATTATATATTATATATTATATATTATATATTATATATTATATATTATATATTTTATATTGTTTATTATATATTATATATCATATATATTATATATTGTATAATATATATTATATATTATATAATATATATTGTATATTATATATTATATATTATATATCATATATTATATATATATTATATATTATATTTTATATATTATATATTATATGTTATATATTACATGTTATATATTATATATTATGTCATATATCATATATTATACTTTATATATTATATATTGTATATTATATATTATATATGTTATGTAGTATATATTATATATTATGTATTGTATATTCATATATTATATTATATATTATTATATATTGTATGTTATATATATATATATATATTATATATTATATATTATATATTATATATTATACATTATATATGATATATTATATATTATATATTATATATTATATATATTATATATTATATATTATATATTATATATTATATATTATTATTATATATTATATATTATATATTATATATCATATAATATACATATATATTATGTATTATATATTGCATATTACATATTGTATATTATATATTATATATTATATATTATATATCATATATTATATATTATATATTATGTATTATATATTATATATTATATATTATATGTTATATATTATATTTTATATATTATATATTATACATTATATATTACATATTATATATTATATATTATATATTATATATTATATATCATATATTATATATCATATATATATTATATGTTATATGTTATATATTATATATTATATATTATATATGATATATTATATATTACATATTATATATGATATATCATATATTATATGTTATATATTATATATTATATATTATGTATTACATATTATGTTTTATATATTATATATTATATATTATATATTATATATTATATATTATATATTATATATTATATATTATATATTATGTATTATGTATTATATATTATATTTTATATATTTTATATATTATATATTATATAATATATATTATATATTATATATTATGTATTACATATTATATATTATCATATAATATATTATATAATACATATAATATGTTATATATCATATATTATATATCATATATTATATATTATGTATTATGTACTATATATTATATATTATATATTATATATTATATATTATATTTTATATATATATTATATATTATATATGTATTATATATATATTATAATATATATTATATATATATTATATATCATATATTATATATTATATATTGTATATTATATATCATATATTATATATTATATATTACATATTATATATTCTATATTCTATATTATATATTATATATTATATACTATATATTACATATTATATATTATATACTATATATCATATATTATATATTATATATTATATATTATATATTATATATTATATATATATTATTTACTATATATTAATTATATATGATATATTATATACTATATATTATATATGATATATTATATATCATATATTATATAATATATATTATATCATATATTATATATGAAATATTGTTATATTATATATATATATTATATGTAATATATTATATATTATATATAACATACTATATATTATTATATATGATATATCATATATTGTATATCATATATTATATATTGTATATTATATATTATATATTATATATTATGTATTATGTATTATATATTATATATTATATAGTATATATTATATATTATATATTATATATATTATATATTATATATTATATATTATATATTATGTATCATATATTATGCATTTTTTATATTATATATTATATATTATATATTATATATTATATATCATGTATTATATATTATACAGTATATTATATATTACAATATTGTATGATTTATATCATATATTATATACTATATATTATACATTATATATTATATATTATGTATCATATATCATATATTGTATATCATATTATATATATATATATATTATTATATATTATATATTATATATTATATATTATATATTATATATTGTATATTATATATTATATATATATATTATATATTATATATCATATATTATATATTATATACTATATATTATGTATCATATATCATATATCATATATTATATATTATGTATTACATATTATATATTATATATTACATATTATATATTATATATTATATATTATATATTATATATTATATACTATATACTATATATTATATATCATATATTATATATTATATATTATGTATTATATATAATATATTATATATTATACAGTATATATTATATATTGTGTATTATATATAATGTACATTTTTATTGCATGTTATATATTGAACATTATTCATCATATGTTTGACATTGTAAATTTCTGTTGTATATCATATATTGAAAATTATTTGTTATATTTTTTACATTGTACATTTTATATTATAGATTATATATTGCATCAAATATATCTTGTACCCTATGTCATAGGCTAGAAGTTATAATAACCTGTTTATAATACGTATGAAGTAGATTTCCAAATCAGCTTATGGAAATGGATTTGGAAACTTTTAATGACTTTTAATGACCTACAGCAGCATGATTAAATCGATTTCCTTTGGCAGATCAGTGACCTCATCCTCCTTTGTAGACCCACTTCCACAAGCTTCTGCCTGGCAGAATAACTTCACTTCACTAAACGAACGTTTCCAATATTTGCTCACTTCAGCCCAATACAGTGACCTCACCATCGTATTCCCCAAAGATGACAAACGTGTTGCGGTAAGAACTTTTCGCTCTTTCTTCTCTTTCCTTTCTTCCCCATCTAAAACATCTCTTTATCTAAATTCTCTACGTTATTCTTCTTTTTAATGCACCCTCCCTCTGTCCTGCATTAATAATGATTCAATATTTCCTTTTATCTGATAAGCATGAATACATGAATGTATATACATATGTATCTGTGTTTTTATATATATAAATCCTCTTACATTTAAAGGTACATACGCACACTAACACGTAGAAAAAGTTTCCAAATTATAATACGTCCAAAGGTCAATGGGCACCTGATGCCATAACTAGTATGGCAATTGACAAGTTCATCTCTACAGGACGTAACGTCCGACCTCACTCTGGGCAAGTGACCTGAGGCTTACTGACTTCCCCAATGTTACTTCATCCTCTGTATATAACCACTTGTCTATGTACCTTATAATAGTAACTGCTGAAGAGGACCACAGTCAGTGGTCGAAATATACGGTTTACTCTGTATCTCAGCTTATCTTTCTCCGAGAGTGGGTTTAAGTTATATTATAGATTATATATTGCATCAAATATATACATATATATATATATGGTGTTATGTTCATTGCCTTTCTCGGAAATAGAAACATGTAAACACACAAATAAAAGGGTTTAATATTGAGAGTACACTTTTACGTCCTATTCTTATTTCTTTTTTATCTTCACTTTCGTCTATCTTATTTCTTTTTTATCTTCACTTTCGTCTATCTTATTTCTTTTTTATCTTCACTTTCGTCTATGTAGGTGCATAGTCTGGTACTGGCTGCGAGTTCACCCGTGTTCGGGTCTTTATTAATGGGTCCCTCGTCAGTGGGAAGCGAATTGACCGTCCAAGACTCTTATCAATCCTTCGCGAAGCTTTTGGAGTATATGTACCATGATAAGATGGATCTGCAGTCGGTGGACGAAGCCCTCCGAGTCTACGCCTCTTCCTACAAGTACCAAGTGCATTCAGCGAGCAACTTATGTTCACAGGTGAGTCAGTTCTTGGTGTAGCCGTTGAGGTTGCTTTCACAAAGACTTAATCCTATTTCATAAGCACTTAATTATTACATACATACATATACCAAGGCTTTTTCCCCCTTACAAGGGAGGTAGCCAAAAAGGGAAAGGCATAAAAACACTCCCACCCATTTCATCCCTAAATACACTCTACACCCCTCCCACCCTTCCTCTCATCTGAGCACCTCCTGGATGACGGGTCATCCCTGCACCCTGCCCACCGCCCTGGGTCAGAAGCAGTGTCGCAAGACACAGTACATCCACAGCGAGGCCGCTTCATTTAATCGGCGACCCCCCCTCTCCGTCCCCCTTTGCATATAAGGCGAGGACGGGGAGAAATCCCTTCGGGCTGCGTCAAAATTTACTCACACATACTACCCCACCCCCCACTTCCCCGCCCATTCCTCCTCATGCAGTCACAACATCATCCATATACAACCATTCTCCACTCACCTCTGTCTTCCGTCCTCTCCCTTCCTTCCTCAACAGACATTCCCCTCTTCCCCAAAGCCCCCTTCACCCCATCCATCCACCTCATCCTAGGACGTCCCCTCATGTTCACTCCCTCCACATCTGCCTTCCATACCTCTTTTACTAGTCTTTCTTCACTCATTCTTTCCATGTGTCCAAACCATCCTAATATTCTTTCATCAACCCTATCTCCCAAATCCTTTTTCACCCCTGTTCTCCTCCTCACCTCCTCATTTCTCACTCTATCTAGCCTAGTAACCCCCACCATACTTCTCAGACACCTCATCTCAAACACATTCAAACTCCTTCTCTCTTCTTCTCTTATGTTCCACGTTTCTGCCCCATACAGTGCTGTTGGCACAATCACTCCTTCATACAGTCTCCTTAATTATTACCTTCAGATTACTGCTGACAGTTGAGGAACTCGGTGATTCACCACTTTGCTATTAACCGACACGAAATTTTTTTTAACAAAAGTTGAAAATACCGAAATAGCCTACAAGACCAAATAATTCATTTATAGTACTTGATAACACTAGCCAATAAATAAAAACCAAAAAATTCTGGTATGGAAAGTTATACCTGTTCTAGACTAATTTTGGGGTGCTTAATCCAAATCTGGCATCAGAAATGATCTATCACATCACATTTTTACCCTATCACCATACCCCATTTTCCTGTAATTTTCTGCAAGTATTAACTTTTCACTCTTCCCTACGCGTCCTTACATACATATATATATATTTCTTTTACTTATTATCGTTAGGGATATGCAGAGGTATTTTTCTGGCAAAATCTGGTATGTTTTTGTTTTCCTTTGCCTCGCCAAAGAAAATGTGAGGCAATTGGTTTTTGAGCTGCAGTGCGAGAGGTTGGGGTCGCTCAATTCTGTGATTATTTTGCGTCGATTTTCTTTTTCTTATATATAAATCTTGTTTATTATTTTTGATAGCTTTTATTTTGTTTATTGGGGGGCCAGGTTATACATGTTAACTAATTTTATATCAACATTTTGTACTAATTTACGTGACAACAAAGTCTCTATAAATGTGTAGACCAAAGTAATCATACTGAGAGTTATGACCTACATAACAGTGGTTCTTCTTTGCAGATCATAATTACTTAGCTGTTAGAATAAACACAGCTATGACTATAACATCGCAAAGAAGAAAATGTTGTACTGGCCCAAATGTATTCTGCTACATCTGCGGAAACTACACTTTAAAGGATCATATGTGCAACATAACTACTCCTGTCAAAAAAAAATGTACCTTGACTATTTTACGGTGCATCTTGGAGACCAGGAAAAAAGCTAGGCTCCTCACATAGTGTGTAAAACATGTGTTGAAACTTTGCGATCATGAACTCAAGGAAAGAATGCTAATCTCAAGTTTGGAGTACCAATGGTTAGGAGGGAACCGACAAACCATTTTGATAACTGCTACTTCTGTCTTGTCAATGTGAAAGTTTTCAATAAGAAAACCAAGCATCTCTTGAAATATCCAGATATCCCTTCTGGCATTCGACCAGCCGTACATTGTGATGAAATACATGTACCAGTATTTGCTGGTCTGCCTGAGATTAATGACGACGTCATCAGTCCAACAACTTCTAATATGGATGAAGATGAGCTGGATGATGTTTTTTTCTTTGCCATCTGTTGAAGATTGTGATACGCCTACTTTGTTCATTAAGGCTGAATTAAATGATATGGTAAGAGATTTATATTTGTCAAAGATGTCTGCTGAATAATTAGCTTCTAGGTTGAAAGAAAAAAAGAATGCCAGAACCTGGCACCAGTGCTTCTTTTTATCGTAACAGAGAAGCAGAACTACTGAAGTATTTTCAGTCTGATCTCAACTTGTGTATTGTAGTGATGTTGAAGGCCTTCTTCTTGCTATGGGGCTACCTGCATATGATCCAAGTGAGTGAAGACTTTTTATTGACAGTTCCAAAAGGAGCATGAAATGTGTTTTGCTTCACATTGGAAACAAGTTTGGTTCTATTCCAGTAGGACACTCGGTAATCATGAAAGAAGAATATGCCAGCATCAAGATTGTTCTGGAGAGATTGCAGTATCATGTTCATGAATGGTTAATCTATGTATATTTGAAAATGGTAAACGTTTTGTTGGTTCAGCAAGGATGTTACACAAAATACCCCTGTTTTTTTTTTTTTTTTTTTTTTTGTGTGTGTTATTGGGACAGCAGGGCTACAGCAGACCACTGGGCGAAAAAGGAATGGCTCCCAAGAAGGACTTTGACACCTGGTGAGAAGAACATCACCAATAATCCTCTTGTTCAGAGATAAAACATTCTTTCCTCCACTACACATATAACTTAGTTTAATGAAACAATTCGTGAAAGCCCTTGATCACTATGGAGATTGCTCCTACCATATATGTTCAACCTTTCCAATTCTGAGTGAAGAGAAGAAAAAAAAAACAGGAGTATTTGATGGACCTCAGGTAAGAACAATACTCAGAGATTCCATCTTTGTCACAACAGTGAATGAAGTAGAGGCTGGAGCTTAGAATGTTTTCTTTGATGTAATAAAGAATTCCCTTAGAAACAGAAAAACTGACACTGTAAAGAGAGTATGGAGGAACTGCTTTTGAATTTTCAATCACTTGGATGTAAAACGAGCATCAAGTTGCACTACTTACACAGTTATTTGAGTAGTTTTCCCGAGAACCTGGGTGATGTCAGCAAAGAACAAGGTGAACACTTTTATCAAGACATTGAAATTATGGAAGAACGATACCAAGACAAATGGGACTGCAATATAATGACTAACTACTGTTGGAGCTTGAAGAGGGATGTTCCAGATGTTATGCATGACAGAATGTCGAAAAAAAATTCATGTAGCTGTAACTTAATCACAAACAATAAATATTTGTGTACATCTTTGCATCTAATTCTTTCACTATAAGCACAAAATTGCCAAGTTGTCAATTCACGTAAATCTAATATCTTATGTCTTGAAAAGCTGATGTGATGGACAAAATCTGATTGTATATTTGGAATCAGTACACTAACAATAACTAGAATTCGGTCGACAACCTCATGAGGCCAGAAAAATTGTGTTTACTAGTGTAATCCATAAAGAGCAAAAGCCTCACCAGGAATAAAGAATTCATCCTTACACAGTGTTTCCTCTGATCTCTCTAGTCAAATGTCTACGTACCTGTGTATCTTCATGAGTCTCACTCCATTCAAAGGAACAAGTACGTGAAAAACACACAAACAAACACACACACACACACACACACACAAAGTTTAACAGTATCCTAGTGATCAAAATATCTATCGGTGTAATCTGACCCTTCCCAACCCGTTTCATCATCTGGATCGGATTCGGACTCATACTAAGATAAGAAACATGAATGGATGTAATACATAGTGGTTTGTTATAGGAAATTCGAAGGGATGCGCAGCCCACCCCATAAGGGCTAGGCTAGGTTACCATCTGTTCCTTGCACTCCTATAGTGTGTAAGTACGGTACATTAGAGATCTAGTTATTGGTCATTCCTTTCATCCATGATAATACACAGTATAGCGCTGTATTGATATGTAGCCCCAGTTATTATATGTGAAATGTAGATGTTGATCATCATGGCTCTTATTCGCAGTATGTCATCAACCATCTGACGAAAGAGACAATCCTGGCAGCTCTTGAAGCTTCAGTAGACTTTGCCGATGAGGAGCTGAGGAATAAATGTGTGACTGTAAGTAGAAAGTTCTATGGTGTCGAAGGAAATAGAATGGAAATTGAAATTAGTACTGGCATGAGCAAAAAGTTTTGCAGAATAACCTCCATATGTTTATTTTGTGGTCAAGTGGCTAGTGCTTGAGTGGTATTCTATAAGCTGTCAGTTGATATCCCCTCTTTGTTTAGTCCTTTACACCACTTGTTTGTACCCAAAGTGGTAAAAATAATCATTACAAAAATAAGTTGTATAACACATTAAAGTAAGATACACCGACAGGATATGCTAACACCATAGCACATTCCACAATATTTTTTTACACTGACGTTCTAGTAAAATTTGAAATTGATCTGTTAAATACTAAGAGTCAAATTAACCCATCAAATTTCAGATGTTAAATTTGAATGTTGATGAAGTGTTGTCTCCAGCTTCTGTGATAAAATTAAAAAGGAAAACCCTTAAGGGACTACTGCTTGGGGAGCTGCTAGTTTCTTCGGAAACACTCTTGTTTGATTCAGTCTTGGCTTGGTAAGTAACATTCTGTTATTTCACGTAAAAGGCGAAAAATGTGTGACCTTTACCAATTCCAAACGCAAAGTATGGTATTTCCCAGATGACTAATACCTTTGTTCTTTGAAAACAGGGGTAGAGCTCAGTTGTCCGAGCGAGGAGAGGAGATTTCGAGTATCGCCTTGAGAAAGGAGACAGAGGACCTACTAAAAGAGGTGCGATTTCTCACCATGACATGCAAAGAGTTCACCAAGAGTGTGCTCCCCACGGATATCTTCAAGCCCGACGAATCCATTCACCTTCTAAGAGCAAGTCAGAGCGCTAATATTAGCTTGGTTCCAGAATCGATACCCTTCAGCCCCTCCACCAAGAACAGGGGTCGAAGTGTAGATACTCTCATCAAGGAGAAACTCTATTGCAGTTCACAATCTGGAGGAGGAAGCTATTCAACAACAATATATGCCAGTAGTCAGTGGACCATAATTGTAAATAATGTTAAGAGTGCGGACTACATCTTTGTACACAGCCTGCATACCCCATATGATAGTGAAGTCAGAATTCAAAGCCAAGACGGGACAGAGGATGTGTCCATATCTTTCAGACAGAATTTTACGTTCCTAGAACCATTTCTACTCTCACCTGATAAATACTATACCGTTAGTATTAGATCAAGTAAAAACCTCTCTATAAAAATAGTGAGTCGACAACACACAGTGGTGCAGACAACACTATCAGGCAAACTTTCCCACTGCCTGTTACTTGAGTTTTGGTTTTGGAAACCGTGAAGGAACTGCCATGGCCCTATAATAGAATGTAACTAATCTTTATGAATTTCCTATTCTCATTTTTTCCAAAAGACAGCGGGGCAATGGCAGTTTCAACATAGTATCTTTAAGAAAAAGAAGATATGCAGTGATGTAAGGGCAAACAACAAGTTTTGTCCTAGTACTTCTCTAATTGGAAAGGACAACTCAACAACGACAACAACAATAACAGCAACAACGACTACAGCAGTAATAACAGAAATAATACCAACAACAATAGTTACAGCAGTAGCAACAGCAAACAGCAGCAATAACAACAACAACAACAGGAACAACAGCAGCATGAACAACGACAACTGCAATGACAATGGGATCGACAACGACAATGGTAATAACTACAACCACAACCACAACCATAACCACGACGACAACCTCAACCACAACCACAACAACAATGACAACGACAACGACGACGTCAACGACGACGACAACGACAACAACAACAACAACAACAACGACAATGGCAACAACAATGATACCGAAAACAACAATGACAACGAGAACGACTACGACTATGACAACGACAATGACAAACAACAACAACGATAACGACAATGACAATGACAACGAGAACAATGACAACAACAACAGTAACAACAAAAACTTCAACTACCATTACTACTATTTCCACTACTACTGTTACTACTATTACTACTACTACTGCTGCTGCTGCTGCTGCTGCTGCTACTACTACTACGGCTACTACTACTACTACCACTGCTGCTGCTGCTGCTGCTGCTGCTGCTGCTGCTGCTGCTGCTGCTGCTGCTGCTGCTGCTGCTGCTGCTGCTGCTGCTGCTGCTGCTGCTGCTGCTGCTGCTGCTGCTGCTGCTGCTGCTGCTGCTGCTGCTGCTGCTGCTGCTGCTGCTGCTGCTGCTGCTGCTGCTGCTGCTGCTGCTGCTGCTGCTGCTGCTGCTGCTGCTGCTGCTACTGCTGCTGCTACTGCTACTACTGCTACTACTACTACTACTACTACTACTACTACTACTACTACTACTACTACTACTACTACTACTTTTCTTTTTAAATACGACCTCCATCCTAGTGTAACTGTGTGGTGGAAGCAGCAGGGTCTGTCTTCCACAGACACAGTTCATTGGCCCCTCTCCCGCCAATGACTGTGGTCGACGACCCTTTTATTATTCTATTTATTCATCTATTTATTTCTGATAATTCCTAGTACAAAAGTTCATTTATCTTACTGTCAATCACCGTCTGCTCAAAATCTAGCTTTTGTATATGTGCTGATTTGGGCGGTGGGGACCTGGTACCTCTCAGGCATAGGAGGGCTGATCTTTGGAGTGAGAATGACACAATGTTGCATTTTGGTTGTTGTTTCTTTTCGGCCATTACCTCTGCTAGCCGAGCGTAGAATACCTTTGCTCTAGGACCCATCCCACCTGAAGTCGTAAAGGTTATAGGAGTGAATGAGCCCTGATCTACATTCTGTATGCGCTCTTCGTACATCGTGATCTTCTCATATTCGTTCTGGGAGTGAGATGCCTCAATAGTCAGGTTGCTGTAACAGGGGGCCATCGGATCAAATATTCGCATGTCAAAGAAAGCCAATTGTCCCCGTGTCCAGAAACCTCTTGCGCTGACATCCACTCTTGCTTCATTTGATGTGTTGGACGTGCGGTATCTGAAGTTCTCCCCTTCTAGTGGGAGTAATGTTGGTTCAATAGTCACATCCTTGCACACCTCCTGAAGCATTTGGGCAGTGAGATCTCTTACCTCATCATGTCGCATGCAAATGAATCCACTCTGCTTGCATATCATCGCAGTAAACTGTACACCACAAGAGCATCTGCTAGCAGCCCTCCCAACGGCCATCCATACCTCAGGCCAATGGCATCCGTGAATTCTCTTTTGTTTAAGGTAAATCCCTTTGCCCTGACTGGTAGTGCTGTCAGCCAATTGAACGCCCCAACTTCCTGCGCCCGTGTTATCTTTCTTTTTATACCATTCGATAGCCGAGCTATAAGTGCTTGAAGTTCCTTCTTCTGCCTCTCCTCCCTTCCCTTTGACATGTTTCTTTTAATTTCTCTGATTTCCTCCATGTTAGTCTCTTTCCGTTGATCTTGTGACACGATGTTGTTTGTCAAGGAGGACGTGAGTTTCATGGAGTTTTTGTGTTCTATGTCGGCAAGGTTTAGCGGGTTGGAGATGCCTAGCCCTCCCATTCTAAGTGGAAGTTCAATGAGTTTTCTTTCCTCTTCGTTTATTGTCCGTTCGTTGGTGATGGCCGGTATTAGCTCGTTTCTGATGGTTTCTTCAAGGAGTCTTAGTAGGTCGGTGATGTTCGGTACCGTCCTTGATATGTTGAACACCATATATGAATGCTGTATATGCCACCTGTGGTTCGGTTTTTGCAAAGTTGGCTAGAAGCCTAACTTCCGCCACCCATTTGTTAACTTTCTTTTCAACATATTGCTTTCTAAAGGATTCTGAGCCGATCACTGCGCCGAGATGACTTTCACCCTCCTTTGTTACCTTCATTTCACTGTTCTCAAAGAGGATTTTGGCATCGTCAAAGTACTCTGGCTTCACTATGAGGACAGACTTCTTTGCATTCGGAATGTAACCCGAGCCCGGGCCGTGTGCCAACACCAGATCCCACCACTTTTTCAAGTCAGCTACTTTTCCTGCCCCGGTGAGATCATCTGCATATGCTACCTGTTTGACCCTGGTGTCCTCATATTGTATCTTCTACTGCAGGTGCATAAGACCGAGCGTGTGCATTGCCATGGCCACCGGGTCTCCCTGAGTGTTGCCTTCCGCGGATTTGATGATCTCCACTTTCGTTTCTTTTTCCCCAACCCTGTTGGTGACAAATAGGTTTGCAGGTTCTCTGTATGTGTTCTCCACATACCTGGCCAATACTGGGTATTTAATTTTGATGTTGTGTTGCCTCTTTGTTTAAGTTGTTGAATGCGCTTGATGCATCGACTAATAGGACTGCTTCGTAGTGTGGTTCCTCGAATATCTTTCTCATGGCGTGGACTGTTACCTCGGAGCCCGCCTGTTGCCCCGCGCACACCTGCAGGTTGCCAGCCGCTTATCGCACCTCGTCCTTTGCAACTTCCATGATGGCTTTTCCTATTATTATTCTCAACACCTCGCCTATACCAATCGGACGACAGCCAGGTTTCTTATCCAGCGGGATAAGTCTGCACGCTGTGTATGCCTCCAGGTGCTGACAGTCCTCAGTCGCCAGTTTCTTCGCCAAACCAGCGATGGCCTCCTGCAGTCCCCCCGCTGCCGTTCCAAATAGGCTGGTGCTAAGGAGACATTTCCATCCAGACGCATCTAAGCCCGATGGTCCCGCCGCTCCCTGGGTGTGTAGAGCAAGGTTCCAGATCCTTTCTCTTGTGATGCTGTCAAAGACTACCTCGTGGGGTGGGAGGTAGTCACCACTGAATTTAGAGTCCAGGTTTGCTGGTCTTGCTTTTGGATGTTTTTCTTTCAGGATCTTTAGCGTTTCCTCGTTTAGGGGTAGAACTCCAGGGTCTTCATTCTCCCCTGCGAGCGACCTCATGGCAGCCGCAACCTTTCCCTGCCTCATCTTGTCTGCAAAATTTCTGGATTTTTCTTTCTGTTGATGCCCTTGTTGAGTCTACTACTACTACTACTACTACTACTACTACTACTACTACTACTACTACTACTACTACTACTACTACTACTACTACTACTACTACTACTACTAATACATCTTTAGTCTCAAATGTACCACTATCGTTTACCACATGAACCTTGGTTCCAACCCTCAGGATTCTGATGGTAAGGACTTATAGGGGTATGTAAGTTTTATCTTACCATGCTAGCCTTAAGCCATATAAAGAAAGCGCGCTCCCATACCCGCACACAAAACACATACGCACAAACACACAAAGGATTACAAAGGTGGAGCATACCGACAGGAGACCTTTTGGTCCATATCTAGGTCGGATGCGAAAAAAAAATCATAATAACAATAAGATGATAAATAAAAACTATAATAATGTAAATAACAAATGAAATTCATAAATAAATGCATAGGTATAGTTAGATAATAAACGAACAGGTAAATAGTAAATGATAATAAATTGACATATAACTAATAATAAATGAAAACCAAACAGACAAATGATAACAAAACAAAAACAAATAATATAAAATAGATTATAATCATTACAGCATCTTGCCTAGGTGTTTATCTAAATGAGTCTTAAAGCTTCGAACTGAACTATATTGCACTACCTGTGCAGGAAGTTTATTCCATTCATTAACTACACGGTTGGTAAAGTTGTTTCTACCTACTTCCAAATTGAATCTATTTCCGGACAGTTTGAGACCATTGTTTCTTGTTTGATTCTCATTCAATGTGAAAATTTTGTCACTTTTGATGTCGTCAGTTCCCTTCAGAATCTTAAAGACTTGTATCAAGTCACCTCTGAGTCTACGTTTTTTTAGGGAAAACAGATTCATATGTTTTAGTCGATTTTCGTATGATTTATTTTTTATATTTGGAATCATTTTGTGGCTCGCCGTTGTACTTTTTTTCCAGTCATAAGCACAAACGCACACACACACACACACTCACGCACACACACGCATGCAAGATCAAAACACTATCCCATCAAGTTGATATCACCCTTTCATGAAAGGACAGTGCTTGTGTGTCAAACGTAAAGATACCCTCAGTTTTAAGGTTTTCCCTAATGTTGTCCACCGAATTAGGAGTTCCTCTTCCTACGATGACGACTGGCTCTAACGAACAGAAACCATAAGATAAGGTTCAACAGAAACTCTTTTTATGTGATGTTTTTATCAATACCGTATTCATTCTTGATATAAGATATCACATATATTTTCTTAGGTGGATTATTAGTTATTGAAATAAAGCACTAACTTTATAGTTTTAGCTTAATAGATTATCGTAGGATCGTACTTAATAATACATTATGTTCAAGTATCTGATAATTCATATCAACTATCATTTTGATAATCTCAACCTATATTAAAA
>NC_134784.1:63988173-64005673 GCF_046742065.1 Oratosquilla oratoria
GCTCCTATGTCGAACAGGCTGTCCAATTACAAGACAAACACACTCCTCTTTCCTCTAGGGCCTCTTGTTCTTTCTTTGTTCTTCATCGGTCCTCTGTGTTTGTCATGGAGTTTCACGAAGAGCTTCATGCAGTTCTGTCTGGTCATCGTTTTGATGCTAGCCATCTGCCAGAATGGGAGGATAGCTTCAACCGTTTCATAGGTGAGGTCTTGAACCATAGGTTTCCCCGTATTTTCTGGTCAACTTTGGAGATAAAGGAAGTACTGGAATGCTTGTCTGTTGGTGGGAAGCTGGGAATCACTGATGCAACCTGAAAGGTATCCGACCAGGAAGGTTTCAGTGAGAGATCTGGTGGACGGTCGACTTGGTGCTTGCTTGTTGGCTGCAGGTGGAGGTTCTGAGAAACTGGCTGCAGGTGGAGGTTCTGAGAAACTGACTGCAGGTGGAGGTTCTGAGAAACTGGCTGCAGGTGGAGGTTCTGAGAAACTGGCTGCAGGTGGAGGTTCTGAGAAACTGGCTGCAGGTGGAGGTTCTGAGAAACTGGCTGCAGGTGGAGGTTCTGAGAAACTGGCTGCAGGTGGAGGTTCTGAGAAACTGGCTGCAGGTGGAGGTTCTGAGAAACTGGCTGCAGGTGGAGGTTCTGAGAAACTGGCTGCAGGTGGAGGTTCTGAGAAACTGGCTGCAGGTGGAGGTTCTGAGAAACTGGCTGCAGGTGGTGGGTCGTTTATCTTGTCTTCAGGTGGAGGTTCTGAGAAACTGGCTGCAGGTGGAGGTTCTGAGAAACTGGCTGCAGGTGGAGGTTCTGAGAAACTGGCTGCAGGTGGAGGTTCTGAGAAACTGGCTGCAGGTGGAGGTTGCAGGTGGTGGTTCTGAGAAACTGGCTGCAGGTGGAGGTTCTGAGAAACTGGCTGCAGGTGGAGGTTCTGAGAAACTGACTGCAGGTGGAGGTTCTGAGAAACTGGCTGCAGGTGGAGGTTCTGAGAAACTGGCTGCAGGTGGAGGTTCTGAGAAACTGGCTGCAGGTGGAGGTTCTGAGAAACTGGCTGCAGGTGTAGGTTCTGAGAAACTGGCTGCAGGTGGAGGTTCTGAGAAACTGGCTGCAGGTGGAGGTTCTGAGAAACTGGCTGCAGGTGGAGGTTCTGAGAAACTGGCTGCAGGTGGAGGTTCTGAGAAACTGGCTGCAGGTGGAGGTTCTGAGAAACTGGCTGCAGGTGGAGGTTCTGAGAAACTGGCTGCAGGTGGAGGTTCTGAGAAACTGGCTGCAGGTGGAGGTTCTGAGAAACTGGCTGCAGGTGGAGGTTCTGAGAAACTGACTGCAGCTGGAGGTTCTGAGAAACTGGCTGCAGGTGGAGGTTCTGAGAAACTGGCTGCAGGTGGAGGTTCTGAGAAACTGGCTGCAGGTGGAGGTTCTGAGAAACTGACTGCAGGTGGAGGTTCTGAGAAACTGGCTGCAGGTGGAGGTTCTGAGAAACTGGCTGCAGGTGGAGGTTCTGAGAAACTGGCTGCAGGTGGAGGTTCTGAGAAACTGGCTGCAGGTGGAGGTTCTGAGAAACTGGCTGCAGGTGGAGGTTCTGAGAAACTGGCTGCAGGTGGAGGTTCTGAGAAACTGGCTGCAGGTGGAGGTTCTGAGAAACTGGCTGCAGGTGGAGGTTCTGAGAAACTGGCTGCAGGTGGAGGTTCTGAGAAACTGGCTGCAGGTGGAGGTTCTGAGAAACTGGCTGCAGGTGGAGGTTCTGAGAAACTGGCTGCAGGTGGAGGTTCTGAGAAACTGGCTGCAGGTGGAGGTTCTGAGAAACTGGCTGCAGGTGGAGGGTCTGAGAAACTGTGCGGCCTCGCAGCTCCATGCTTAATGCCATTGTGAAGTATCTTGTCAATAGTTTTCTGGATTTGGATCGAGTTTCTGTGCTGGCCTTGCTTTTGTGCTGTTCAGCATTGCCTGATATCAATAACAGATTGTCTATAAGAAATATGAAATTAAATGCTGAAATTATGTATGAGATTTGGTTAAGATTTACTTAAAAGTCAAACATCCATACAAAATAATGTCTCCAGGTTTCTAAAAAAGTCAGGATTTTCAACAATTTAATATCTTTTAAAATCCATGGGGAAAACTCATAAATTTTAACAGTTGTAAAATATAAAGATTTTTTTTTTTTTTTTTTTGTACCTAATTTGTTGCTCTATCTTAGAAACAAAATTACACCACAATATATGCTTATAAAATTCTCAAATTTGGCCCTTTTGGTATGATAGAAAAAACTCAGCCCACATACGGCAATATTTTCATACATCCTCAATACAAGTGGATGCAATTTTAGGCTTTTTCAGGTCAAAAGGTATGGAAAAAAGTAGAGTAACGTATGAACATATGTATTTTTCAAGCAGGTGTAATATATATATATATATATATATATATATATATATATATACATATATATATATATATATATATATATATATATATATATGTATATGTATATGTATATGTATATGTGTGTGTGTGTGTGTGTGTGTGTGTGTGTGTGTGTGTGTGTGTGTGTGTGTGTGTGTGTGTGTGTGTGTGTGTGTGTGTGTGTGTGTGTGTGTGTGTGTGTGTGTGTGTGTGTGTGTGTGTGTGTGTGTGTGTGTGTGTGTGTTTGTTTGTTTGTTTGTTTGTTTGTTTGTTTACCAATTGAGAACTATCGTTGGCCCTTAAAACTAAAAGAAGAATAGTCTCCCATCAAACTAGAGAGGACGTGATATTTGCGAGGGAGTCTGTACTTACCCATGACTTTAATATTATAATATTTGAAAAAGGTAATATCGGTTCTGCCAAGTTCCAAGTATATATCCTTTAACACCCAATGTATCAGATACATATATTTCATACTAAATCCAAGAGATTATATTTATCTAAGAGTGTGAATGGAATATATAGCTACTGTGACAGAAGAATCTATTGCAATATAACTCATTTACACCCAATACATCAAATTCCATTGATTAAAGGATTAGATAGATAGACAAATAGACTATATTTGGTAATGAATCAATGTACATGGAGTGCAAATAATGACAAGAACACATAGTTCGAAATAATAACTGTAAATTGCCGAGGATAACACAAAAAGCATGTACGCTTATTTCCATTGTGGTCCTCATCAGGTTATTATTCTACACTAAGTCACACGGACAACATACGTAGGGGGTTGAGGGGACCAGAGACACTCATGAGTAATACCAGTCAGTACACATATGACACATAAACATTGTTATAGTTTTGCTAATATTACTGAAATGTTCGTACACATAGGAACATTCAGTCAAAAAATTTGAGCACCATCCAAAAGGAACAACAAAATAATGTTAAACTGTAACAAAACAGTATGAGTGAGTACTATATCGGAGTAGTACCATTGATGATATACTGCATTTTTCTACATCTGTATCAACATGTATGAGTGAGTACTATATCAGAGTAGTACCATTAATGATATACTACAATATTCTACATATGTAACAACATGTAGTTATAGTGAATCCTACACTGCAGCTAGGGTCACCTATTAATTAAATCTAACATTTAACCTGAATCTCAGGACGGAGTGGGCAATTACTATAAGCACCAAGGAGTAGTACATTATAACCTGAAGCACCAGAGGTAGGGTACAGGGGACCAGTACTCGAATGAGTAAAACAACAAGGAGAATGAGGGAAAAGGTCAGATCTCGGAACCTACCTGAAACATATACCATATTATGACTGGCAAAACAAAGGTGGAAACCAATTTGTAAACATCAATCATTGTTATGCTGAACTAAACCTCTGAAGAACAAAAAAGAGGGGGGAGGGGAGGTCAGAACAGTTATGAGTGAAGGCAGATATGGATGGTATTACTCATGGAATCAGGTATCCCTCACTAAGCTAGTAGTACACAAAATCAAGGCTGTTCTCTGTCCATAGCTGAGACATATAGTAACCCTTGACTTTTTTCTTGAAGGTAACCTTGCCATTTGTCTTCTTAATGGACACAGGTAGTGAGTTCCATAGTTGAGCACCTGTGAAGTGAAAACTGTTTTTGGTGAAGGGACCTGCATGAGGTACAATAAGAGACTCTTGACTGTTCCGGTTTCGGTTCTCAGCCGATAATGTAAAATTACAGCTCACATATATGAGGGAGCAGAATTATGAATGACATTGTAAAACTGATTTAGTTTCAGCTGCTGGACACGATATTTTACAGGTAACATTCCTACCTTGCTAAATTCTTCAATACCAATATGACTACGTTGAGGTAGGTTTAGTATGAATCAAATTATCTTATTCTGTGTAACCTGTAGCCGGGACTGGTTTTTTCTGCTCAGACTACTGTACCAAGAGCTACAAGCGTAATCACAGTGATGTTGTAACAAGGCTGAGACCAGAAGCTTCTTTGTTTCCAGATAAAAATTTCTGGCTTTTCTGTACAAAAATTTGACTTTATGTGAACACTTGGAAACAATCTTATCTGTTATAGCATTCCCTGTTCTTGTTAACATCAGACAATGTTATTAAGTATGGAGGAGGTTCTATGTGCGAGCGGAATACTAGTATATATACCACCTTTCCCCTTTTGTAAGGCAGTGACCGAATCAAATCACACTCCCTCATCACAAACAAGTGGATCCCATTGAACCACTTTTCCTGCCCAACACCTCGAAGTTGAAGCGGCTGCCTGGTCCCGCCACACAGGAGGTGTTAATAGCAGCGCAACAGAGCACAGCAAGCGCCGACTGGCGGACCTGGTTTGCTACTACCACGTCACCTTTTGCCCCCCACCCACCCTTTCTTTTTCTCATCTACTCAGAATAAGTTATGAAACAGATAAAAAGAAAATCCCATCGGGCCTTGTTCTATACTCATGACATCTTCATCGAAAGTGCCCTCACCTCCAGTCACTCACCCATCTCATTGTCGGTTTTCCTCTCAACCTTACTTCATCCACTTCTCCCTCCCATATTGTTTTCGCTAATCTTTCTTTATCTATTTGCCCATATTTCCAAACCAGCTCAGCATTCTCTATTTTCAAATAATCTTTCTAAAAGGGTCATATCCAAGACGTGCCTTTCATGTATCATACAATACAAAATCTAATTAACGATTCTAGAAACATGACAAGATATACCTCATCAAAGAACCTGAAGAACCCCGAGACAGGGAACTTCTTTACTTCGCCTCTCCAATAAATCATCTTTAACTGCTATTCATCACTCTAGAGGACCAAGACTGCCACAATAAGTGTTCAAATCATTACCACTATATTTATGACCAATCTGTCTGTATATACTAGTTTAATCTTGGCGAACATGATATCCGAGCGGACTAGAGCCCCAACATCTAAAGTTAGGAAGCAAGAGGAAAATGGTTTGAGTCAGTAAGGGCGTCACTGTATGGTTATTGTGCCTAGCCACTTTGCAGAGCGAGTGATTGCTAAATATATATATATATATATATATATATATATATATATATATATATATATATATATATATATATATATATATATGTATATGTATATATATATATGACTTTAGACGCAGGTAAGCTCAACGAGGGTCTCGTTTTATCCCTTGACAAATAAAGAAGAATAGAATATTGAATGGACGTTTTTTAACCTTCCCCCAATAGAAAGAATACTATCATACTATTTGTCTTGCGTCCTCCCTCCCGCTTTGGAAAAATAAGTGACCATGTATCCTGCCCATTCCGTTAGGATTCAGAAACAGAAATCACTTGATAGGAAGCCAAGTGCGAGATGACAAACCTAAGTAATACGATGGCTTGGAGAAAAACTGCGTGAGACATGAAGAATAGACAGGTGCATTATCAAGATGAAGCTGTCAGCTACCACTTCCCACGTTTTCTTCTTACTGCATCTATCAGTCAGAGAACCTCGATGTATTGCTGTGTATCTATATGTCTGTTTACATAAATACTCTTTCAGCCACGTATCCGTTTATTCATTGTGTTTTCTACTTTAATTTTTGTATATACATATATATCTATATATATGTTAATTCATTTATTGTTTTTTTTACAAATTTATCTTGAGTCCCAAGGAGCAGTATAAGTATAATACAAAGCATTTTTTCACTAAAATGTTATGCCTTGTATTATACATTCTTTGAAAAGGGAAAGACAAGTCCTGGTTATACTAATTTTTATTTGCTATTGATTACATCGATATATATTCTGCTTAGTTTGTTATTATGACATAGTTTGATGTTGCTGGGTTAATATATGTGTACAATTAATTGCGATCTGTTCAGAAAATAGATGGAACTGACTCAGCATCTGTTTTTGCACGTTTCTACTGAATGGCGAGTGCTAAAGATTGTGTCAAGCATCACTGAATGCAACGGCAGGGTGGAATAAAAGCATCAGGATGAAACGTGTGCGTGTGAAAGCGGGAGCAGACGGCATGTTTAAGAAATTGTCACAGAAAACGATGTTTTGAAAGCCATCGAGCATGATGAACCCTTTCCCGATGTAGGGAGTTTCCTGCGGGCGAACAAATTCGTCTGGCAGCATCCAGACGACTGGATGAGTCCCCTTTGTCAGTGACAGGGTTAAACAAGAAAAGTTTACCCACAGGGCTTCCCTCAGATGATTGGGAGCGAGAGAGAACTGCATAAGGCGTGAAGAGACCTCTGGGCAAAAACTTCGGAGGCAGAGGAAAGGAAGGAAGGAAGGAAGGAGGCCACGTCTGGGGAACTCTTGAGGTATCTTGAGCAAACTGGCGCCAGAAAGCTTCGTCCTCTCTACTGGAAACTCCGGACATGAATAGGTTAAGGTAATTTTGATGAACTCGTTTTGATCCTTGATGAGCAACTCTTAAAGGAGTAATTCTAGCCAAAGCCAGACGATTTTATTCACCTGAAGTAAAACTCCAGATAGATAGATAGATAGAGAGAGAGAGAGAGAGAGAGAGAGAGAGAGAGAGAGAGAGAGAGAGAGAGAGAAGCCAGAAACGGCGACCACGACTGCTGCCAGGCGATTCACTTCAGTTAAAAAAAAAAAGTCCACCGTCTCAGGAATAGGGTTGATCAACCATTGAGGGGCGCGACGATTGGGACACGCAGACCTATGTAGTCCAGCCTTTGTCACATTGGATTCTATTCATAAGAGGGCAGCCCAATGCTGCCGCCCAAAGAATAAGAGGGTTCCCCTCAATCAAATGAAATCGCGTCGCAACAGTGAGGACATACAAAGAGTGTATAAGCCTTTGACGCAGCGGAAAGGTTAAGATTGACTTGGGTTCGACCCTCCGAGTGGGGAAGGGCTCCCCTTAGCTGAGTGAAAGGATTTGGGGGCTGTTGAGATGGACACCTACAAGAGGCAAAACGCGGTGGGTTCGGGTCCTTCAATAGCGTATCTTTTTTTTTTTTGGGGGGGGGCAAGGCTAGGTGAATTTATTACAAAGGATTACAAAGTCGGAGTATGCCGACAGGAGACCTTTTGGTCCATATCTAGGTCGGATGCGAAAAAATCATCATAATGATAAATTAATAAATAAAAACTATAATAATGTAAATAACAAATGAAATACATAAATAAATGCAAAGGTATAGTTAAATAATAAACAAACAGGTAAATAGTAAATAATAATAAATTGACATATAACTAATTATAGATGAAAATCAAACAAATGATAACAAAACAAAAACAAATAATATGGAATAAATCATAGTCATTACAGCATCTTGCTTAGGTGTTTATATAAATGATTCTTAAAGCTTCGAACTAAACTACATTGCATTACCTGTGCAGGAACTTTATTCCATTCATTAACTACACGGTTGGCAAAGTTGTTTCTACCTACTTCCAAATTGAATCTATTTCCGGACAGTTTGGGACCATTGTTTCTTGTCTGATTCTCATTCAATGTGAAAAAAAATTCACTTTTGATGTTGTCAATTCCCTTTAGGATTTTAAAGACCTGTATCAAGTCACCTCTATGTCTACGCTTTTTTAGGGAAAACAGATTCATTTGTTTTAGTCGATTTTCGTATGATTTATTTTTGATATTTGGAATCAGTTTTGTGGCTCACCGTTGTACTTTTTCCAGTCTGTCAATGTCTTTAATGAGATTCGGTGACCATACGGAAAGAGCATATTCCAAATGTGGACGAACTAACGATTTATATAGCTTGTTAATGAGTGATGGACTTTTGAAGTCAAAAGATCGCGCAATTAGCCCTAGAATCTTATTTGCTTTCTCAGAGGCTGAAATACACTGCTTAGATGATTTGAGATCGTTACTGATAATTACGCCGAGATTTTTTTTTTCACTATCCACTTTTGTTAACGAATTTCCAAATAACTTGTAATCGTACCTTCTGTTATTTTTACCTATATGCATTACCTTACATTTACTTGTGTTAAATTTCATTAGCCACTTTTAAGACCATTGCTGTAATTTATCTAAATCTTCTTAAATATCTAATTGGTTTAAGTGATCATTTGCCATTCCGCACAGTTTTGTATCATCAGCAAATTTGGAAACCGTAGATTTTACTCCATGGTCTATATCATTTATAAATACTATGAATAGAAGTGGCCCAAGAACGGAACCCTGGGGAACTCCACTTGTAACATTTTTTCATCTAGAAGTTTTTCCATTTAAAACAACTCTCTGTTTTCGATCATTCAACCAATTACTAGTCCAACTTAATAGGCTACCACTTATTCCGTGTAAAGCTAATTTAGTAAGTAGTCTTTCGTGTGGGACGGTATCAAAAGCTTTTGCAAAGTCTAGATATATTAAATCTATATTGTTTCTTTTGTCATAATTCGAGATAACTGTGTTGTAGAATTCGAGTAAGTTAGTCACGCAAGAACGTTTCCGTCTGAAACCATGCTGGCTAACATTTATCAAACGGTTACTTTCTAAATGATGTTTGATAGCATCTCTGATGATAGTTTCCATTATATTTCCTACGATTAAAGTCAAACTTATAGGCCTATAGTTATTTGGTTTCTTTTTGTCTCCTTTTTTGAATATAGGAGTAACGTTAGCTAGTTTCCATTCTCTTGGGACATCTCCGGATATGATGGATTTCTTGAAAATAATTTCTAATGGAACAACAATCTCATTTTTCATTTCCTTTAAGATTCTTGGATGCCAACCATCAGGCCCTGGTGTCTTATTAACTTTGAGTTTGTCTATACACCTTTCACTTTTTTATTTTGTTATATTTACCGTAGTAAGTTTACTCTAGACTTTTCACAGGTTTCAGTTTGGAGTTTACTTTCTATCCTGATAAAAGTGTTTAAATCCCGCAATATCAAATTCAGCTTCGAACTCTGTGCCATTTATCCATGTCTCGGTTAATCCTATCATATCTAGATTTTCGCTTTTGACATACGCCTGTATTTCTTGGAATTTGTTCGTAATACTACGGGCATTAAAGTACATGGTTTTAAGAAACTCGTGATTATTTCTTTTTGATACATTTTGAGTTTCAATGTCATGTCTTACATTATCATTTTGTTTTTCATTTATACCTTGCTCTATATTATTATTTGATCCTTCATTGACATTCAATGCCTCATTAACATTTCTCCCATCAAAATTAACATTTCCCCCATCACGGACATCTGGTCGATCACGATCATCCGAACTCTTTTGTACACCTTGTCCCCCTATGTCACCGTGATTCACACCGGCCTCCCGTCGTTCATTGACATTATGTCCGGCATCCCTTCCTAAAATTATATTTTGTCCTCCAGTGGCATTACATCCTACCGTGATATTTTTTCCTCCACTATAATTACATCCCATCGTGATCTTTTGTCTTCCACTGTCATTACATCCCATCGTGATATTTTGTCCGGCATCCCTTCCTAAAATTACATCTTGTCCTCCACTGACATTATATCCTACCGTGATATTTTCTCCTCCAGAATCATTACATCCTATCGTGATATTTTGTCCTCCACTATCATTACATCCCATCGTTATCTTTTGTCCTCCACTGTCATTACATCCCATCGTGACATTTTGTCCTTTGACATTATATCCTAATATAACATTTCGTCCTTTACCGACATTATATCCTAAAATTATATTTTGTCCTATACTGGCATATTGTTTTACATTAATGCTATACTCTACACTGTTTTCCCAAGTACACTCTATTTCCCCTTCCCTTTGGGCTTCTACCCCCAAAAAAGTAGCTAGTTCATTACAAGCTCCCACAATGAGGTTTGTAAGAACATCTTTGCCTCTGCGGGTAAGGTGGATCCCATCAGAAGCGTAAAGGTCATGGCGCCTAGAAAAGAGATACCAAGGATCAAGAAAGTGGTATCCCAATTGTGTGCACAACTGCGATATCCTATCATTGATCCCTATGGCTCTACTGTTCCAACACGAGCCTGCGTAGATCCTCGGGAGGATCCCACAGACTACGTGACGGCTCCCACGTTCCTTCATCTCCTGAAGGAGGACCCTGTAATTCCGAACAAGTTCCTCTGATCTCACCCTACCTGCATCGTTACTTCCCGTATGAACAATCGTAACCGTGTTCGTCCGTCCTTGCTCCCTGATGGACTGGGTACAATCGGCGATTCCACGGCCCGGTTGACATACAAGCTTGCAACATCGCTTAGTCTTCCGCTGCAGGATGTTGTCATAGCCTCGCACCATGGAGTCCCCCACCATCAAGAACTCCTGGTTTTCAGCCACTCCATCCTCCAGTAGAGTAAAACGATTTGCTAGAGCTAGCTGGTGTATATGCAGAAAAACGAGCTCTCTAGCTGAGGTCACGAGCAGACTGAGCTGAGGTCACGAGCAGATGTTGAACGAAGAATGGGAAGGTCAGTGTCTATCGAGGCCCACTCTTGTCCCCAGTTCGACAGCTGAATAAAATGGCTGGCCTCGGCAACAACAGCATTGTAAAAGCCATCGCACTGAAGTGATGGGAGAACAGGAATCTAAGATCCACAGGGGTTGTCGGAGATGACCCACTCGTATTCAGGGTACCGTGACAGATTTTATAGGTTCCCTCCTGGCTTTGGCCATACAATTTCCTTTAACTGGGAGTGCGGGGGGTGGTGGGGTTTGGATCATCGTATTCAGTAGATCAATCCTCCTACGGTCCCTCTGCCACTGAACTATTATGGTGAAGCGGGTCTTGGAGAAGTCAAGCCAGCGAAAAACAGTTCGCCGAGAAACACTATGATGCTCAATAGTACACCTGTTAAAGAGAAAATAGAAATATGTAATGTAGAGCTCTATAACCACGTGGTCTAACATCAGATTGTCACGCTTTAAAATATGCCTCGCATATCGTAACAATTGCTGTATTCTTTTACATTTTTATCAATCTTTTAATTCATCCATCTGCCCTAAGTAGCCACAAATTTACTAAACACGCCCTTAAGGGAATGTTTTGCTGAGATACATATGGCTTTTACTCATGTCTAAGATGGTGCCATAAAAAATGGTTGAGACCTGCTGATTGCGATTGCTACCCTGAGCTACAATGACAAGGCATGTAACCAGAGAACCTCCTGGTCCAAAATGCAGTAAAATGAAATAAAACACAAAAGTAAACAAGCACCTAAAAATAAAATAAAACAATCAATATAAGATAAACAACTGACAGACACTACAAGAATTCCACTTAGTTGCTTAGCCATGTGCATTTTAAAACTTCGATTACTCCATGTTTCTAGTCGCCACGGTGATAAAATTACTCCATTACTTGACTATACGTTGGCACATGATTTACTGCTGACGCTCCTCATCAAAAAAGTGCTGCTGCAACACCATAAATTCATTGCAACAAGCGTTTTCCTACCTGCGCCCCACAATAGGAGGGCACCCAGGAAGTCTTGCACAATGAGTGGCCTTTCTTTTGCCTCCACCTGGACATCTGGCGGCGTGAGGCAACGGGACCCCTGTGGGAGCGCTTCGGCGAGCCACTTGTCCAAGATCCCCATTTCCCGAAGGTTCATGATGCTGAGTTTGAATATCATTAAACACGATTAACAAATAAGAGAACGATTCTATATTACTTTATCAGGGGTTGAAATAAGTAAGTGGTGGGTTTTAGTTTCAAATACACGGTATGCTCAATAAGTAATGAGAAAATGTCAGGCGAGACGTTAAATATTATTTGATCAAAATACTACTTCATGGTGAAGTACACATACATATATTCTATAAAATGGCTAACTGGCAAATTTCTATATTTGTAGGTCTGAGTGCAGCGGTGAAGGTGGTGGAACCCGTCTGATTCGGTTTGCCGATCTGTTAAAATTTGTCAAGATGCAGGGAAATATGGAACAACGCTACGCCATCAAATTGTGCGCTAAACTTAAGAAAACCAAACAAGAAGCTTATGGAATGCTAGAGGAGGCCTATGGGGATAAATAGATGAGCCAAGCAAGTTTTCATCTGTGGTTTAACAGATTTTCTGAAGGAAATGAACAGGTTGAGGATGAGCCCAGATCTGGAGTACCGAAAAGTGCACGCAAGAAGGATAACATCGAGGAAATGCAAAGGTTAGTGATGAAAGACCGTCGAATATCTGTGAGGATGATATCTGAAGCTGTTGGTATTAGTATTGGCATAGTAGAGACAGTTCTGATTGAAGATCTGAAGCTCCACAAAGTATGTGTCAAATTCGTGCCAAAGATCCTCTCCGACGACCAGAGGCAGTTTCGTGTGGAATGTTGCACTGACATTCTCAAAATGATAGAGGCTGATCCAGGTTTCCTGAAGAAGGTAGTGACTTGCGATGAGAGTTGGGTGTCCACCTACGACCCTGAAAGCAAACGTCAGAGTGCTCAGTGGAAACACGCGACCTTCCCCAGACCCAAAAAGGCAAAGATGAGCAGGTCACAAGAGATGGCCATGGTCATTCCTTTCTTTGACTCCCAGAGGCTCATTCACGTTGAATGGGTTCCTCAGGGTCAAACCGTCAATAAGAAATATTACCTTACTGTTCTAAAAAGGTTCAGGGAGAAGATGAGGAAGAAGAGGCCTCAGCAGTGGAGGAGTGGTCAGTGGTGGTTCCACCGGGACAATGTCCCATGCCACAAGTCAACACTGGTCACCACCTGGATGACATACAGGGGAATGAAAGTGGTACAACACCCACCCTACTGCCCTGACCTAGCCCCTTGTGACTTCTTCCTGTTCCCACGCATGAAAGACAGCCTCAGGGGAATCAGATTCCAGTCAACAGAGGAGCTGAAAGATGCATCAGAAAGTTACCTGAAGGAACTACTGAAAAAGGACTTTGGGGAGGTCTTTTAGGATTGGGAGGGACGCATGCAGAAGTGTGTAGATGAGAGAGGCAATTATTTTGAAGGAGACAAAGTTTTGTATGCTTATGAAAATAAATAGTGTCTCTCCTGACATTTCTCATTACTTATTGATTGTAGTGGTAGATCCATGTTTCAGTGAAGTCCTACAGGCAATTTTTATCTATGTATCTATCTATTTATTTATTCATCTATCTATTTTTTGTTAAGGACTAGGTACTAAGATACGTCCTGTAAAAATATTAAGAACACATCAATGCTAATATATATCATTACTGACAATGTGTGTAGTTCGACTGCCATAAGAGAAAAGGTCATATACATTAACACTGAAATGTAAGTCAGTACAAACAGCACTACATGTTCTCATTTCACGCTCTTTGTATATAGTAGGGCATCTATACTAACATGAATGGTAGATGTGAGAATAATCCTAACACAAGTATATTTATTCACTCATAAATACAATGACATTACATCATGAAGCAGTCCTTAAGATTGATGAAAATAATGAAGCAAGGTAGAAGTCATTAGATAAGAGCGTATTCAATGTTGTGGGGCATTAATTTCGAGCTCAGTTCACAATTTGTGGATCTGGGTTTGATTCCAGCGGCTACCGGTGACTGATACCTGCGGCCCCTGGCCTGATCACCTCACATAAGCAGTGGAGATCACGGGGTTCACCAGGAATTGATAAGTGGCGTGGTGCGTCAGCAGGTTTCCCTGGTGAACCAAAAGGGAAGATTGTAATCACATTGTGCGAATTCCTCGACTTTGGGACTTGAGTACTTACATACGGTTGATCTTCGGTAGGAGGGGCATCTTCTTAGGGAAGAGGAAGCCGAGCATTTTTAAGTGGCTGACTGGTTCACGAGCTACACACAACCGGCACCGCTTCGCCTGTCAGGACGGATAGAGACACGCCAGCACCGCGAGTGCACCAAACACATGAAAGGGGAAATGTGTTTACACCTCAGTGAAATATACATGTGTAAACAATACATATATACACTCATAAATACATAAATGCATGCATACATACATACATGCATACATACATACATACACACACACATACATACATACATACATACATACATACATACATACATACATACATGCATACATACATACATACATGCATGCATGAATACGTACATCTAAAAATTTAACCAATGAATGATATCACGACCAAAGTGGTCATTCAAGATGGACAGCAGAGAAATCCACCAGAAAGTTGAACTCCGAACTGAATGGAGGAAGCGAACTTGATTGCTAATTACAATCCTGCGCAAGATGGCCCTGGTTCGAGATTCGGTCGCGATGGCTGAGTAGATTATTAAAACATATTACTGTACACAAGTGATTTATTCCATAATAATGGCAAAAGCGAAGCGAATACACATTTTATTCAAATATTGTTGATGTTGTCGTTCTCTAAACTGTCTGGCCGAGCAGTCCCGTCTCCTTGAGGAAAGCCACAGTTGGAACGGAGTCTTCCCAGAAATCATTATAGAATTCATGTTGTGTTGTTGGCGTGCGTGGTTGTGTATAGTGCAGTCAGTCATAATGTGTTGTCTAGTATGGGAGGAAGTGTTGCATCCTGAACAGTTATCTATCATGCAATCATCCAGCCTCTCCTGGTAGCTTAGAAGGGCTGGATGGTGGCCGCATAGCAGTCTGGCCAGGTGGCCTCTGTCCTATAGGGGGAAAGAAGATTCAGAGTAAAAGATATCAGGGGGTCTGGCATGCAGCAATGTATTGTCTTTCAGTTTGCTGATGGAGCAGTGAGTGATATGATTATGGATATAATTCTGGAGGCTGGCGTCTGGTGGTTATGGAGGAAGAGAGGAACGTGTTTGTGTGTGTGATATAGGTATTTGGGTGTTGTTTTGATGTTTCTTGGTGTGTGCGGGTGTTCTGCTATGTGATATATTTGGTGTGCTGTATTTGTGGAAGATGTGGCAAATGTTTGTGTGTCTCTCATGTCAAGATGATCCTTGACTTTGAGATTTTTCCTTTCATGTTGTATTTGTGCAGTTTGTAATTGTCTTTTGGTCTTTATTTTGTATGGTTTGTAGGGTGTTGTGGTGTGTCTTAGATTAGGGGCCCCTGTGGGGCTACATGATTCATCATTGAGTGTGTGTATTGTTTATATACTGTAGTGGTAGTTTCTTTGTTTTGTCCGAATGTTGTTCCTGCAACGTTAATTAAGTCTAGGTGTGCATTTTGTCCTTGTTTGTGACGTATCATGTACCGTACGTTATGTCAAGAATCTTGGGTTATATGTGTGTGGTATGAGTGCTATTGCTAGAGAGGCGTGGTCTGTATTTGTGTTCTGGTGTCCAATTGGTGAGGAATATGGTTGCAGATTTGGTTTGAGTTTATTTGTAGTGAACCAGGTGTTAGGTGTGTCGAGGTATGGTTGTAGTATTTTTGTGGCTTTGTCGACGTTACGGCGTGTGCATATAATTATCATGTCGTCTGTGTAAAAGAGATTTGTATCTCAGAGGTGTCGTGGGTGGGTATATCGTCCATGTATAGATTAAAAAGTGTGGGGTATAGAACTGAGCCAGTTATCATTTGGTATTATTGTGCATGTCTGTGCTGTATATATATATATATATATATATATATATATATATATATTATATATATGTATATATATATATATATATATATATTTTTTTTTTTTTTTTTTTTTTTTTTTTGTTTTTTTGTGAGATTGTGACGGGGGATGGCATCGAAAGCTTTACTAATATCTAGTGTTATGAGAATGTTCTGTGTGGGGGCTTATCTGAATTAATGTAATCGAAAACTCTTTGTGTGAATTTAACAGAAGGAGTGTAGTGGTCTAAAACTGTGCTGTGATATAGCAAGTTCGGTATGTGGTGTGACGAGTTGTATTATGAGGCGTTGTATAACAGTTGAGGGGGTGCAGAGAAGTGTGATTGGGCAGTGTGATGCTGGAACTGTTGGATTCTTGTTGGGATGATGATCATGACAATTTTCCCATGCTTCCGGGTACAGTGTTGTATGGATATTTGTAGTTTGCAATGTTGGTGAATGCATATAAACCAAATGGTCCAAGATGTTTTAGGTGGATATCACTTGGGTTTTCAGGGCCACAGGCGGATGAGTGTTTGAGGTTATGGATTATATGCTTCGTCTGGCTGTCTATTAAGAGTGCTTTGTCTTGGTCTGTGGGGAAGTCTTTCATAAGTCGAATAACGCGTAGGTCATCAGGGTGAAGGGTGAGATGGCTAGTCTCTGCAAAATGAATTATGAGTGTAATGAGGAATAGACATTTGGGAATGGATGCGAAGAGGAGACTGTATGAAGGAGTGATTGTGCCAACAGCACTGTATGGGGCAGAAACGTGGAACATAAGAGAAGAAGAGAGAAGGAGTTTGAATGTGTTTGAGATGAGGTGTCTGAGAAGTATGGTGGGGGTTACTAGGCTAGATAGAGTGAGAAATGAGGAGGTGAGGAGGAGAACAGGGGTGAAAAAGGATTTGGGAGATAGGGTTGATGAAAGAATATTAGGATGGTTTGGACACATGGAAAGAATGAGTGAAGAAAGACTAGTAAAAGAGGTATGGAAGGCAGATGTGGAGGGAGTGAACATGAGGGGACGTCCTAGGATGAGGTGGATGGATGGGGTGAAGGGGGCTTTGGGGAAGAGGGGAATGTCTGTTGAGGAAGGAAGGGAGAGGACGGAAGACAGAGGTGAGTATAGAATGGTTGTATATGGATGATGTTGTGACTGCATGAGGAGGAATGGGCGGGGAAGTGGGGGGTGGGGTAGTATGTGTGAGTAAATTTTGACGCAGCCCGAAGGGATTTCTCCCCGTCCTCGCCTTATATGCAAAGGGGGACGGAGAGGGGGGAACGCCGATTAAATGAAGCGGCCTCGCTGTGGATGTGCTGTGTCTTGCGACACTGCTTCTGACCCAGGGCGGTGGGCAGGGTGCAGGGATGACCCGTCATCCAGGAGGTGCTCAGATGAGAGGAAGGGTGGGAGGGGTGTGGAGTGTATTTAGGGATGAAATGGGTGGGAGTGTTTTTATGCCTTTCCCTTTTTGGCTACCTCCCTTGGAAGGGGGAAAAAGCCTTGGTATATGTATGTATGTATGTTTGCTTGTTGTCTGTTTGGGGGTCAGCTGACTATTGTTGTGGTTGTTGCTGTGTGAGAATGTAATGCTGA
>NC_134784.1:64010673-64013173 GCF_046742065.1 Oratosquilla oratoria
CAAACTTATAGGCCTATAGTTATTTGGTTTCTTTTTGTCTCCTTTTTTGAATATAGGAGTAACGTTAGCTAGTTTCCATTCTCTTGGGACATCTCCGGATATGATGGATTTCTTGAAAATAATTTCTAATGGAACAACAATCTCATTTTTCATTTCCTTTATGATTCTTGGATGCCAACCATCAGGCCCTGGTGTCTTATTAACTTTGAGTTTGTCTATACACCTTTCACTTTTTTATTTTGTTATATTTACCGTAGTAAGTTTACTCTAGACTTTTCACAGGTTTCAGTTTGGAGTTTACTTTAAGGTGTTTTGTTTACGAATAATGAACTAAAATAATTGTTTGAAATATTACACATTCCTTCATTTGAATATTCAAGTTGACCGTCAGCAGATAATAGTGGACCAATGTGATTCCTAACAACCTTTTTATCTCTAATGTAACTATAGAATTCTTTGGAATTCTCTTTGGATTTATTAGCGATGTTCATTTCGTATTGTCGTTTTCTTTTCTTTTTTATTGTCTTTTTTAAATCTCTCTGTATTGATACATATCTTTCGTTGTCATTAGATGCACCCGAGCACTTATATTTCTTATAAGCCTGTCTCTTTTTAGCAATACTTTTTTCAGTTTCTTTGTCAAGCCACTTTGGGCGGGCCTGATTTGGGGGACGTCTATCCTTAAAAGGAATGTAAGTATGAATCATCTTTGTGAGCGTATTTTAAAATATTTCCCACATCTGATCTACAGGTCTTTCGCTTAATTTTGCCTCCCAATCTGTAAGCTGAAGCTCCTGACGTAGTCCTATGAACTGAGCTTTACTGAAATCGGGTATTTTAGAAACACAAGTATCTATTCTAAATTTTCTTAGGAGTTTGAATCTAACTAAGTTGTGATCGCTATTTGCAACAGTTTCACCGACTTCTACATCGGTTATCATGCTTTCGCGGCTAGTGATCAATAGATCGAGTAAGTTTCCATATCTTGTGGGCTCTTTTACATGCTGAATTAAGTAATTGTCACCAAGAAAATCAATCAAGCGACTACCTATATGGCCATGTTCAAGGGTCATCCAATCAATGTCAGTAAAATTGAAATCACCCATTATCAATAAATCCCGGTTGCAGAAACTGGACAGTTCTTGAAATGACAGTTTGTCGCCTGCTAATGATAATGTCTTTGGCCTATATATTACACCTACATTCATTTTTTGTCCATTTGTTTGGGTTATTTCAACCCACAAACTATCATATGCATCCTGTTTCACTTTCTCTAAAATACAAGCATGAACATTGTTTTTAACGTACAACAGAACACCCCCACCTTTCTTGTGGTTTCTATATATATATATATATATATATATATATATATATATATATATATATATATTTATATATATATATACATGTGTGTGTGTGTGTGTGTGTGTGTGTGTGTGTGTGTGTGTGTGTGTGTGTGTGTGTGTGTGTGTGTGTGTGTGTGTGTGTGTGTGTGTGTGTGTGTGTGTGTGTGTGTATACATATATATATATACGTACACACACACACATACACACACACGATATGACCACGTCGCTTTCTATTTTCTTCTTCAAGGGTGACGTAATCATTCCACTTACTATTGAGTAGTCGACCTGAAGTAGGTTCATGGCGACTGGTGTGCCGAAAATGATAGCGTAGTCACCATTTGCGAGCTCTTCCACGCCTTTTACTGGATTATTTCTGCTCATGATTGTTGCCTGCTTGCTTGCTTTTGCCATGAATGTACCAGGCTTAGCATGCTGAAGTGTGGGGGATGAAAATTAAAACTGAAATCTAATTTGAGCTCAACATTATTTATCTTCTTTTTCAGCTCCTATCCAGATCTGAGAACCATAATGAATTTATTTCGCAAACCACAAACCCATATCAATTCGTAATTGTATTTCTGTAAATTTTTTATCATTTGCAATATCGGAAAAACAAAAAAGAAAGAAATTAAAAACAATGCTTATTAAAGTGTTATTCTAGAGTAAATGTATAATAACAGTTATTCCAAATGTAGCGAACTTGTAAAACATATAATCAGTGAGCATAATAAGTGATAACTAATTATAGAAATATATAAAGTTCACAGATTAATTCATAGTCTTAACAGTTAATGATTAATCATAATTAATAGTCTTAATCATATGTAAAAAAAAGTTAAATTAATACTATTAAATGAACAACTAATATTTATTTACTAACTCCTTGTTTTAGTAACTAAATTAGGTTATTGGTATTAATAACCACTGATAATCAATTTAATTGTTCTAGGATTGAAGAAGGTTAGAGAAAGCCGTAATATGCATATAAGAAATAGCTTGAGACATATTCCCAGCCAATCAGAAACTTCCTAACTAATCACTAGTGTTCAAAACTCATAAACTCTCATTGTTTCTTCTCCTAGAGTGCATCTGATATATTCCCACAATTTCTTTATTTCTTTACATCACTCCCTAAAGATAAATATCGTAGT
>NC_134784.1:64015673-64025673 GCF_046742065.1 Oratosquilla oratoria
TTATTATTATTATCATCATTATTATTATTATTACTATTATTATTGTTACTATTATTATTGTTGTTACTATTATTATCACTATTACTATTATTATAATTATTACTATTACTAAGAGCTTCTTTCATCTCTACAGAAATAACAGTAAAGAAGGATAGGTCCAGTTAAATACTACGAGGCTGTGTTGATAGATTCAGAGAAAAAAACGAGCAAGGTTTTTAATAACCATTTTCCCTCAGTATTTACAAAAGACAGATTAGAGATGATACCTGATTGTAACACGATCTTCAATGGGGATGAGGGGATTACACTAACTAGCATGAGCATTAGAGGGGGTTTATACACAGTGTAACGGTTCGTCGAATGCGGTTCGACAGACACGTGTTTAGTGATGTGTGAACGTGTGAACGGGGTATTTGGGGTTTAACCAACGTGTTCGACAACCAAGTACCCCGTTCACACGTTCACACATCACTTTAAACACGTGTCTGTCGAACCGCGTTCGACGAACCAGATAGATGCTCCACAAAATTCCAGGGCCCAGACGAATCTTTTTCTGTGTGCTAAAAGAGTGTAAATTTGAAATCTGTGAACAGTTAACGGAAGTATCTAGAAAGTAGGTTAACAATGGATTTGTGTCTATTCCATGGGGCAGGCAGATATTGTTCCAGTTTTTAAATAGGTTGATAAATCTTCTATGCATTACTATAGGCCAATCAATTTGATGTCAGTTATAGGTAAAATTTTGTAATCATTATAGCAAATAGTATCAGGGATCATATCGAGAGGCATAATTTGATTCGTGATTCACAGCATGAGTATACCAAGGGCAGGTTGTGTGTAACTAATCCTTTATTCGTTTGCAATAATATCTCGAAGGCGCCAGATAACGATGATAATTACGATGTTATGTACATAAGAACATAAGACTGAAGGAGAATGCATGAGACCATAAGGCCTACACTAGGTAGTTCCATGTCCATTACCACGCGTCATCTCCATCCATAAAACTGTCTAACCGTTTCTTCAACAACAGATGGCTTCAGTGCTTGCTACATGGCTACTAAGTCTATTCCATTAGTTGACCACTCTATTAATAAACCAATTTTACCTATTTCCTTTCTAAAACTAAATTTGTGCAATTTGAATCCATCACTGCGAGTCCTGCACTGTTGTCTTAATATGATGACCTTGTTTGCGTCACTCTTGTCAAAGCCTTTGGTCCACTTGAACACCTCTATTAGGTCACCTCGAACTCTGCGTCTTTCCAAAGAGTGTACGAATAAGTTAAGTCGCCCAAGCCTCTCTTCGTAAGGCAAATTTCTGACCCCATCTATTATTTTGGTCATTCTCCTCTGCACTGATTCTAATTAATCAATGTCCATTCTATAGGACGGAGAACAAAACTACACCGCATAGTCAAGGATGAGTTTAACTAACGCTAGAAAAATGTGGAAAAAGAAGTCACGGGTCTAGTTCCGAGTTCCTGAGTTTATTCCTGACCGGTTTCGCTCTATGCTTCTTCAGAGGAAGCATATACTTATGTATAAAGTATACTACTATTTATTAGATAAAAAAATTATCTTATGTCATACAATGAGGTGTCAAACAGAACGTTACCCACTTCAAACTATCACATTATTATTATCATTTTTATTTTTATTCTGTCCGAATATGTTATACTATTATTCATTATTTACACTTTTCGGGATTCCCACATTTTTATGCCACTCACTCACTTCACTTACACTGTTACACCCTCGGTCAACATTCCACACACCCCGGAGCTGTATCTAATGTCCATTTTTAATAGCTACATAACAAAAATTATTGTACTCTGTATTAGAATTATTATTCATTGTATTAAAAATTGTAAATCATAGTACAATAAAACGGAGCCCACCCCTAAGGAGGGAACGCGGTCCTACTCATACTATGTATACCGCCAGCTTCACTCCAGAGTCACATTCCTCTGAAAAAAACATTTGATTTTTCGGAACTAGACCCGTGACTTCTTTTTCCACCTTCATCAACTTCTCACAATGTACCAGCAGTAACGCTAGTTAGTGTTTGATAATTACCTCTGCACTTCTATTTGTAACCGTCCTAGCAATGAAACCTAATGCTCTGTTAGCTTTGTTCCTGGCACTAATGCACTATTTTCTGGATTTAAGGTCAGGGCTCACTACGAGAAGAACTCTCAAGAGTCTCGCACTCAGTTTTCTCTAAAAAAGTGTTATCTAAGCTATATCTACTTTTGGGGTTGTGTAGCCTTACGTTTAACACGATGCGCTTTGAGATAGTGAAGTCCATTTGGCATTTCATCGACCATATGAACAATTTGTTAAGATCATCCTGCAGAATCTCGGCGTCGTCTCCTGACGTAATTAGGCGTCCTATTTAGTGTCGTCCGCAAACTTACTAACATCACTATTCATCTCATTGTCTAAGTCGTTTATATACATAATGAACAATAAGGGACCCAAAACCGAGCCCTGGGGAGCTCCACTAGAAACACTCCCCCATTTGGATTTTACTCCATTTATGGTAACCCGCTGTTTTCTGTCATTGATCCAAGCTCTAATTCATTCTAAGAGTTTTCCTCCTACACCATGGGCTTTGATTTTATTTAGAAGTCTTTGGTGGGGCACCTTGTCGAACGCCTTGCTAAAGCCAAGGTAAATAACATCGTAATTATCATTGTTATCTATCGGCTTATATACCTTAGTGTAAGTAGATAGAAGATTAGTCACACATGCTGTGAGTCACGAATCAAATTGTGTCTCTCGATGTGATCTTTGAGTCTATTAACTATTACTGATTCAAGAGTTTTACCTATAACTGATGTCAAACTGATTGGCCTGTAGTTGCATATAGACGATTTATCTCCCCTTTTGAAAACAGGAACATTGTTTGTCTGCCCCCAAGCAATAGGCACAAAATCAGTGTCTAACAACTTATTATATATGTCTGTTAACTGATCGCAGATTTCAAATGTACCTTGACTTAAGCAGAGCGTTCGACAAGGGACCCCACCAGAGACTACTAAGTAAAATCAAAACCAATGGCATAAGAGGAAGTGTCTGGATGGATTAGAGGATAGATTAGTGACGAAAAATAGTGTGTCACCATTAACAGTGTAAAATCTGAATGGAATAGTGTTACTAGTGGAGTTCCCCAGGGCTCGAATCTAGGTTCCTTATTGTTCATTATGTATGTAAACGACTTGGACAATGTTTATACCTTTGTGGGTGATATTATAATAGGACGCTATACTAGGTCGGGAGAAGACAATGGGATACTGCAGAAAGATCTTAACAAATTGTTTGCATGGTCGGTGAAGTGTCAAAGGCACTTTAATATCTCAAAATGCACTGTAATAAACATAGGATTACACAACCCAGCAAGCAGGTATAGATTAGATTACGCCATACTAAAGAAAACAGAATGTGAAAAGGACTTGGGAGTGTTGATGAATCCTGACCTTAAATCTAGGAAACAGTCCATTAATGCCAGGAATAGGACTAACAAACAGGGCATTACGATATATTACTAGGGCGATAGTCAGATCCATCACTGACTATTACAGTTTTAGCCTCCGTTCTATAGAATGGATATTAATTCACTAGAATCAGTACGAAGGAAAATGACTAAATTGATGCAAGGGCTAATGTTACGGGCGGCTGGTATGTGAAGAGACGTTACGTATAACGGATATGTGCTTAAGAACCAGCTCACTTCTAGAAGCCACTGTAGGACTGAACTATCTGGTCATGGCCTAGATAATTCGTAAGACTAGAAGTAAAGGTAACAAAGAAGATTCCAGGAAAGGAATATTAAACTAGCGATAAAACTAGTAAACGAAATTATTAATGTGGAAAATATTTACAGGCAATCAACACAAAAGAGAATGGGCAGTAGGGTCAATGGGACCGTACATGATTATGAGAATATGGAAATTATCGTTCAAATAAGAAACACAAGATACGTATACAATATGGTACTATCTAAGTACACAGAGATCAGGAACATGCATCAGAATAAGTAATAAGTACAAAAATAAGTATAAAGTAATGCAATGTATATCAGACACGTAATGTAGGCAAAAAGGGTGATCACTTCACACCAATCGTCTCATGAGTCTAAACTTCCAGTTTTTATCAAGAGATAAGATATGCGAGAAATGACGACGAGTGAGCGATTTCCACCGCTTATATACCATTGGACCGGAAGCGGGATACTTCCGGTTTAAGGGTGCGGGTGAGGAGGAGGGTAAGTTAACACACGTCAACATGGGTAGTTTTAGGACCCTCGACTCGCTTGAACAATCTACTTATTTAGTAACTGTCAAATCTGTGCGCTCCGAACTATTCAGGATTTCGCTTGTCTGTTTGTTCTACAAGAGTGCGCACCTCTCTCCGCACGTAGGCAAGATTACATATAGTGGACGGGCGTTACTGCTTAACATTGTTACAATACATACATAGACAAGAAATATGAACATAGTTATGTAATACAAAGGAACACAATTCTATAACATAATTACACATATGACGTAATATCTAATATTACGTTACACTAAGAATTTTTTTATACGAAAACGGGCTTAGGCACCTTGATTTACACTCTTTTGAAAGACGAAGGGTACGGGTTCTTCTTATAGAGGTGTTCAAATGAGTAAAAGGCTTTGACAATGGCGATGGAGGCAAGACATCAGGGTAGGACTCGTGGTAATGGATTTAGATTGGACAATTTTTGGTTTAACTTCTTCAAAACGAGTCATATATTCGAACACACATTAGCTGCCTGACGTACGATGATGCATCACAATACGCGCATTATAAAATATAAATTTACAGCTATTATACTCGTTCCCTTTCACCCGGAATGTTTGTAACCACCAGAAAAGTGATGAAGCCTTTTCACAGAATAAGAGGATCACTCAGCTACAATTACGAAATAAATATAATCAGGAATCCGACTCTGGCATCCTCATATACTCACTCCCGCCTCATGACGTCAAAGTCGGCGTCATCGTATTCAAGGCATTAAGAGGGAAATAGGAGGCCAAAAACGGTTAACCGATAGAGTGATTAACGACCGGAATAGACCTAGTAACCAGGTAGTGAGTGCTGAAACTGTTGGTTATTTTCAGAGAGAATTAGATAATTTCATGGATAGGTATGATAAGTAATAATGGAGATGGAACTGTCTAGTGTAGGTTTTATGGTCACTTGCAATCTCCTTCAGTCTTATATTCTTAAATGTTATGTGGGAGAGAATGAGTGATCATCTGTGAGGTCAGGCAGACCACTCTACATATAACCTTCGATATCTGAGACCCAGATTAATACAGGTACTAGACTTCCATCAAAACAAACACAACATAACTTGTAACTAGCGGCACATCCTCAGGTCTTCCAGTTAAGCCATAGTTAGTTGTCGACATGAACTTCTTCTTTGGTCCACCCAAGTCACATTAGGTGGACGAAAAAAAAATGACAAAGTGAAAAGGAAGGGTTATGTATGAGTTCTTTGCACTGGTGTTTGCTATCAAAACGAGGATGAAAAATTCACGATTTACTTCTAGGGAACAGAATAGACATCGTCAAAAATAAATAAATGAAAAATAAAAAAAATAAAAATCATGCCATCCTCGTCCTTGAGAACATTAAGTTTATGAAAAGGGAAATGAGGAAGAGGTAGATGGACGGAAAATGGATTGGAGGAGGACACTGAGATTATGCTTACCTTGGGTGAGATGAGCATGGCCTTGAGGTTGGATTTGTATACAGTCGCTATGATGAGAGTGGTGAGCACCCACATGCCTACGAGGAACCACATCGCCCCTCCTTGGCTCCTCCAATCAAGAGCTGCAATAGGAACAGAAGACAAACATCAACACCACGTTAGTCCTGCTCGTCTAAGCGCTTTCTTAGAGAAAGAGAATACGATTGTGATCGGCTATCCAGAGGATTTTTTTTCTTGTTTTTTTTTTCAGACGATTTTTTTTTTTTTTTTTTTTTCTGCATGAGGGGACAGAGAGAGAGGGTTGCCAATTAAATGAAGCGGGCTTGCCTTGAATTTACTGTGTCTCTCTGTTTTGCGTTTGACCCAGGTCAGTCGGCGGATGCAGGGATGACCCGTCCTCCACGGGGAGGGGAGATGGGAGTGGCGGTTAGGGAGTTCGAGAGGAGTGACATGGGTGGCTTAGCTACCTCCATTATAACGGGAAAAACTCTTAGCGTGTATGTATATATAAATATATATATATATATATATATATATATATATATATATATATATATATATATGTATGTATGTATGTATGTATGTATTATGAACAAAACGATAATAACAAATGAATGATCAATAAATAGAAAGAGTAAATTGAGTGAATGTGTGCACAACGTTCTTAATCCCCTTTAGAAGTTCGGTGACCGAATGCAAGCACGGGTATACTTCTGCCTCGACTCTTCGCGGGAGAAAGATAAGAGAGGCTTCCCTCCCTCCCTCCCTCCCTCCCATCCATTTAGTCCCCTTGTTCGACTCCCTGGGGGAAACAGCGGGACATTATCCCCATCTCCCACCACATGTGAGGAAACTGAAGAATCGAATAAGGCAAGATCTTGATTGTTGCTTACACTGCGTCAGCAGGACTCCGAAGCCCCACATGAGGGAGTTGCTCAGGCTGTCAAGGAGTCTCGAGAGCGTCAGTGTCTTCCATCGACTCACGACGGCCATCAAACACAGGCACACCGAAGTCAGGGCCGTGATCAGGAATATGGCGAGCCACACCTGAAGAAAGAGAATGTCACTCCATTGTTTGGTTCCCTGGCTGGAATAAGATTGAATGCCGTCAGCCAGGATAAAGTCCGTGAAGGGGTGTTATTGAATTTAGGACGGTCACTCAAGCAATATAGAATTGTCTATCAAAAGAAAAAGCAGTGTCTGAAAAAGATGTCTTACGGTCAAATACCCCCTCGCAACTGTATATATATACTATGTGCGTATTTACTTATTCATTAGGCCTAATCTATTTTATCTATATATTCATCTGTTTATTTCGTTTATTAATTCATTTTTGATTTATCTAATAATTTACTCATTATTATCATTACACTGGGGAACACTCATTTTGTTGCATTTAAAAAAAGACTTTTCTATAGTCAACTTGAGTGTGCTGATTTCAAATCTGAAGTCGGGTTTTGTCTGCAAGCTACAGATTTTATGCAATTTGACATTTTTATCTATTTTTTAAATTTTCGTTATTATAGGAAATTGCAATATCAGCCACAATTCTTTTGTTCACTTGAATCTTAAAACAGTATGAAAGCCATTTCTGTACATTTATTAAGGCAAAAGAAACAGAACATTAACAGAACATCTATCCCAAAGTTAGATTAGCATCCTTCAGAACATCACCACAGCTGATAGAAGCTTATCAATTTCTTTGTGTATTTTTTTCAGGCAGGAATTTGCGTTTGTAACTTTTGCGTTTGTACATTTCATCTGGGCAATTTCGTTTAATGCTCCAGCAGTAGTCAGCCATCATACTTTTGTCCCAGCGCCCTTGGTAGCGTTCTTCCATGATCTTTAGGTCTTGGTGGAATCGTTCTCCTTGTTCGTCACTCACAGCCCCCAGGTTGTCAGGGAACTGATCAAGGTGGCTGTTCAAAAAATGAAGCTTGATGCTCATGTTGCACCCGAGATCACGAAAAGCGAGGAGCATTCTGTTCACAAGTTCACTGTAGTTCTCCGCCTTATTGTTTCCAAGGAAGTTCTGAACGACTGCCACAAAGGATAACCATGCTGCCCTTTCTAAAGCGGTCATCTTAGCAACAAACTGATCATCACGAATTAGGATTCGAATCTGTGGGCCATCAAACACGCCTGCTTTGATCTTCTCAAATGATAACCCTGGTAAAGCTGTGATGATGTGTTGGAAACATTCACCTTCGGTTTCCAGTGCCTTGACAAATTGTTTCATCAAACCTAATTTGATGTGAAGAGGAGGAAAGATGATCTTATCTCTGTTTACAATTGGGTCTTGTATGATATTTGGCATGCCTGCTTCAAGGGTGTCACGAATAGGCCAGTCCTTCTGGACCCAATGTCTGTCTTGTGCTCGGCTGTCCCACATACAGAGGAAACATGGAAACTTGGTGAAACCTTTCTGTTGTCCAAGAAGAAAGTTGACCATCTTTAAGTCTACACAAATTATCCAATTGTGCTCATGATACTTTAATAAGTCCATGACCATTCTCATATCATCATAGTCTTCCCGCAAATGCACTGAGTGACCGACAGGTACTGCTCCATAAACATTGCCATTATGTAAAAGAACACACTTTAGACTGCGTTTTGAACTGTCTAAAAAGAGTCTCCATTCAGCAGGACTATAGTAAGGTACACCCAGTTCTTTGAGAAGCCCTGGGATGTCATGGCAGTAAACAAACTGTCTGTCTTTTGAAAAGAAGGTCACAAAAAGCTGGTCACGCTTTCTGAAATATGATACTTTAACAGAGTGATCAACAAGATTTCTGCCTTGTAATCTTGATGCCAAAAGCTCTGCTGCTTTCTTTGAAAGACCTAAATCCCGCACTAAATCATTCAGTTCAGCCTGGGGAAGAGGCTTAGGGACGGGGAAAGGTTCAGTGTCTGAAGAACAGTCCTCCGATTGTGAACACTTTTCTGACAATTCACTGTCACAACTGTCTTGCTGGCTTGTATCATGTCCAATGTCTTTATTGTCCAATGAAGGCAAGCCTTTGAAAACTGGAACAGGTACTTCTTCAGAGTGCGGAACAGGCCGAATAGCTGAGGGAATGTTCGGATACGTAATCTTATGTCGGTTTTTCTTCCCAACACCCGTTGTGTTTACCATGCAGAAATAACAGTCAGTTACATGGTTGGTGGGTTCGCGCCAAATCATTGGAACTCCAAAAGGCAGACCTTTGCGTTTTCCTTTGGTCCAGTCTCGAAGCATTTCCTCACAATTGTGGCACACAACATGAGGAGCCCATTGCTTGTCTTGATCACCAAGATGAACATCTAAATATGCCTTGTAGGCACGCTTGACGAACGAGGATATGTTACGTCTCTGACGATTGAGTGTGTAGCATCCACATATGTAGCAGAAGGCATCAGGCTTGTTTCTGCAATGATGTCTCATTCTGGAAGCCATGTTTGAACTGAAACAAAAGAAGAATGATCAAAATATTAGAAGCTATCTATATATATGGACGTTAAAATGCTTATACATGGTTTACGCAAGTTCACATATGTACAATTTCATTAACCTCAAATTGCATACAAACTAGAGCTTGTAGAGAAAAACTAATTTCAGATTTGAAATCAGCGCCTAAAACTCTTTCAAAATCCGTTAAAATATCCAATGCAACTCAAAGTTACTGAAAAAGTGTTCCCCTGTGTTATCTTTCTACGGGTTTTTTTTTTTTTCTTTCTTTCTTTTTTTCTAAAAAGTATCGATGGTTCCTTGAGCATCTGCACCTAATTTGGGGAGTTGAAGAGACACCATCTTCTGTTGTCCGCATTCTTCCTCCAACATCAAAACCCAAGACGCACATTTGGTTTCACTTTATTTGCACTGTCCTGTCAGGCGTCTTTTGTGAAATTGTAGCAAGAGCATTTATCTACACCGAGTGTGTACGATGCAGATAAGTCCTCTAAATTGTTAAGGTCTCATTAACCTCGTAATCTACGGCCCATAGGCATCAGCTTCTCACGCTCTCCGAGGAAAAAGCAGTAGTCCTTATATGTGGCGGCAACTGTACAAAGAAGGTAAATCATATCTTGGGCGATTGCAGTGCGCACAATAGTTATCGAAAGGCCTTTTTTTTACACTCGTCGTTCCGTTTTAATACCTATACCGTTATTCTACTGATATAACTTTATTCCATTTAGCTACAAGAACTTATTTCAGCGACTGAAAAGGTTGAAGAGCCTATAACATGGACCGGAGGAAGATTTTCTCCTCTCA
>NC_134784.1:64035673-64045673 GCF_046742065.1 Oratosquilla oratoria
AAGAAAGAGAAATAGATCACAATATTTATACATAAGTAAACTGGGGAAGGCTACAACCACATAAAGCCTTCAGAATATATACTTATACACACATACATATACACATGAAAATGATAATAGTAATAATGAAGCAATAAAACACTAATAAAAAAGAGAGACAGCAGCATGACCGGAAAGTCCACAAGGACACTTGGCTCAATTAAGAGTCATAGTACAGTTTTATTATCCTATTAATGATGAAATGATACAGTATGAATAAACCTAAACTCAAATTCATGCTATTGTCAAAATTTATTTTTATAAAACTGGATTTGATGATGTTCCTTTTGAAATAGAATTACGGACAAAAATTTTTTGAATATTGCTCCAGTCAATGCTATGGTTTGTCTCTTATATGGAGAAAAACCCCACTAGACATTTGCCCCCTCCTTATATTATATCTATGTTCATTCACCCTTATATGTAATTTTTTACCAGTTTGGCCAATGTAACAGGAGCTACAGTGTGTGTGTGTATTCACCTCGGATCTGCTGCAGCCTCTGTCGAGACAGCCAGACACCACCCTACGGCAGCGAGCTCAGAGCTCATTATTTGCCGATCTCTGGGTAGGTCTGAGACCACTCACACACCACACACCGGGACAGCAAGGTCACAACTCCTTGACTAACATCCCGTACCTACTCACTGCTAGGTGAACAGGGGTTACACGTGAAAGGAGACAAACCCAACTTATCTCCGCCCGGCCGGGGAATCGAACCCCGGTTCTCTGGCTTGTGAGGCCAGTGCTTTACCAATCCGCCACCGAGCCGTGTGTGTGTGTATGTGTGTGTGTGTGTGTGTGTGTGTGTGTGTGTGTGTGTGTGTGTGTGTGTGTGTGTGTGTGTGTGTGTGTGTGTGTGTGTGTGTGTGTTTGTGTAGATGTAGATGTGGGTGGAAGTGTCTACGTTCTTGTTTATATGTCTATGCATCTGTATACAATACCCGTGTGTCTGTGCGTTTGTGTATGTGTGTGTGTGTGTGTGTTTGTGTCTGTATATCTGTGTGATTTTTAGTCTGTGTGTCTGTCTTTGAACAGTAACTTCGCCTCACCATAGGGTAAATGTGCGAAAAAAGAAGTAATGCAAAGTTAGGAAGGTAAGATCTTTCTGTGCATTACATCCTTTGGCACCTAGCACTGATACGTGGGTAGAACAGCTACTAGATTTTGTTTCCACAGTAGGAAAAGTTCAGTGAGATTAAATATTTCTGACATGCTAGCCTGAGCTAGGTCATTACTTGACTTCAACTGTATGGCTTTCTCATTTAAAACATGACTTGAGATTATTTTTCTATAATTGTATATTCGTTATTTATAGCGCTGGGAATGATCATAGCTCAAGGTTGTATTTTCTATATATACCAGGAATTAGGTAAGTATTAACCTCATTAACTTCAAGTATATACAAGATTAACCTACTCAACCACCTCGCTATTCAGAAAAATAATTGTGGATACAGCTGGACTGAGGTCTAACAAACTTATAACTAAACGCATGAAATTGAGTGACGAAATCTTCAACATTGATTTTTACTCTTTAATAATACAAATTTTATTTAAATGTATGTTGTTTCCGCAATATTTTTGAATCGTGATTTACAAATGCTATAGACTTATTATACATGTCTCTACTTTGTCCATAAAGAATATATGTCATTGCTACAGATTTGACATAAAATGAGTGAAATTCTTCTCCTTGTCTTGTTCCTTATGCGTCTATTAGGGGACCACGGTGCTCCTCTGGTAAACTGTCTATACTCTTCTACTTCGCTTAAACCCTTCAGCTCCAGCCTAAAGGATTAACTGGGCTCACACATCAGCCCTAATCTTGTCATGTAACTAACAAAAACTGCTTACAATTCATCCATCTTTACGTTTAAAATATTTCGTTATCTATGTTGAGGTACTGGGGCATAGCGAACGATTTTCGATTTCTATTCACTCCTATGCAAGACAATTTCGTTTAAATGTGGACGAGTATTTTGTTAGTAATAACCAGCGTTCATATCCTTGGGATGATATTGCACCAAAGAGGTGCACCAAAGAGGTGGTGCAGGAAAGATTAATGGAAGGCAGTAGAACAGAGGGATAATAGAAGTAGAAAATGATCACAATTCTTTTTTGAGTGGAGACTAGGCCCGTGGGAATGTCATCAAAGTCCTTAGAATATTGACTGCATAAACACAGTCAATCTCTCATACGGGGCATTGAGATGAGTAGTCGTTACCGCGTTATTTTAGCTAATAGTGCTAACATCGTATCACAGTGGCAATATATAAAAGTTTGGACTGATACCAGTACTCATTAATACAAAGAACAGAAACCATCACCCACATCACCTACCGAGTAGAAACCAACGATAACCTACCGAGTAGAAACCAACGATAAGGCATGACTTGTTCATGTTCACCACACACGCAGAAGCAAATTCTTCGACAGTTTTCCGCTTAGATCCTGAAGACACAGATGCCGGTCTTTTCTTTATATGAAGCACAGGAGGAGGAGGAGGAGGAGAAGGAGGAGGAGAGGGAGGAGGAAGAGGGGAAGGAGGAGGAGGAGAAGGAGAAGGAGGAGGAGGAGAACAGAGTCGTCTTTGATCAACATCGTTAATTGACTTCATCAGCAAAATAAAGGCTGCCCCGTGACGTTGGGCTAGAAATGCCATTGAATACTTTTATCTGAGTCCAGGATTGCATGTATGATTAATTGGAACAAACCAGGAAGACCCAATCAAACCTTAGAATATTTGATTGTTTTTGCTAAAGAGCGTTTGTATGGAAAAGAGAGAAAATTGAGGAAAGAAGAAGAATAAAAGTGAAATGATGATAGTAATTAGCTTAATGGGATAAGTTCTACAGATATTCGACACTGACCGCTAAAGAATGGTTACGATTAGCGAAACTATCAGTTAACCAATTGCCCCAGGTTTTTTTTTTGCATGATACCCCCGGCTCCTTGGTAATTGGTAGCATCCACTGGACTCGCCAATGAGTCACTTAAGGAAGAGATTATGTGTTCTTATCTAAGTGAGTTTAGAGTAGAATGAAGTGTTTGCTCTCTTATGTGAGGTGATTACTTCTGAGGCAAATTGCTTCTGTAGCCGAGTCTATCCTATGTTTGTATTGTTTTTAAAGTTGGATTGTGACCTGAATGCAGACGAGCAAGTATGATTCTTGCTCGTCGTTGGAGGGATTTCTTTGTAGGGTTGATGTTTGGAAGAGTTTAGTGATGCAAGAAGTCTGAGGAGGAGTCTTGGGGTCCTCTTTTGTTATCTGATTGTGTACATGTGTTGCGTGGTGTGGACGGTAGGTTGTTGATGTTTGAGTACCTTGTTGCCTTTTTTGAGTTCAGTTGGTTGTGTCTGTGTTATGTAATGGGATAGATGTGTAAGATTGAGGACTTTTTCAAAGAACTGTGAGCCCGTGATTTTCATGTGCTCCTCTATTGGGTATGATTTTGGTTTCTGTGTGTAGATTTCCAACCGGATGATTCTATTGCATTTTGTTATCATTCTTAATGCTTTGGTGCCTATACTTCTTCTCGGTTGTACGGGGTGAACGAGTGTTTATTATTATTATTATTATTATTATTATTATCATTATCATTATTATTATTATTATTATTATTATTATTATTATTATTATTATTATTATTATTATTATTATCATTATTATTATTATTATTATCATCATCATCATCATCATCATCATCATCATCATCATCATCATCATCATCATCATCATCATCATCATCATCATCATCATCATCATCATCATCATCATCATCATCATCATCATCATCATCATCATCATCATTATTATTATTATTATTATTATTATTATTATTATTATTATTATTATTATTATTATTATTATTATTATTATTATTATTATTATTTGTATTATTATTATTATTATTATTATCATTATTATTATTATTATTATTATTATTATTATTATTATTATTATTATTATTATTATTATTATTATTATCATTATTATTATTATTATTATTATTATCATTATTATTATTGTGACAATAATAAAGGTTTCATCTTCACGTGGTGTCATGCCCGACCATTCTGTCGGCAATTGCCATTTCAAATTATTAGACAAATTGTAATAGTTGTGTACACAAAACAGAATAGAAACCTCTAAAAATGATCAATGACATTGCTCATCCTAGAAAACCAAAACCAAAGACCCAATAGTAGGTCTAAATGCCCAAGTTTTCCCATTGAACAAAGGCCTTGGCCCTCATTCTTAACCATCATAGGACTTCCAGCCCACACATCAAGGATTTGTAGTGAAAACCAACTCGAAAATAAACATGCTAAGATCCGCACAGTCTTTGTTCAGCAGAAAGAAAACAATTACAATGTACTAAAAGGAATATTAGAAGAAAAAGAAAACATTCACGCCTTACTAAGATCCGCACGGTCTTTTTTCAGCAGAAAGAAAACAATTACAATGTACTAAAAGGAATATTAAAAAAAAAAAACATTCACGCCTTACTAAGATCCGCACAGTCTTTGTTCAGCAGAAAGAAAACAATTACAATGTACTAAAAGGAATATCAAAAGAAAAAGAAAACATTCACGCCTTACTAAGATCCGCACAGTCTTTGTTCAGCAGAAAGAAAACAATTACAATGTACTAAAAGGAATATTAGAAGAAAAAGAAAACATTCACGCCTTACTAAGATCCGCACAGTCTTTTTTCAGCAGAAAGAAAACAATTACAATGTACTAAAAGGAATATCAGAAAAAAAGAAAAAACATTCACGCCTTTCCGTCATTGTTCTCCAGTCGAGAACACATTTTTACATGGCCTACAAATAACTGTAGTCAAAAGAAAGCACTAACAATAATAACGGAGTGCACCAAAATCACACAGAACCTCCATATAAAACGCATACACACTATGATCACAAAAGAATTAGAGATATTCTCCATTTTGATTGGATCGTCCTGTGTTTCCTTAATTAATCAAAGATCCACTCGTGGACCTGGGAAAGAACACTCGTCGGTATTTTCGGAAAAACTAAAATCATCTGACTAGACTCATGGGCAACCTTTTGTTGAATTGTTAATTGGCCCCCATTCTTCTGCCCCTTCTTACAAAGGATTACAAAGGCGGAGCATGCCGACAGGAGACCTTTTGATCCATATCTAGGTCGGATGCTTAAAAAAAAAAAAAAAAAAAAATAATAATAATAATAATAATAATAATAATAATAATAATAATAATAATAATAATAATAATAATAATAATAATAATAATAATAATAATAATAATAATAATAATAATAATAATAATAATAATAATAATAATAATAATAATAATAATAATAATAATAATAATAATAATAATAAAATAATAAATAAAAACTATAATAATGTAAATAACAAATGAAATACACAAATAAATGCATAGGTATAGTTAAAACAATAAACAAACAGGTAAATAGTAAATAATAATAAATTGATTCTTGCCCCTTCTCCTCCTCTCTTGCTCCATATAAGGAAAGGTTCGGGATCTCTGAGCTTCAAATTGTACAGATTAGGCCATCCATTTGAATCAGTTTGCTACATCTGTCTTCAGGAAGCACACAAGGAGAAGAATCTGCTTTTGTGTGTGCGTGGTGAACATGAATAGGACATGTCTTCTTGTCAGTTTCTTCTCGGTAGGTGAATAGGTGGTAGTTTCTGCTCTTTGTCTTAATGAGTATTGGTATGAATTTAGACTTTCTTATTCCTGCAAGATAACGCGGCAAAGAACATGAATAGGACATGTCTTCTTGTCGGGGGTTTTTCTCAGTAGGTGAAGGTGGTAGTTTCTGCTCTTTGTCTTAATGAGTATTGATATGAATTTAGACTTTCTTATTCCTGCAAATGTTATACAAAGTTAACATGATCAACGCGGCAAAGCTTTCTCATATTACCACCCCGTATGAAGTACTGACTGTACGTTTTATGTCGTCGATATTTTGATAGCTTTAATAACATCCTAACGGACCAAATCACTCAGAATTATTTCATGATTGGAAATTAGTCTCCACTTAATAAAAAAAGTTATTTTTGATCATTTAAAACTTCCTCTGTCTCTCAGTTCTGAAATTGTCTTGTACAACCTCACTGATTTCAATTCTTCGGCTCACTTGTCCTCGAGGAAAGAAACGCTGATTATTAATAAAAAAGAACCGTCCTTATCTGAATTCTCTTGCATTAGAATGAGTACAATTTGCAAAGGCTTTCACAAGGCTTCATACCTAAACATGGTTTTATATTTGCGTAAAAGTAAATGAAATACTTTAAACGTAAAGATCCATGGCAAAGGCTTTCACAAGGCTTCATACCTAAACATGGTTTCATATTTGCGTAAAAGTAAATGAAATACTTTAAACGTAAAGATCCATGGCAAAGGCTTTCACAAGGCTTCATACCTAAACATGGTTTCATATTTGCGTAAAAGTAAATGAAATACTTTAAACGTAAAGATCCATGGCAAAGGCTTTCACAAGGCTTCATACCTAAACATGGTTTCATATTTGCGTAAAAGTAAATGAAATACTTTAAACGTAAAGATCCATTAACTGCAAATATTTTTTGTTAGTTACGTGACAAGATTAAGGCTGATACATGAGCCCAGTTCATCCCTACAGGGAGAATGATGCCTAGTCCTATCCCCGTCCCGTTTTGTCAAAGACTTGGTGGCAGTATTCTTTTCCCCCACCACAGGGGTTAGGCGAAATGAGAAGATGAATATTTAGAGAAATGTTACAGGACAGAAACAAGAGTGAGGGAATAGCATAACGGAGGGACAGTCGCAGTATGATAAAGTATCATTATTTCTATATGAATAGAGATATCCTCTTCCACAGACAAAATAATACGTGCCTCTGATCCGTAGGGGCGCCCCTAAAGTATCAGTTTTATGCTACTGAGTACCTTTTAACCGGACAATAACATGCAGCCAATATATGTATATATATATATATATATATATATATATATATATATATATATATATATATATATATATATATATATGTGCAATAAAAACACTAGGAGCGTGTGTTCACAAATGCGTAAGTAACCACTAGGAAAAGTAAACTAACGAAGCAGAGCGCTTTCGTATAATTACATCTTCAGTGCAGATACAAAGAAGGAATTATAATTCCTTCTTTGTATCTGCACTGAAGATGTAATTATACGAAAGCGTTCTGCTTCGTTAGTTTACTTTTCCTAGTGGTTACTTACGCATATATATATATATATATATATATATATATATATATATATATATATAAATATATATATATATATGTATATATATATATGTATATATATGTATATACATATATATATGTCTTGGAAGGAGGCCATTTTGAATACAGGCTTTGTTGAAGTCTACAGCAGTAGTAGCATTGTTCAACTTGTAAGAAGTACTCTCGATATTTCGAATGAGAGAGCGGAGGTTGGAGGTCAGGGTATTGATAGAATCTCCAAGGTGCATGGTGTTTACTCTAGACGTCTTTCGACCCAATCAGAGGTCATCTTCAGGAGTTACAATATACACTGTGAAAACAGGAATGACATACGAGGTGTGGCGGGGGAGATTTTGTACCCGCGAAGAATCACTGGGACAGGAAGTCATATGAGGTGTGGCGGGGGAGATGTCGTGTCCGCCTAGCTACCCACGGAGTGCCGACGGGTTCCCTGTAGGTTGCTGGTTGGGCTTCCTCATTGATGGGAGAGAAACTTCAGGCTGTAGCTGGATATTGATGGAGGGTTGATCTAGACGAATAAAAATTGATTCAGCCATCCTTAATCTCCTTCTGTCTTGTTCACGATACAGTATTGTTGTTTGTGTTTCTAGTTGTTGCCTAGTGAGGGAGTGTCCATGTGTGTTACTAGTGTGACGGAGTATTGCCCCATCCTGTAAATGTGCCGTCATCCTTTTTGACAAGGTGGTAGTGGTTGAACCTATATACCGTGAATTGAGGCGACTGCAGTCACCAAAGTTGCAATGGAATTGGTATATAAGATTCACCTCTTGTAAAGGCCTTGTCTGTGGGAGGCAACTATTTTTCATGATGAGGCTTGATGTTCTTTTTGTTTTGTAAAAAATGATGAGCTTCAGGATGGCATGGGGATCTGTAGGGATGACATGTGTGCTGATGATATTTCTTAAAGCCTTTTCGTCTTCTTTATGTGCGGAAGACATGAAGTTTTTATAGAAGAGGGAAATATGACAAGGTTTTTCTGTTGTGGAGGGGGCTTGTGTCACGAAACTGTCTAGATGTCGCTTTATTGTCTCATCAACCAATTGTTTTGAGTAACCATTATTGGCAAGGAGTTGTGAGACTCTCTGCAATTCAGCATGGGTGGAAGTCCAAGTAGAAGAATGTGTGAGGGCTCTTTTAACAAAGGAATTTATCACACTCCTGCGGTATTTCTCTGGGCACTCGCTAGCACCGTTGAGACAAAAACCCAGGTTTGTAGCCTTCACATATACTTCGGTGGAGAAAGAGTGAGGGCCTCGGTGAACTAAAACGTCCAAAAAGGGGAGTTTATAATTGGCTTCGAGTTCATGGGTGAAGTCAAGGGAGGAATGACGTTTAAAGGTGCTCACGATTTGTAAAATACTGTTTCCATTTTCTGCACTAATGAAAACATCGTCTACGTACCTTACATAAACAGAAGGTAGAAGTTCGGGGTGATGCAGAAATATTCTCCTTTCTATGGTGCCCATATAAAAATTAGCAAAGAGGACGCCTAAGGGGGACCCCATGGCAACACCATCAATTTGGACATACATATTACCATCAGGTCCATAAAACGGGGCTTCTTTGGTACACGCGCGAAGGAGACAGCGTAGTGTGTTTTCAGGTATCGCCAAGGGGGTGTCTCCTGCTTCTCTGTCGTGGTAGATCCTACTACAAATCATGTCAATAGTTTCATCCACGGGGACGTGGGTGAAGAGACTGACCACGTCCATAGAACCGATGACACCAGAAGGTGGCGTAGACCTTAAAATGTCGAGGAACTCATCTGAAGACTTTAAACTGTAAGAAACGGGGGTGTAAGGGGTGATGAGTTCGTTCAGGCGTTTTGCGAGTTTGTAAGTGACAGATGGTATTTGACTGATAATAGGGCGAAGAGGGAATCCTTGTTTATGGGTCTTGACGTTCCCATAAGCATAACCAAGTTTGTAATCCCCATCAATGAGAGAGAGTTTAGGCGAACCGATAGTACTATTGTTGCATCTTATTATACGGTTAAGACGGGTCTTGAGGTCATTTGTAGGATTTTTCGTGATCTGCTTGAATTTTGTAGTGTCTCCCAGTATGTTCATCATTTTGTTCATGTAGTCTTCTTTGTCCAAAATCACAAAGATGGAAGATTTGTCAGCCCGACGGATTACAATAGCGTCATTATCTTTTAATTCCTTAGCTGCAGCTTTTAATTCAGGACTGAGGAGAGAGCTGCGAAAGTGCCCTCTCGATGTGTTGGCTTCTCTGATAATTTCAGCTTGGAGGTCTGGAGACGTCGTAACCTTTTTGTTTCGCTCTAGCTGTTGAATGTCATCCAATAATATCTCCAACTCGATACGCTTATCCATAGATTTGCGTTTGCTGATGTAATGACAGTTGAGTCCCAGATTTAGGAACTTCCGTTGGTTTTCAGTTAAATTCGTGCTGCTAAGGTTAATGAACTGATCAATCTGGTGTGGTACCGCGACGGGCCCGCCATATAAGGCAGAAAGCTTCCGACCTATTCTCCTTCTAGATTCGTCAAGGTGAGCATTGGTGACATAGGCAAGTGCGTTATTGACATTAGAGCGCACCTCTTCAGGGGGACTCGCTGCGTTCCATTTCCGGTACAAGCTGACTAATTCAGTATACACATCCCTTCCTGGGACCAGATTTAGGTCATGGTCTCAGTTCTTTAGGAGTTGGG
>NC_134784.1:64050673-64070673 GCF_046742065.1 Oratosquilla oratoria
GAAAGAAAAGAGAAAGAAAGAAAGAAAAAGAAAGAAAAAAGAAAGAAAGAAAGAAAGAAAGAAAGAAAGAAAAAGAAAGAAAGAAAAAAGAAAGAAAGAAAGAAAGAAAGAAAGAAAGAAAGAAAGAAAGAAAGAAGAAAGAAAAAAGAAAGAAAGAAAGAAAGAAAGAAAGAAAGAAAGAAAGAAAGAAAGAAAGAAAAGAAAGAAAGAAAGAAAGAAAGAAAGAAAGAGAGAAAGAAAGAAAGAAAGAAAGAAAGAAAGAAAGAAAGAAAGAAAAGAAAGAAAGAAAGAAAGAAAGAAAGAAAGAAAGAAAGAAAGAAAGAAAGAAAGAAAGAAAGAAAGAAAGAAAGAAAGAAAGAAAGAAAGAAAGAAAGAAAGAAAGAAAGAAAGAAAGAAAGAAAGAAAGAAAGAAAGAAAGAAAGAAAGAAAGAAAGAAAGAAAGAAAGAAAGAAAGAAAGAAAGAAAGAAAGAAAAAAGTAGAATAAGTTAATCGGAAGTATAAGAAGAGAAGAGAAATTTTCCTCTGCCCTCGGTCTGTATTGTAATTCCCCAGCGTGGCAACGGAAGTAGGTTTGTGTAGTGGAACGAAATTGACTGGTGTTAGAATAAAGGTATTGGTATTTCAAAAGTTTAAAAGAAAGCCCTCTCCTGAACTGTTGTACGTATTGCAATCGCCCGAGATATGATTTAACTTCTATGTACAGTTGCCAGCGCTTGTAAGGACTGCCGCTGATGCCTTTGCACCGAATAGATAAAGAAGTAAACGAGACCTTAGCGAAGTAGAAGAGTTATTTGTATTGTACACATTTGGTGTGAATAAATGTTCTTGCTGCAAGTTCACAAAAGATACACGAAGCGAAGGCGGGCAATAAAAGACGACGCGTCAACAACTCCCAAAATCACGTGGACCTCAAGGCAACATCGATACTTTCTAGGACACAACGACAATGAATAAATAAACAAGTAATCAAATGAATAAATAATTAAATAGATAAAAATGAAAATAAATGAAGATAAAATAAAATGAAATGAAATAGAATAGAATGAAATGGAAATGAATTGATAAATTAATAAATTGATAAATCAATAAATTAATTGATTAATTAATAAGAATAAATTAATAACAAAATTGATACACAAATAGATAGATAGGATAGATTAGAAAATACGCAAATACACACACAATATACATTTATGTGTGCGTGTGTGTTTGACCGTAAAGCAATTTTTTCAGACACTGTTGTTGTTGTTTTTTACCAGACAATTCTATCGCTTGAGTGACCGTCACAAATTCAATAAAATCCCTTCACGAACTTTATCCTGGCTGACGGCATTCAATCTTATTCCAGCCAAGGAACCAAACGATAGAGTCACATTCTCTTTCTTCAGGTGTGGCTCGCCGTATTCCTGATCACGACCCTGACTTCAGTGTGCCTGTGACTTCAGTGTGCCTGTGACTTCAGTGTGCCTGTGTCTCATGACCGCCGTGAGACGGTGGAAGATGCTAACGCTCCCGAGACTCCTTGAGAGTCCTGCTGACGCAACGTAAGCACCAATCAAGATCTTGCCTTATTCGAGTCTTCCGTTTCTTTACAGGGAGCGGGGGACGAGAACACTGTTACACTGTTCCTCCCTGGGACACGAAGGCGAGTAAATAGGTCGGGGCGAGGGAACTGGGGAGGCTCGCTCTCCTTATTTTCCTCCCGCTAAGATTCGAGGCGGAAGTAGGATTCGATTTGGTCACCTAACTTGTAAACGGGATACAGGACGTACAGTAATTCATTCCATTTACTCTTTTAATCTATTTGTTGACTATTTATCAATCTTATTTTTGTTTGCTTCACTTATCATATTCGTTCATTATATACATACATATGTATGTATGTAAATGTTTATATATATATATATATATATATATATATATATATATATATATATATATATATATATATATATATATATATATATATATACATATATATCATTAAAAGTGATGGCTAGTTGTGCATTGATTATCTTCCTAAAAGTATTTTCCATATACCTTATTATAGATTTGTGTTCCTTAGAAAGGAAATTTATGACTTGGCTGTATGTAGTCATATTAGCTAGATCGCGATTTTGGGTCCAAGACCCTTCTTCAGTAAGCAGAGGGATGTTCTTTCTTTGTCAGGATAAGAATTAATCCGATGAGTCTTAAGGTTAAAGTTCAAAGTTTTATACCAGAGTTTCTTACTTGCTAATCACTTTGTTTAAATGATTTTTTTCATCTATAATTATGTTGTGTTTATGATTAGATGCTTGAATTTTATATCGATATTGTATAATGATGTTTCGATATTGTATAATGATGTTAACTGGTGCACAATGAGGTATGGTAGTGTAGGGATCTGTCTAAACATGAGAAAGCTAACAAAGCATGATAACATATCATACGAAACATGAGTGCATGTGAATAAAGTAGAAGCTGTTGAGAGCATAGTATCCAGTCATCGTAACTTCATTTGAATTAGATAAAAATTAATTAATAAAAGAAAAATAGTGGCCGAACACAATAGCCACATTATGACAGTATGAGCTCTAACCTCTCATCCGAGAGGGTAATAACAGTATATCACAAGTCCAGCTCGTGATCCAAGGCCATACTGAATCACAAATTGGGTGGCAATATTAGCTGGAAAATCTGTGGATCAAGTGTGGGAAATATTGGAACGATTCAGTCTTTCCATCTAAGCAAATGTATCCATATGATAATTAATTAGTCTAAGTAATATGGTTCAAAAAGTCTTGAAAAAAAGCTAATTAAAAGCTCAAAGAGTTTTGGCAAAGACAATTCGAATGAGGACAGTAATGAATGATCGCCCATGTTGACGGTAGTTTTTGGACCCTTTTTGGACCCCCCTCCCATCAATTTCTGGCTACTTTTTGGACCCCCTCCCATCAAATTCTGGCTACTTTTTGGACCCCCTCCCATCAAATTCTGGTTAACCAAATACGGTTAATGGCGCTCTCTCAGTCAGTTGCAGAAGGGAACTCTTGGACGAGTTAGACTAACGTGGTGTTGATGTTTGTCTTCTGTTCCTATTGCAGCTCTTGCTTGGAGGAGCCAAGGAGGGGCGATGTGGTTCCTCGGGGGCATGTGGGTCCTCACCACTCTCATCATAGCGACTGTGTACAAATCCAACCTCAAGGCCATGCTCATCTCACCCAAGGTAAGCATAATCTCAGTGTCCTCCTCCAATCCATTTTCCGTCCATCTACCTCTTCCTCATTCTCCTCCTACATGAACTTAATGTTCTCAAGGACGAGTTTGGCAAGAATTTGTTATCGATGTCTATTTTGTTTCATGAAAATACTTCCTACAAAATTTCGTGAACCTTTACACTTGTTTTGATAGCAATCAGCAGTACATAGAACTTATTCATAATCCCCCTCGTTCATTTTGTCTTTGTTTTTCCGTCCCCCTAATTAGGTGGACTAAAGTGAGAATTTCTACCAACAACAAGTGCTTAGCTGAAAGACTTGAGGGTGCACCACTTGTTGAATATTGTGTTATGTTTGCTTTGAGAAAGGTCGAGTACCCGTATCAATCTGTTTCTCAGATATCAAAACTTATATCCAGAAAGGTCTACCTGACCTACGGAAGATTACTCATTCTCTCCCGACTAACATTTGATATAATTTGAAAAATTATTGAAAAGAGAAAAATAGAAAGAATAGGAAGTAAGAGACATTAGAATTAGATCTTAGTCCCATTACTTACTTCATTAGCAAACACCTTTTCAGGATGATATCTAACTTTTAGGTGTGTACCACTGCAACAAACTCTTTACTCATCTCCATCACTTTAGAAAATGTTTAATGACACATCTACAATCATCTCGAGTTAAGGAAACATACATATATCCCATTCTTTTATAGAATACATATGAATTGCAGCTGTTCGCACAATGTAATGTGAGGATCAAGGTAAATTGATTTGATACCCGGTATTTAAATTTGTATGACGCATTATGTTACTTTCGTGGGATCTTGGCACCTCAATGACCTCACATGACCCCTAAGGAGTGTGACCTTGACCCCTAAGGAGTGTGACCTTGACCCCAGGTCGAGAACCCCTGGAACTGTCAATAGTTATTCCCTTTAACCGGCGTGACTTCCTTCCCTACAGATGGACATTCCCTTCAATAACTTCGAGGAGCTGGTGGAGAGAAATAACTACCCGTGGAGAGTTTACGAAGACTCTATCCCCCATACGTGGTTGAAGGTGAATGACAGATATTGTATGTTTTTAAAGGTGGCGGTTTAGTATGTGGCCTACCTTTTCGAAAATAGTTTAGTATGTGGCCTACCCTATTTGAATGTGTCCTACCTCAGGAAAATTTTAAAACAAACAACAATACTTTAAAATGTTTTCATTCAAACCGAACTTAACCTAGCCTAACCTAACCTAGCCTAACCTAACCTAACCTAACCTAGCCTAACCTAACCCTAACCTAACCTAACCTAACCTGACCTAACCTGACCTAACCTAGCCTAACCTAACCCTAACCTAACCTGACCTACCCTGACCTAACCTAGCCTAACCTAACCTAACCTAACCTAACCTGCAGAACTGGATGCGTTCCTCGGTGCGTTGAATAGGTAGGCCACATATTATACCAGAGGAAAAAAAAGATTCGTAGGCCACATTCAAAAGGTAGGCCACATACTAAACCAGCACCGTCATAAAAATGCTTCTTTGTTGTATGCATTGGAATCGATGTAAGTTTAGGGGCTTCTCTCAACAGGATCGATCAGTACTGAAATGATGTACAAGATCAGGAATATGGACTACAAAACATTTAGTGGTGGATCTTACCCTAAATTCCCTAAGTGGCAGTGATGGTCTTTTGTCTTTTTATACGTTTTTAGGGCAACAGTCAGGTGGCTTTATCTAGATTATTGTCAGTCAGGCAGGCAGGCAGGCAGTCAGAAGATCAATCAATGTTATTAATCAGTTTCTCTTTTAATTTAAAAATATTTTTTCTTCTAGTCTATCATTCTGCATCGGTTCGTGTTATGGATTATGATCTCTCTTGTTGTATGCTTTTCCATTGTTAGTTACTCTAGAAGTTGCGACAACAGTCTTGGAAAGTGAGCATAGATACCATCTTCATCAAAGGTTTTCTAGATTTAAATACATATCCACTACATATTTTGCAAATAAAGTAACAAATTGGGTTTTTGCTTTTATGTATTGATTACATACGATTCTTCGGGATCCAGATGTGCTTTGAGAGATATTTCAAAAGATCAGCAACCTACAAAAGGAGACATATTAGCTGCGGCCGAAGCCGTCACTTTTGTCCTATGAACTGGGACTGTTGGGTCTTGTAACAGTCATTGCTGGCAATCGGAGAGAATTGCGGGATTCGAACCTAGAACTAAGCGAATGCGAGACCAGTACCCTTCCGACTACGCCACCAAAAGTATGTTCTAAATGTCTGTATATAATACTTTGGAATGGTGTACTTTTTCATGATAAGCCAAAATTTAGAGCTTCCTTTACAAGTGCCTCTCTGATAGCTGTATGAGCTGAACAATCAGGTTTATCGTATTCTAATAGTTCTTTTTCTGTAATACTGTTAATACAGTAAGAACGGAAGTTGGTGAATAATCTCAGGTCTAGCATTAGCACATTGTGAATATTGCTATCACATATCAGAAGTAAAACTATGCATTTTCTTTTTCATTTTAGTGTTAGTACTCTCATCTAAAGGAAAGATGCCAATGGCTGTTTAACTTTAGGCCACAAAGTTAGCCGTCCCTTGTATTTTCATTGTTAATTCTAAACCATGAATTTCATGAATTTCACTCATGAATTTCAGCTTCCACTCACAACAACTTCAGTTATTCTTGATTATACTTCAGATTTCTATATTTTCCAAGGAGTGGCAGATAGGATGAACCTTTCATTGGATCATATTTGATATTTTCTATTTCAAACCAGAGCATGCTTTCACTAATATAGCTTGATCTCTCCTACGCACATTTAATTAAATTTCCTTCATTTTGTCAGTAGTTTATACAACAGCATTTGTAAAATTATGGACACAATTTGCCCGCTTCAAATTAGCCATCGTTATGTATATTGCTACAATAAAGGAACAAAAAAAGATTTCAACCCCATCCAACCCTGCTCACTCACCTTTCATGGCCTTCAACAAGCTTTGAATAAATAACTTTGGATCAATAATACTGATATTAGAAAAACAATGAATTCCCGTTGATGCCTTTTTTAATATCATCAAACCAAAAACTGAAGTCTTGTCTCATATTTCGTTGGAGTTTGATTTTTCAGTCGCCATTAGATGTTTGACTTTGACATTATAGATTTTGTAAAACTTTTTTTTTCGAAGTTTTGTTGAATACATCCATTTTCTAAGAAATGGACCCTAGTTCAGGGTTTTTTAGGCAGAAGCACTCTCCGGTTTCTTGGGAAACTGTCCTTAGTCTCCTAGTTTAATGTTTCAAGGAAAGGGTTTGAGAGTATGAAATGGGAAAATGTCCATAGTCTCCTAGTTTACAGTGAGACCTCTCATCAACGGACGTCAATTTGCTGTGTTTGGGGTGTTTTCGCTGTGTTTTCGCTGTGTTTTTTGGTGCTGTTGTTTAGTGCTGTGCAATCACTATGCCACCCAAAAAAACACTCCAAAACACCGAAAACACAGCGAAAAGACCGCAAACACAGCTAATTAACGCCTTTTAATGAGAGGTCTCACTGTACATCATTTTCCAAGAAATGGTCCCTAGTTCAGGGTTTTTTAGGCTAAAGCACTCAGAGTCACTTTCCGGTTTCTTGGGAAACTGCCCATAGTCTCCTAGTTTAATGTTTCAAGGAGAGTGTTCCCGAACCCATAGTTAAGGGTTTGAGAAGGATGAAATGCTCAAACCCATTCTCCATTTAAAAGGAAAGTGTCTGAATTCTATAACCCTCAACCGACCCTCCAAAGTCTTTTCGAGTTTAAAGGTGGCAGCCCACTAAGCCTTTCTCGCTAGCATGCTACTTGCTTTTGCTTCTTGCTTTTGCTACTTCGTTTGAGTAGAAACGACTTCGGTTACTATCATATTTTTTTTTTCTTTCTTTTTTACTTTCCAAATGTCAAATTACTCTTGCGTCATGTAGTAAAAACCTGACTAACAAACTAAGAGAAGTTAAACCTATACACATTGTTGAGATTGTACTTACGGAAGTCTAGAATAGCGCAACCAAAATTGTTTTTACTCCAACTCAGTAACAAATGCGAGTAGCATGCTAGTTTAGTGTGCCACACAGATGAATGCGGGGTCGATTCCCAACTTGAAGCTCCTACTAAGTGAGCTATCACACACCTGACGCGTATCGTCTTGAAAGTGAATATTCACAATCGCGCTGCATCCGAAGCTGTTACAAACCGTCGTCCGGTTGCGCGCGTGTTGAGACACCTGGTAACCCCAATTTGCATAATATTTATGTGGCTAATGAAAATAAAACAGAAACCGTATCATATGTGTCAAGAGCACTTGCAGTTAGTGGAATGTTTCCTCTAAAAAAAAAAAAAAAAAAAATCTTGCGACAAGAATTTAAATTGCATTTGATGAAATATCCTGTAAAAGTTTAGGGTTAAGTCTTAATCTTGGCCTATACTTCAGTCAGTATTGTTTTATTTTAGTTTAATTCTTCTTATTAAAATAATGTTCCTTTAGCTGTATAGAATCGTCTGGCGTAGATAACTCAATTTTCTCAAATACGTCATTGTATAGGGTGGGGCGTGGGAATTTCCTTTTCTGAAAATGAAATAAAAACCAGTACACGTTTCATAAGTCTTTTTATTTTATTTTTCTGACTATCCACAAAACATAAGAGATTTAATTTTACACAGTTTTAAAAGGAATATGATTTAATATCGGCCTTCATTGTCAATTCGAAAGTTTTGGTCAACTCTTTCAAGTATGTTGTCCGGTGTATTGGCAATTTCGGTTCGGATGTTATTCTGTAGGTCCTCCAGAATCTGTGAACGATCGTTGTAAACCAGGTATTTGAGATGATCCCACAAGAATTAACCACAGGGGGCTAATCAGGCTAGCGCGCAGGTCAGTTAACCCCTTTCAATGAGATCACTTGCCCGGGGAAGGCTTCTCTCAAAAAATACTTTGAAACCCTAGCAGTGTTCCCATCTTGCTAAAACCACACATTGCCCAGTTTCATTTATTCGAGAGCAGAAAAAAAAATCCTGGATCATTGTCAAATAACGGTCTGAATTCACGGTTAAATCACGACCGTTTTCTTGAAAAAAGTAAGGTCCAATTATCTCTACTCTTCAAGTGAAAATGTGCCTCGACAGAGAACACAAGTGTGTCGTTGGGTAAGGTGTTAAAGAGCTGCTCATATGATGTTTGTCGGGTTACATAATCACGTTCCGTCAGATGCTGGACCAGAATAATTGTGTATGGGTGAAGATGGAGTTCATCTTGAAGAATTCAACGGAAAGAAGGTGCCAATTGTAACTGCATGTTTACGATCAGAACGCTCATTCAACGTTTTGAGGTATCTATCCACAGTAAAACAGTAAAAAAATCAATTTACCATCAGGAAAACGGCCTTGTGGGGGGGGTTAATTTCGAAGTGACGGCGAAAGGCGCGTTACACCGCTTTGACAGCGGCCGTTAGAAAAATACGACTCTACGTCAAAAGCGCGCTGCTTTCTCGGCCACAGCATGTTTTCAACTCAAATGGGTGTAGGCACAAACCTCCCATCCAGACCCTTTCGTTAAGTCCTTCCCCACTCCACTATGACCATCCTTTACCACGACTCCTTCTTTTCAAATAAAGAAGTTCATACGCCCCACCCAAGAGATGGAAGGAGTTATCTCGGCCTCATTCTTTACTGCAGTCACGTCCCCAAAGTCCAGTTATAGTAATTGTTTGGCAAAGATAGATGAAACTTGCAGAGTTGCAAAAGATTTACTTTTTTCTTTTTTACTTTTTTCCATTTTATTGGCTTGGGATTCAAACTGAATTTCAGTTTAAAACGTATGAATCAAGCGATGAGAAACACAGGGAACAAATGTTATGGGAACAGGGATACGTGTTTCCGCTAACATTTCGGTTTGCGTTTGCGGCAAAGTGATAACATTTTTGTATGTGAAATATATTTGCGGGTATAAAACCGAAAATATGTATATGTGCACAAATTTCCTGTGTGACCGAACCTGTTAGTGCTGTCACTGTCCGCCACGCCAAAGCGAGTGTGTCCTTTACACCTCTCACCAAACACTGCAGCTTTAAGTGATTTGTCCCAGCGTTAGGATATTTACCAGAGCTCCAACCTACCAGTGCTTTGTTTCTTATTGAATTTGTGACACTTATCAGTTAAATCTTATATAATATTAGATGTACTATTTCATCGGGGCTTGAGTAAGACACGTTTCCTACCCTCAGCTGAACCACCTGGGTTGGTTGATGTAAAGAGACTGTTTAGGGATAATCAAACACAAAGGTACCAATCTAATCTTTGAGAACTTGGAGAACCTTTTTTTATGAAAAGGAACATGGACTTGTTGAAAAAAAATTCTGGTACAGTTGAGTTTGTTGTGGAAGGACAATTGAGTCTGCTGGGTTTAGGGTAACTGACAATGACCCATTTGACACTGACTGCAATAGTACTGACTTGTTAAAAATATGTTAACTGTGGGCAGTACTTGTACCTGGAATAAACTCCTGCAGAGAGGTTAAGTTGTAAAGTGAGTTCATATTGTTCACATTGTTAAATCAATATCATAAGTTATAACTAATAGATTTCATTGTGAGTATATTAAACCTTTCTAACATCCTTAAATCTCAAAAATTATGACATTATCAGTAATAATTAGTTCCAATAAGTTAGCTTAGTTGCTAATACGTTTATCTAGTATTAATAATTTACCTATTCTATTACATATTGTTACACTCTCCCATTAAAACCCAATCTTAATTGGAGGAGCGATCCTATCTCCAATCATTGGTACAAGATTAAGACTAAATGGCAGGGTAACAATTTACTGCATCTCAAATGTGGACTAAGACACACAGTAACTTTAAGTCGGTATTTCATAAGTTTAGGTGACCGGTGGATAACTCGGAGTGGGGTTGAGGTATATCAAACTAGAGTATAACTAACGTATTTTCATAATAATTCACTTAACTCTCCTACAAAACACTTAGTCTATGCCTACCAGGACCACCAACACTACTATGGTCCACCTAGCATACTTAACCTAACGTTTATGGGGAGCGGAAAATGCGTCCGCTCTGAACGGATTTAAACCCAGAGAGAGAGAAAGGTGGCTTACTTCATGACAGTGGTCTCTATGGTGGCCGCAGTTGCCAACTCGTCGTACTGTTATTATCTATTTATTTACAATCAGGGCAAATGGTATAGCATACTACACATACAGACATCATTAACATGATAAGGTACAATTTATAATATGAATAATATTTTAGCTAAGATAAAGAATGACACAAAGGAATAATACATAAGGAACATGGAAAGCCTTATTTCATACGATGTATAATTCAGGAAGGCGTGAAATAGGGCGTGGCTACAAGCTAACTTAAATAAGTGGTTAAATGAAAAGCACATTTTTTTACAAAGGAACACATGGAATTGTGGCCACGCAACAATATAATTAATATTTACAATCAATTATTATTCATCATGATTATCTATTGATATTTGAACTGTAACTAATGTATAATTGATTATTCATTATGAGTATAACAAGCATTACTAATTTACTATATATAAATATATCATTAAATGCATTGTTTATTTTATAATACATTTTACTATTTTCTCTTTTTAATGTTATGGGAATTTTTGTTGCTAGCAGATTTAAGTTTGTTGGACCGCATATAGTAACAACTTTGCGGATCCAATTTTGAGGGTGACATGGGACTGAATTTGCGGATCTACGATTGTGGAAAGAAATGTTCTTGAAACGTGTTCTGGTCTAGATAGGAATTCCAGGGGTAAAGATGTTCCTCCCATGCCAAACCACATTTTCCATGCCCAGGGCCATTTGGATATCTCCGTTCACTTAAAACATCACCTATTTTTGGGTTTGTTTGTTTGTCAAACATTCAAATTACCCTACGTAAACTTTACACGTGATCATTATAATGCATTTATTACCATATCAGTTTATCTTGACAAGAAAAACAAACGACTAGGACCTACATTCATCAAATATCGAGTAAAAAAAACTCACTTGCCATTGGCCTAACCAAAGGCTTCTGCGGTCGGACATTTCCCACCACTAGTGAAATCAGTTGATAAGAAAAATAAATTCAAACTTCAAGTTTATTTTCAGTTTCAATTTTCTTCTGCTCTTCAGCTAGCTAAGCCTGGGACCTTTATGGCCAAGGCACGCGAGCGAGCCGGCCTGCAGACCGTAAATAACCCTCCAGTTGGTGTAGCAGAAGTCGCAAACGGCGACTATGCCATGATTTTTGGCACACCAATCACCTTGAACCTCCTTCAGCTCGACTACATGATGGTAGGTGGAATAATTAGCACGCACGCACACACACACACACACAGACACACACACACACACACACAAACTGGAAAACATAGGAGGAATACAAGGTAGAGAGTAGCTCTTAAAGAAAAGAGTTCAGCTTGGAGGGGGTCATTAGTGGAGTTCCACAGGGATCAGTATTGGCTCCAATGGTGTTTGCTATTCATGTGAATGACATGGATGAAAATGTGGAACTTCTTTGCATATGATGCTAAACTGCTGAGGAAAGGGAATACAGAAACGGACTGTGAATCACTACAGAGAGACCAGAACAAGGTTTGGAAATGGTGCCAGAAGTGGGAAGTAGACTTCAACATTAAGAAATGTAGCATAATGGAGTTCGGGAAAAGTAAGAAAAGAATATCAGGAGAATATAAAATCGGAACAAAAGAAGTAAAGAAAGTGGGACCTGAAAGAGACCTGGGAGTAATTATCACAAATGACATGTCTTCCAATGAACAGATAAACAAAATTGTTGAAGAATCTTACAACTTGCTGCTAAGATCAACAAAAGTGGTTTTTACCTATTTAGACGAAGAAATTATTAGAAAAATACTAGTCACACTGATAAGGCCTAGACTGGAATATGCTGCGAGACTATGGTCACTCAGTACCTAAAAGAATATAAGGAAAATTGAAAGAATCCAGAGAGCAAGCACGAAAATGGTCCTAACACCTTCAAACTTGTCATATGAGGAGAGACTGTCTAAATTGAAATTACTGACTTTGGAACACAGAAGAGAAAGAGGTGACCTGTTGACCATTTACAGAATCATGAACGGCACGGAAGTACCTGATAGAGAACACTTACACTGTGATAAGAGAAATACAAGGGAACATGGATAGAAACTCAAAAAGGACAGTTATAGAAGAGACCTGAAAAAAAGTTTTCCACATAAAGTGGTGGATATCTGGAACAAACTGGATAAATAGTGTATGCGAAGAATATATACGACTTTAAGAGCAAACTAGACACTGCGTGAAACAAAGACAGGACACCACGAGCATAGCTCCACTTCTCACAAGATACAACTCAATGCAACTAGGTAACTACACACACATTCTCTCTCTCTCTCTCTCTCTCTCTCTCTCTCTCTCTTTCTCTCGCGCCCGCAGTCTCGACCCCTTCCGTGAAGAAAAGAGGCCAAATGCAGAGTATGGTATCCAATATATTGAACGTTTCGCCCAGCAATGATACTTGAGAAATAACATAGTACACAAACATTTGACTCCTTATATACCCCCGAGCTTTCTGAGAGAAACAAACATGAAATTGGTGTAACACACTTCGTTACTTCATTAAATACACTGAATCTCATACTCTGTGGTTGGCCTCTTTCCTACGGTACATTCTACTCAAGAACAGTAGAGTTGGATTGAGATCTTTATTCGTTTTACCGTTGTAACTACCATGGAACAAATCACTCATAATAGGGAAATCTTTCAAATAATCTTACAGACTGTCGCAGAGATCGATCCCCTATTGATCTCACTGTTACGAGTGATTTGATCCATGGTAGTTACAACGGCGAAGCTAAAAGGGTATCGGGCAAACTCTATTGTTCCTCACAGGTGGGGTCGGGAACTGCTTGGAAAAAAGGATATATGACGGTAGTTGGCAGTCACCTTCATTCCTTAGTATACATTAATATCAGGTTGCAATTTTTTTGGTACTCTAAGTGGAGTTATCAGAAGGGAGTACGACTGCTTTACGCTAAACCCCGGATCGATCCCCGTTCAGTGTTGTACAAGTACTTTCCCGCGTTCGTATACTTACCAATTGTACTATCATAATGGAGATGGGTTGAACGAAAAAATTCGTGTATGTGTATGTAATTCGAGCATACAAATATATAAGAAAAGTTGCGCTCAACTTATATCCCTCTTGATGTCGTAATCGGTTAAGTCACTAGCACTTGTCACGTGCTAGCCCAGGTTCAAGTCCTTAGCCGTACCACGTTTCAGTTTCTGTATGTTGGCCTCCACGAGTTTCCCGATGCCGATGGCTTAGAATTAAAGTGTAATGTGGTTGATAAAAATGGATATCTGTTCACTGGAATCCATTCAATGTTGAACATACATACATATATACATATATATATATATATATATATATATATATATATATGTATATATAAATTATATATATATATATATATATATATATATATATATATATATATATATATATATACATTAGTGTGCAAAGATGGTGTGTGGAACAGGAAGGATAGGAGGAAACAGAAGAAAGGGTAGTGAATGGTGAGATGAGGAAACAAAGAAGGTTGTAGAAGAGAAGAAGCGAACTTTCGCGGATTGGTTGCAAAATTGGACGAGGGAGTCATGTGAGAGGTACAAAGAAAAGAAAAGAGAAGTAAAGAAAAAGGTAAAGGAGGCAAAGAGGAGAGCAGATGTGAAATGGGGTAAGAGTATGACAGAACATTTTGAAAGTAATAAAAAGATGTTTTGGAAAGAAATTAAGAGAGGAAGAGGGGGATAATCAAGTAGAGAAGAAAAGGTAAAAGGTGCAGATGGAGAGATGATAATGGAAGAGAAGGCAGTATGGGGAAGATGGGCAGAATATTTTAGGGAGTTGCTAAATGTGAAGGAGAATAGGGAGGGAAATATAGCTGCAGTGGGAAATGCTAAGAAAATAACCGTGATGAGTGAGGAAAATGGAGGAGAAATAAGGAAGGATGAAGTGAAGGCAATTGTTAAGATGATGAAAGCAGGTAAGGCACCTGGTCTGGATGGATGCCATGCAGAATGTCTAAAAAAAAAAAAAGGAGGTACAGTGATGGTGGACTGGCTGATGAGGTTATTTGATGTTTACTGGAGAGAGGGTAGAGTACCGGAGGACTGGAGGAGTGCCTGTATAGTTCCACTTTACAAGGGAAAGGGGGACAAGTGTGAATGTAGTACTTTCAGAGGGATTAGCTTGTTAAGTGTAGTTGGGAAGGCTTATGGGAGGATTTTTATTGAGAGGATTAGGAAAGGAACAGAGGGAGTAATTGGTGAGGAACAGTGTGGATTTAGGACGGGTAGAGGTTGTGTAGATCAGATCTTCGTGGTAAGACAGATATGTGAGAAAGCTATAGGTAAGGGGAAGGATGTTTTCTGGGCCTTTATGGATCTGGAAAAGGCTTACGACAGGGTAGACAGAAAGGCACTGTGGGAGGTTATGCAGATATACGGGATAAGAAGAAAGCTTCTAGGAGCTGTCGAGAGTTTTTATGAGAGTAGTAGAGCTTGTGTCAGGATTAGAAATGGAGAGAGTGAGTGGTTTGAGGTAAAGGTGGGACTTCGTCAAGGATGCGTTATGTCGCCCTGGCTGTTCAACTTATACATGGATGGGGTGGTGCGAGAGGTGAATGCTAGGGTAGTGGGTCAGGGATTGGAGATGGTTAAGGAAAATTGAGAAAAGTGGGAGGTGAGCCAGCTGTTTTTTGCGGACGACACTGCGCTTGTGGCAGGATCGGAGGAGGGATTGAGGAAGTTGGTAACAGAGTTTAGGAGAGTATGTGATAGAAGAAAGCTGAAGATAAATGTGGATAGAAATAAGGTGATGAGATGTACAAGGGATGAAAGTGGCAGTAGACTGGAAGTGAGCATTAAGGGAGAGCGACTGGAGGAAGTGGATAGTTTTAGATACTTGGGTGCAAATGTGGCAGGAAAAGGTGGAGTGAAGGTGGAGGTAGAATGTAGATTGAGAGAAGCGAGTAAATGCCTAGGTGAATTAAAAGTGTAAAGCGGAATAGACATTTGGGAATGGATGCTAAGAGGAGACTGTATGAAGGAGTGATTGTGCCAACAGCACTGTATGGGGCAGAAACATGGAACATAAGAGAGGAAGAGAGAAGGAGTTTGAATGTGTTTGAGATGAGGTGTCTGAGAAGTATGATGGGGGTTACTAGGCTAGACAGAGTGAGAAATGAGGAGGTGAGGAGGAGAACAGGGGTGGAAAGGGAGTTGGGAGATAGGGTTGATGAAAGAGTATTAGGATGGTTTGAACACATGGAAAGAATGAGTGAAGAAAGACTAGTAAAAGAGGTGTGGAAGGCAGATGTGGAGGGAGTGAACATGAGGGGACTTCCTAGGATGTGGTGGATGGATGGGGTGAAGGGGGCTTTGGGGAAGAGGGGAATGTCTGTTGAGGAAGGACGGGAGAGGACAGAAGACAGGGTTGAATGGAGAATGGTTGTATATGGATGATGTTGTGATGCATGAGGTGGAATGGGCGGGGGGATGGGAGGTGATGTAGTATGTGTGAGTAAAATTTGACGCAGCCCGAAGGGATTTCTCCCCGTCTTCTCCTGTTATGCACGGGGGGACGGAGAGGGGAGGTCGCCGATTTAATGAAGCGGCCTTGCTGAGGGTGTGCTGTGTCTTGCGACACTGCTTCTGACCCAGGGCAGTGGACAAGGTGCAGGGATAACCCGTCATCCAGTAGGTGCTAAGATAAGAGGGAAGAGGGAGGGTGGAGGGGTGTGGAGTGTATTCAGGGATGGAATGGGTGGGAATGATTTTATGCCTTTTCCTTTTTGGCTACCTCCCTTGTAAGGGGGAAAAAGCCTTGGTATATGTATGTATGTATGTATGTATGTATGTATGTATGTATGTATGTATGTATGCATGTATGTATGTATGTATGTATGTATGTATGTATGTATGTATGTATGTATATACATTATATATATATATACATATATATATATATATATATATATATATATATATATATATAATTACACAAATGAGAAAATCTCCGTGTGCACTAAAATGTTTCCTCCTGTGAAGAGCTACTTTTGAATTTGGCCCATAAAATTAGATAACTGTGATTTGTAGAGACATTAGTTTTTTTGTTTAACACATATGCAAGTGTGTATACGTGTATGCATGTATATATGAATGTATGTATGTATGCATACAAATATAAATGTATGTGTGTATGTATGCATTATATGTACTGTTTATGCATGTATATTCCACTGGGGTATAAACATTTTTCCCCTTTCTCTCGCACGTGTGATGCACTCACGGTGTTGGCGTAGCTGGCTGTCCGTCCTGACAGTCGAAACGGTGCCGGTTGTGTGTGGCTCGTGACCCGATCTCCTTAATCAACCCCCTCAGCATCTTCGTCCGTAAGGGGTTGCCCCTCCTACCGAAGATCGACCGTATGTAAGTACTCAAGTCCCAGAGTCGAGGAATCCTAACAATGTGTTCACACTTTCCCCTTTTGGATCGCCAGGGAAGCCTGCTGACGCACCACGCCACTTTTCCTTCCTGGTGAACCCCGTGAACTCCGCTGCTTATGTGAGGTGATCGGTCCAGAAGCCGCAGGTATCAGTCACCGGTAGCCGCTGGAGTCGAACCCGGATCCACAAATTGTGAACTGAGCTCAAAATCAATGCCCCACAGCATTGAATACGCTCTTATCTAAAAACTTCTATCTTGCTTCATGATTTTCGTCACTCTCAAGGACTGCTTCATGATGTAATGTCCTGGTTATCATGAGTAAATGAATATGCTCGTGTTAGGATAATTCACACATCTACCAGTCTTGTTATTATAGATGCGCTACTATATTCAAAGCGCTTAAAATAAGAATATGTACTGCCGTTTGTACAGACTTACATTTGATAGTGCAAATGTATATAACCTGTTCTCTTGTGGCAGTTCAACTACCACACATTGTCCGTGATGATATATTTTAGCAATGATGTGTTTTTCATCGTTTCACTACTAAACATTATTTAGTATTTATACCTTGAAAAAAAAAATCAACAAATAAATATAATGTAGAATAACATAAAAAATAGAATAGAGAAATAAAAATAAATGAATGATAAGATGAAATAAGAAAAAAATAAATGAACAGATGAATGAATAAGGAAATGAGAATAAACAAATAAGCAACTAGACATTTAAATAAATTTTGTTTGTAGGCCCTGGCTGGAATGCGGATCCATTTGAAACTAAAACTCATCATTTACTTATTTCAACTTTCCTCAGCCCTGATATAAAACCATCCTGTTATTCTTTATTCGTATTTCATGATATTCAAACCACAGCATCTTGAGACTTCGGGATCCTCAGCCCTGATATAAAACCATCCTGTTATTCTTTATTCGTATTTCATGATATCCAAAACACAGCATCTTGAGACTTCGGGATCCTCAGCCCTGATATAAAACCATCCTGTTATTCTTTATTCGTTTTTCATGATATCCAAAACACAGCATCTTGAGACTTCGGGATCCTCAGCCCTGATATAAAACCATCCTGTTATTCTTTATTCGTATTCCATGATATCCAAACCACAGCATCTTGAGAATTCCGGATCCTCAGCCCTGATATAAAACCATCCTGTTATTCTTTATCCGTATTTCATGATATCCAAACCACAGCATCTTGAGACTTCGGGACATGGGGATCTTGGACAAGTGGCTCGCCGATGCGCTCCTGAAGGGATCCCGTTGCCTCACGCCGCCAGACGTCCAAGTGGAGGCAAAGGAAAGACCACTCATTGTGCAGGACTTCCTGGGTGCCCTGCTATTGTGGGGTGTAGGTAGGAAAACGCTGGATACAGTGACTTTGTTGGTGTTGCAGCAGCACTTTTTTGATGAGGAGCGTCAGCCGTAAATCATGTGCCCAAGTATAGTCAAGTAATGGAGTAATTTGATCCCCGTGGCGACTAGAAATATGAAGTAATCGAAGTTTTAAGACCTACACGGCTAAGCAACTAAGTGGAATCCTTGTAGTGCCTGTCGGTTGTTTATCTTATATCGATTGTTTCATTTAATTTTTGGGGTGTTTGTTTACCTCTTTTTTCTGCATTCGACCTCATTTTGGACCAGAAGGTTCTCTGGTTACATGCCTTGTCATTGTAGCTCAGGGTAACAACCGCAATCAGCAGATCTTAACCATTTTTTTATGGCGCCATCTTAAATATGAGTAAAAGCCATATGTATTTCAGCAAAAAAATTCTTGAAGGGCGTGTTTAATAAATTCATGACTACTTAGGACAGATGGATGAATTAAAACATTCATAAAGAAATGTTAAAGAATACAGCAATTGTTACGACATGCGAGGCCTATTTTGAAGCGTGACAATCTGATGTTAGATCACGTGGTCATAGAGCTCTACATTACATATTTTTATTTTCTCTTTTACAGGTGTACTACTGAGCATCATAGTGCTTCTCGGCGAACTGTTTTTTGCTGGCTTGACTTCTCCAAGGCCCACTTCACCATAATACTTCAGTGGCAGAGCGACCGTAGGAGGATTGATCTACTGAACACGATGATCCAAACCCCACCACCCCCAGGCACTCCCAGTTAAAGGAAATTGAATGGCCAAAGTCAGGAGGGAGCCTAGAAAAGCTGCCACGGTACTCTGAATACGAGTGGGCCATCTCCAACAACCCCTGTGGATCCTAGATTCCTGTTCTCCCATCACTTCAGTGCGATGGCTTTTACAATGTTGTTGTTGCCGAGGCCAGCCATTTTATTCAGCTGTCGAACTGGGGACAAGAGTGGGCCTCGATAGACACTGACCTTCCCATTCTTCGTTCAACATCTTGCTGAGGGACCCGACTCTCTCCAGTAAACATCAAATAACCTCACCAGCCAGTCCACCATCACTGTACCTCCTTTTTTTTTAGACATTCTGCATGGCATCCATCCAGACCAGGTGCCTTACCTGCTTTCATCATCTTAACAATTGCCTTCACTTCATCCTTCCTTATTTTTTCTTCATTTTCCTCACTCATCACGATTATTTTCTTAGCATTTCCCACTGCAGCTATATTTCCCTCCCTATTCTCCTTCACATTTAGCAACTCCCTAAAATATTCTGCCCATCTTCCCCATACTGCCTGTCTATCTATCTATCTATCTATCTATCTATCTATCTATCTATCTATCTATCTATCTGGAGTTTTACTTCAGGTGAATAAAATCGTCTGGCTTTGGCTAGAATTACTCCTTTAAGAGTTGCTCATCAAGGATCAAAACGAGTTCATCAAAATGACCTTAACCTATTCATGTCCGGAGTTTCCAGTAGAGAGGACGAAGCTTTCTGGCGCCAGTTTGCTCAAGATACCTCAAGAGTTCCCCAGACGTGGCCTCCTTCCTTCCTTTCCTCTGCCTCCGAAGTCTTTGCCCAGAGGTCTCTTCACGCCTTATGCAGTTCTCTCTCGCTCCCAATCATCTGAGGGAAGCCCTGTGGGTAAACTTTTCTTGTTTAACGCTGTCACTGACAAAGGGGACTCATCCAGTCGCCTGGATGCTGCCAGACGAATTTGTTCGCCCGCAGGAAACCCCCTGCATCGGGAAACGGTTCATCATGCTTGATGGCTTTCAAAACATCGTTTTCTGTGACAATTTCCTAAACATGCCGTCTGCTCCCGCTTTCA
>NC_134784.1:64080673-64083173 GCF_046742065.1 Oratosquilla oratoria
CTAATAATCTTCTTAACCCCTTTCAATTAACCTATAAGAATCACTCTCGACTGCACTTCCAAAGTATGTTCCCCAACAATAAACACATGTTTGCGTGCAATTATAAAATTCGCTTGTTTGCGAAAACGTCGTCATAACTCAAAAAACTGAATTTTTGAGTTATCTATACAGACATATTCATCTTCAAACACGGATTTTTTTGGTAACAGTGTCATATCTGTAGCTCAAAAATTGACCGCTAGGGAGTGCTAAATGTCCAAACGACATAACCTTACATGTTCCAACTTGTTCCAACAAATATTTTAGACTTAGTAAAGATTATGATTGTTTCAACTTCTATAAACTTTAGAGGCGTATTTGATGCTCCAAAAAATGTTCCAACTATGGTGTTTGAGGGCTTTTTATAATATTGAGAGCGTTTTGAAACTTTAAAATGCCTCTCCTGAAAAAATCGATATTTTGAGTTATGACGACGTTTTCGCAAACAAGCGAAATGTCTTTGTTCTCGTAAATGCTAGTTAAGAATACAACAGATATTACGAATATCTAAACTTATCCCCTGATATATCAGAATTGTGCAAGTATATCTTTTGTTGTTGCTATATTAATAGATTTCTATTTACAAACAAAATCAAATTTATTGTAAGACTACTATTGTACATTGACGAACATCAAATAACAACGAAATGAATGTTTGCATATTTCTGAGGTGGATACTGACAAACGTATGAATAATGCACATCAAAGTAGCATGAACAATAGATTGATATCAAGAGATGTTGTCTCAGGTTTACTTGGCTGGAAGTCAGGAGGACCACTGTTCTCAATAACAAGCCTTTTGCTCTCCCATACAAAAAGAAATATAGGAATGTTATCTGTGTTGTATTAGTGTTGGATTGTTCCTTTGATATCACATTTCCCTAAGTGAAGAAGTGGAGGACTAAGAATCGAATACGACAGGGATCTTAGGACCGATAAAGAGACAAAACGCCAGCTCTCTCCAACATCTGTCTCCCAGGACCACCATGTGCAGGTATCAAACAACTGACGGAGGGTGCAATTTTTCCACTTCCAATCTACAAGAGCGTCACTATCTGTTCTTCCTTTCCACTCAATGACCTTCTTTAGAGAACATTCTAATTTACGCCAAACGATTTTATTAAGGTGAGGGGTGTCTGTAGTGGGCTGATGAGATAAGAACTATCCACATAGATTAAACCTATCGGCGTGCTTTGGACACTTTCTTCTGTAACGCCAAGTGATTTTATTCAGCTGAGAACCGATTTCGGACCGTAAGGGTCAAGACTATGCCATAAGTAATCTGCTAATTCCATATGGATTAGACATTCATCTAGGCGCTTTCAAAAGATTTGGTTGTGGCTAAAACGTTTTGGCCCATTCTATTCATCTGAGAGCCAGACTTGGGAGAAAACTATGCCATAAGTAATCTGCTAATTCCATATGGATTAGACATTCATCTAGGCGCTTTCAAAAGATTTGGTTGTGGCTAAAACGTTTTGGCCCATTCTATTCATCTGAGAGCCAGACTTGGGAGAAAATGGCCGCAATTCCTTTTCCTCCTGGTTCTGCCCCTCGGCTGGCGTTAACCGGGAGGGAAATCTGCACAAAGTGTATCACTAGATGAAAGGGGGTCGGCAACCTCCGTCCGAACTGACCCTGAGCGTCTGGTGAATGACCGTTGAGCGGGGCACCTTCCACGGGTAGTTGTCCCTCTCCACCAGCTCCTTGAAGTTGTTGAAGGGAATGTCCACCTGCCGGCAATCAAAGAGCGTTAGAACAAGACTAGAATGAGCTTGTGGTGATATGTTTTTAACCTTTCCAATGAAGTAGTGCATTGTTGTTTTTATCATTACTAGTTCCAGCAACTAGTTCCAGCAACCCTGGAACGGGGTCTCGATCAAAGTGGCCCGACCCTCAGCTATATGAAGAAATCATATGGCATTTGAAACATATTGATAACATAATTTCTTTGAGTATTCCTGAACTCCACTGCAACGTTACTTTCTTGTTTGCTTACTTGTTACTCTGGAGGCGCTACACTTACTGCAGCGCGATTACTTTGAATAAGAATAAAATCATGATACCCATAATTCATAGGCCTTCTTGTGAGGGGTGAATGATTGAACATTATCATGGTAACAATAATATATCTTGAATAACATAACTGTTTTGGTCCCATAGACGGGGCTGGCGCTAAGGATTTAAAAGCCTTAAGCAGGATTCAGGCGTAGGCATAGATGGAAAAAAGGAGCAAAACAAACAAAAAAGAGCGGCCACACCGCGTCAGCTATGGACTGCATGCTCAGAGGAAATGCAACCGTTATTTGCATATTACATATCCGTTTCAGCAAATGGCAGATAGAGTTTTATATTAAGAGTCCCGAGCAATTGTTTGATTTGTTCAGAGATTGGACGGGCCCGGATGATGGACCCTCATTAGAAGTCTATGATAATGGGATTAGTGCCTTTCAACTTGCCT
>NC_134784.1:64090673-64093173 GCF_046742065.1 Oratosquilla oratoria
TCAAGGAAGTTGAGTAAGTCAATGAGACAGTGAGTGGTAGAAGAGGATTTCGTGTTGCCAAATTGTGGGGCATCTATTGAATCTTTTATGTTGCTGTAAACTGAGTTAAAAACCAAGTCTTCATATATAAGGCTTGGGATAGGGGTGATGGCGATGGGCCTAAGGTCACTTAGTGATTGTGGGCTGAGGGTTTTGGGGATGGGAGTGACATATGAGATTTTCCAGTCGCTGGGGCAGGTGTTTTGGCTTAAAGAGGCATTAATTATGGAGGAAAGTGGGAGGGCAAGTTCAGGGGCAAATTCCTTGTAGATTTTAATAGGAAGGTCAGAGGGGGTTGTGGATCTATTATGCTTCAGTTTACCCAACTTATTGGCTACGTTGGCAACTTGAACATGAATGGGGGAGTGAGGGGGGAAGGGAGGTAGGCAGGTAGGCGGGAGGGGTCGAGAGGGGGTAAAGTCTGACAGATAGAGGCGAAGCGGGAGTTGATCTCCTGGGCTGCCAGGACAGGTGACAGGTGCGAGGTGCAAGGGAGGTGGGGGGTCTTGTTACCCTGCAGGCCACAAAGACCCTTGATTTTACTGAACCATTGAGTGTTGTTTCGTTGTTGTTTGAGGTGTTGCAATTTGTTTGGGTAGTAAGATGATTTGGCGGTACTTATCTCTCTGATGACCTTACTCTTCAGGAATCCTGAACTGGGCTCGGTCGGTGTAAAATGCCTTGTTGTGTTGTTTGATGAGACGTTTGATATGTGGTGTCATCCAAGGGGTGTCAGAGTGATGGACAGAGAAATCCTTTACAGGGAAGAAGTGGTGAAAGGCCTCAATTGTTGTGGTGGAGTAATTTCTCCACTTGGTCTCCACGTCTTCAACGTGTGTGTGTTCAACTACACATATATGCAAATATATAAGCTTTCTACGATTAAATCTCACATGTGGTTTGAAAGGCTTAACAAAGCCTGTGAGGTCTGGTCCTGGGACAGGCCGCAGGTAAAGTATCTTCTGATCTATATACACGACAGGATCACTAAAGTCAGCAGCTTCAACTCGCTCCTCAGTGACACCTAGAGGCGCCACACCCACCTCCGCCTCCTGCAGAGCAATAACATAGATATGTGTTACATAGAGAAAAGTATAGGTGTGTAAACACAAAGATAAATAAACTATTCGAACACACTTATGCTCAGTCATGTTTTCCTCAAGAGTAGAGGAAGTATCTTCTTCAGGTTCACTACCAACGTTCTAGAAATCTCTTCATCCGTTTTTACATTACCTTACTAAACATGAGTATTCTACCATCTCTCAAATATTTCTGACCATCTTAAAACTAAGTTACATAGTAGCATAGTCTTTGTTTGCAGAGAAATAGGTCACATCAACATTATTTGAAAATCCTCTTTACAAGTATCCGGTCATTGTCTTCCTAACTTCTATTTAGAGTATCATCCTTGATGTGTTCACCGGCATGGCGAATTACTATCATACTCTTTTCTGCATGGTAACTAACTGCATGGATGTAAACTTGGATCCCAGAACACATCATCTCCTTCAGTAGTGTCTCCTTGTTTTCTAACGCAATGGACCCACCACTAGTTTTGGTCAGCGGGTCATTTATCACCCCTAAGTTGAAATAATGCAAATAGGGCAAGTGTACAATGACTCTATCCTCCAGTTTTACCATCAAGACACTACAATCAAAACTGGTAGCTTTCATTCCGCAGTTACTTCCTGGATCGCCAGTATGTATCAGACGTGTAGTGCAAAGGCATCAAAAGTCTCTCTGTTCATCTGAAAGAACCTACGGGGCCCTGTAAAAGTTGGCATCAAAGAATTAACATCTTCAATTGAAACTGCATCTACCTAACCAAAATGGGATATTAAGACAGCAAAGCATCACACATTGCTATTCCAGCCTCAGGTACCTGACACGCACAGTCAAATAGAAGCTCACTACTTTCGCGTCAGCAATCTCCTAAATACAGAAAAATATGAATAAGTGATCGAATATTTTCGCCTAACTTAAATCTACTCCAAGTTCATTGCTAACAAAGGAAAAGTTGGTGATCGAAGTCACTATAAAACTGTGAGCCGTCCTACCACATTAAGTGACTTATCTGTTGAGATTAGCCAAGACTTCTTGGTATTCTAAGTATCCCATTATCATCATCATTGACCCCTTTATCTACACCAGCGACTAGACATCTTTAAATATAGTGGTCCTCTTATTCTAATCAGTTTGTGTCACACTGCAATAACTCCAACCCCCACTCTCATTCGTTGATGAAGGTTTCTCGAATGAGATGCTGTGAAAGAAATACTCTAAGATCAATGATTACCTTGCGGTGAAGTTGCCCTAAGATGCCCGTCCAGGTGCCGTTTGGAAGGCGAAGTCCCCAGTTGCCATCAGGTGGATGGATAACATCAAAACTGGAAAGAGCAGGAAATAGCGGGATTACTTATGAGCACAAAGTTACGAATTATGCGAGGAGACTTACAGCCTT
>NC_134784.1:64113173-64120673 GCF_046742065.1 Oratosquilla oratoria
TCTATATATCGACAGTATATGTGTGGCTTCTCTACCTTACCCAAGACTTTTCATCAATATTGACCATAAAGAAGTTAGCAAAGAGTACACCCAAAGGAGATCCCATTGCAACTCTATCTGACAGTATTTGGTACCCCTTGGGCAGGTCAATGGGGCTTCTTTGGTGCAACATTCTATTAGTTTCTTCATCACTTCTTCCAGGATGTCGCAGCTGGGGGTGTCGTCACTGTGGTAGACTCTATTGATTATTGTGTATTGTATCGTACGATCCACCGTAATATTACTGTAGAAGTTTTCTGCATCGAACGATCCAATTACACCTCTAGAATTGTTATTGGTCAGGATAGCCACGAAGTTGGTAGGGGACCCGCGATCATTTCCCACTGAAAACGGTACAATGAATACCGACATACGCCACCCGTCAACCAATAGGACATCAGGGAACTCTGGTGACGCCAACCAATAACGACCTGCCAAAATACCCCACTCGATGATATCATCCCCCACACAACCGATTAGCCTTTAGAATCTTACTTACCACTAAGGAAACACCACCAGGTATAAAAACGCGTTCTGGCTATTTACAAATTATGTCTGCTACTCCACAACATGATATACGTAGAAATATTGAGGTTACTACTCACGCAGAAGGCAAGATTACTTTAAGAGAGAAAAATACGACAAGAAGCTTTGTCATAACAAGCTTATCATTCACTTTAATGGTATATACATATGTATATATATATATGTTACTCTGATGCTTTTCAGGAGATAGATGTGTTCGCCACACTGCTGGGCTCGAGCGAAAAGAGGAATGCAATAGTGGAGTTTTCAGCCCACTTATACATGGTGAAACATTACATCATCTTCAAGAGGCCTGAGTTTGGTCCCGATCTCGCAGGTTTTGTGAAACCCTTCAACCCCCAGGTGAGCTGGTATTCGTGCCACGGTAAAAAAAGAAGAAAAAAAAAGGAACCATAAACAAGAAAACAGTATGACAAGTTAGATGCAAGGATGAGAGGAGAAAATCTTCCTCCGGTCCGTGCTGTAGCCTCTTCAGCCTTTTTACCTGCGGAAACAAGTTATTGTAGCTAAATGAAATAGAGTTGTATCAGTAGAATAACGGTACGGGTATTAAAACGGAACGAAAAGTGTAAAGAGAAAGGCCTTTCGATAACCATTATGCGCACTGTAATCGTCCAAGATATGATTGAACTTCTATGTACAGTTGCCGCCACATATAAGGACTACCGCTGTCTCCTCGGAGACCATGAGAAGCTGATGCCTATGGGCCGTAGATTACGAGGTTGATGAGACCTTAACAATTTAGAGGACTTATCTGCATCGTACACACTCGGTGTAGATAACTGCTCTTGCTACAATTTCACATAAGACGCCTGACAGGACAGTGCAAATAAAATGAAACCAAATGTGCGTCTTGGGTTTTAATGTTGGAGGAAGAAGAGTCGAATGCGGACAACAGAAGATGGTGTCTCTTCAACTCCCCAAATTAGGGGCAGACGCTCAAGGCACCATCGATACTTTTTAGCACATAATGGAAAAAACGCAAAAAGATAATGATAACAATAATAAATAAATTGTTGAATAAATTCAAAGTAAATTGATAACCGAAATACAGATGAATATGTAAATAAGATAGATTAATGAATAAGTACATAATATGTATGCATGTGGGAGGGGGGATTTGACCGTAAGACATCTTTTTGACACACTGCTTTTTCTTTTAATAGACAATTCTATTGCTTGAGTGACCGTCACAAATTCAATAAAATCCCTTCACGGACTTTATTCTGGCTAACGGCATTCGATCTTATTCCAGCCAGGGAACCATATGATAGTCACATTCTCTTTCTTCAGGTGTGGCTCGCCATATTCCTGATCACGGCCCTGACTTCGGTGTGCCTGTGTTTGATGGCCGTCGTGAGTCGGTGGAAGACGCTGACGCTCTCGAGACTCCTTGACAGCCTGAGCAACTCCCTCATGTGGGGATTCGGAGTCCTGCTGATGCAGTGTAAGCAACAATCAAGATCTTGCCTTCTTCGATTCTTCAGTTTCCTCACATGTGGTGGGAGATGAGGACAATGTCCCGCTGTTCCCCACCCCCAGGGAGTCGAACAAGGCGACTAAATGAATGGGAGGGAGGGAAGCTTTTCTTATTTTCTTCCCACGAAAAGTCGAGGCAGAAGAATACCCGTGCTTGCATTCGGTCACCGAACTTCTAAAGGGGATTAAGAACGTTGTGCACACATTCACTCAATTTACTCTTTCTATTTATTGATCATTCATTTGTTATTATCCTTTTTCATTATATATATATATATATATATATATATATATATATATATATATATATATATATATATATATATGTATGTATGTATGTATGTATATATACGCTAAGAGTTTTTCCCCTTATAATGGAAGTAGCTAAGTCAGTCAGAGGCATGAACCTATTCCCACCCATTTCACTCCTCTCGAACGCCCTAACCGCCACTCTCATCTCACCTCCCCGTGGATGACGGGTCATCCCTGCATCCGCCGACTGACCTGGGTCAAACGCAATGCAGAGTGATACAGTACATCCACGGCAAGCCCGCTTCATTTAATTGGCGATCCCCTCTCTTTCTGTCCCCTCATGCAGACAAAAAAAAAAAAATTGTCTGGATGGCCAATCACAATCGCATTCTCTGTCACTCGCAAAAGGAAGCGCTTAGATGAGCACGACTAACGTGGTGTTGATGTTGGTCTCCTGTTCCTATTGCAGCTCTTGCTTGGAGGAGCCAAGGAGGGGCGATGTGGTTCCTCGTAGGCATGTGGGTCCTCACCACTCTCATCATAGCGACTGTGTACAAGTCCAACCTCAAGGCCATGCTCATCTCACCCAAGGTAAGCATAATCTCAGTGTCCTCCTCCAATCCATTTTCCGTTCATCTACCTCTTCCTCATTTCCCTTTTCATAAACTTAATGTTCTCAAGGACGAGGATGGCACGATGTCATGATTTTTTTTTTTTTTTTTTTTTTGGTCGATGTCTATTTCGTTTCTTAGAAATAAATCGTCAATTTTTCATCCTCGTTTTGATAGCAATCACCATTGCATAGAGCTCATACATAACCCTTCCTTTTCACTTTGTCATTTTTTTCGTCCACCTTATGTGACTTAGGTGAACCAAAGAAGAAATTCATGTCGACGACTATGGCTTAAACAAAAGACCCGAGAATGTGGCACTAGTTAGAAGTTATATTGTGTTAGTTTTGATGGAAGTCTTGTGCCTGTATTAATCTGGGTCTCAGATATCGAAGGTTATATGTAGAGTGGCCTGCCTGACCTCACAGATGATTACTCATTCTCTCCCACATAACATTTAAGAATATAAGACTGAAGGAGATTGCAAGTGACCCTAAAACCTACACTAGACAGTTCTACTTCCATTACCACTTATCATACATATATATACCAAGGCTTTTTCTCCCTTACAAGGGAGGTAACCAAAAAAGAAAAGGCATGAAATAATTCCCACCCATTCCATCCCTATCCCACTTATCATACCTATCCATAAAATTATTTAGTCCTCTCTGAAAATAAACAATAGTTTCAGCACTCACTACCTGGTTACTAGGTCTATTCCAGTCATTCATCACTCTATCGGTTAACCGTTTTTGGCCTCCTATTTCCCTCTTAACGCCTTGAATACGATCACGCCTACGTAGGCGAGTACAATTATGAGGATGCCAGCGTCGGATTCCTGATTAAATCTATTTTGTAGTCGTAGCTGAGTGAACCTCTTATTCTGTGAAAAGGCTTCATCACTTTTCTGGTGGTTACATTCCGGGTGAAAGGAAACGAGTATAACAGCTGTAAATTTATATTTTATAATGCGCGTATTGTGATGCATCATCGTGCGTCAGGCAGCTAATGTGTGTTCGAAAATTTGACTCGTTTTGAAGAAGTTAAACCAAAAATTGTCCAATCTAAATCCATTATTACGAGTCATAATAATAATAATAATAATAATAATAATGATAATAATAATAATAATAATAATAATAATAATAATAATAATAATAATAATAATAATAATAATAATAATAATAATAATAATAATAATAATAATAATAATAATAAAAATAATAATAATAATAATAATAATAATAATAATAATAATAATAATAATAATAATAATAATAATAATAATAATAATAATAATAATAATGATAATAATAATAATAATAATAATAATAATAATAATAGTATAATAATTATAATAATAATAATAATAATAATGATAATAATAATAATAATAATAATAATAATAATAATAATAATAATAATAATAATAATAATAATAATAATAATAATAATAATAATAATAATAATAATAATGATAATAATAATAATAATAATAGTAATAATAATAATAATAATAATAATAATAATAATGATAATAATGATAATAATAATAATAATAATAATAATAATAATAATAATAATAATAATAATAATAATAATAATAATAATAATAATAATAATAATAATAATAATAATAATAATAATAATAATAATAATAATAATAATAATAATAATAATAATAATAATAATAATAATGATAATGATAATAGTAATGCATGATGCCTAGATGTATTCGGCTAGGAGTCGAAATCTTTTGGGTAATAATTACACCCCGTCCTTTGTATACAAAAGATTCTTGTCATAAAAGCGATCCCAATTGTCGGCAAAGGCCCATCCATTGGCCTTTCAGTGATTTACCTGTCTACAATTCATTGCAGTTACCCTGAAAGACCATATGCAGCCAACTTTATGCCTTGGAAGGATTCCGTATAAGATAGTAACCCCACCATTTTCACCAATCTTGTCTAACGCTCCCCGGAACCGTGCAAGCACCTCCTCACTGCCTAACTTCCCCACGTCGTTCCCTCTTCGCTTCAGCTCTATCGCTAACATCACCTATCCCCACCCGAGGGAAACACACCCACTTCCTGTGCTTTTTGTCTTTATCACAAAAGTTCCTGTCTAACTATTTCATCTGGCTATCCCCTAAAACCAAAAGTTTACCTATGGGCACGGATTTAGCGACTGCCCTCCTTTTCTTCTCCTCTTGCACATCCGCCATCCCAACGGTAGCTCGTCGCCTTTTGCTGCAGTCCTGTGAGAACTTTGAATGAATTCTCGCATTAAAGCAGGCTTGGTGAAGGCTTTCTTCTATCTCCCCGTGCAGTGAAAGTGTTTGGAAAGTTATTAAAAAGAGAAAAGGGGAAAGAAGAGGAGTTAAGGTTTTGCTGCTTCTGCTCTTTGGGATACCTTAAAAAAAATCGCCAAAGAGAGATTAGAGGTGGATACTAGTGCCACAATTGATTTCCTTGGTAACAAAACTTTTTATTCACCTTCATTACTTTGGAAGATATTTGATGACACATCTCCAATCATCTCCGGTTAAGGAAACATATATGTATCCTAGTCTGTTATAGAATACATATGAACTGCAGCTGTTAGCACAATGTACTCGTAATGTGAGGATCATGACAAAGAGATTGAGTACCCGGTATTTACATTGGTGCGGTCTGTTATGCTACTTTCGTGGGGTACCAGTACCCCATTCATTTCATGTGACAACGAAGGAGTGTGACATTGGCCCCCGATCGAGAAGCACTGGAACAGTCGATAGTTGTCACTCCAACCGACCTCCCTTCCTTCCTTCCCTACAGGTGGACGTTCCCTTCAACAGCTTCGAGGATTTGGTGGAGAGGAACAACTACCCATGGAAAGTGTACAGAAACTCCATTCCTCATACGTGGCTGGCGGTGAGTGACAGATGTTGTTGTATGTCATAAAAGGCTTCGCTTCTGTCGACGTGTATTGACATCAATGAATCCCCCTAGTTCCTCTCGATCAGTATTGAGATGATGCATGAAGCAAGAAATATGGACTACAAAAATGGATTGGTGAGTGACAGATGCTGTTGTATGTCATAAAAAGGCTTCTGTCGACGTGTATTGACATCAATGAATCCCCCTAGTTCCTCTCGATCAGTATTGAGATGATGTATGAAGCAAGAAATATGGACTACAAAAATGGATCGGTGGACCCTACCCTGATTTTCACAACACCCATTATCATTTATTCTTTTGTGCATTTTTGGAGGCCAACCAACTGATGATTTATTTTGTAGTCGACAGTATTCATCTTTTATTTGTAATTCATTAAGCAAATATTCATGAATGTTTAGCCAATACAGAGTATTTTGACGGAGAATTTTTGCTCCAGCATATGTAATGGATTTATTTTGTAGTCGACAGTATTCATCTTTTATTTGTAATTCATTAAACAAATATTCATGAATGTTTAGCCAATACAGAGTATTTTGACGGAGAATTTTTGCTCCAGCATATGTAATGGATTTTATATAAATATAAAGTTTTACGAAGTGAGTGCAAATAATCTTAGTTCAAGGGAGGCGTAAACTCATCTGCTCAAAATGCACTGTTTAATGAGAATAGTGAAATAATTCTAAGAACAAATATCTGCCATTACATATGTCCAGATTATTATCATATCAGTTACCCAACCCTTTTCTATCAAGTTAACTCTCTATAATATACATAGAAAAATACATCAGTTTAAAGAAGTAATATACGAAAGTACTTACTGTCTACATGTTTCCCTTCTGTGGTTATTTTGTATTTTCATATCACAGTGAAGTAATTGCTTGAATATATATGTATACATATATATATACATACATATATATATATACATACATATATATATACATATATATATAAATATATATATGTATATGTATATATACCTAGTTGTATTTTACAGGAAGAGAGCTATGCTCGTAGTGACCCGCTTTTGTATATTTCCGCATCCAGTTTGTTCTTAAAGTCATGTATAGTTTTAGCACTCACTATTTCCTCATTCAATTTGTTCCAGATATCTATCACTCTGTGTGGGAAACTATTATTTTTCAGATCTCTTCTGTAATTGTCCTTCTTAAGTTTCTTCTCGTGGCCTTCCTGTTTTTCTTTTGTCCTACTTTAGTAAGCCATCTCTTTCAAGAATTTCCATCCCTTTCATAATTCTGTAGATGGTTAGCAAATCACCTCTTCCTCCTCCTTGTTCCAGGGTTGGTAGATTTAGTTATCCAATCTTTGTTTGTATGTCAAAGGAGAGTATTTGCGCCATCTTTGTTGTTGCTCTTTGAATTCTTTCTAGTTTATATATATATATATATATTATATATATATATATATATATTTTTTTTTTTTTTTTTTTTTTTTTAACTAGGTGACCATAGTGTCGCAGCTCATTCCAATTTTGGTCTTATCAGTGTAACTAGTATTTTCTTAACCATTTCTTCATCCATGTAATCAAAGGCTACATTCATTGATCTTAATAAGTTGAAAGTTTCTCCGACTGATTTGTTGACGTGTTTGTCTCGTGTCATGTCATTTGAGAT
>NC_134784.1:64125673-64130673 GCF_046742065.1 Oratosquilla oratoria
ATCAATTTAAGTTTAGGATTATTTAAACTTGATGATTTTGTTATTGATAAAATTGTAAGAACTTCTCCAAGTGCTACTAAGTGGGGGTGACGTAACGTCATGGACCAAACGTCCGTATATGTAAACATCGGCTCTACCTGATTGTGAAGCATCTTGTGTGTACTTCCCATGTTCCTAGCTTGTCTTTTACTTTATGTATATATATCCACCTTTGTCTCTGTAACTGTGTATTCCTTGATAATGTCTTAAATAGACGAAAACGTTCGGACTAAGCTTCTTATTTCCCAGTGGGTTTTTTCTGCATATATATATATATATATATATATATATATATATATATATATATATATATGTATATATATATATATATTTAAATATATATATATGTATATATATCTATATATGTATATATATATATATATATATATATATTTTAAATGATGGGTCTTAGAGGGACACTTTCTTTATATATATATAACAACATTCATACCACGCACATATAACCCAAGATTCTCGACATAACGTACGATACATGATACGTCACAAACATAAGGACAAAATGTGCACCTAGACTTAACGCGCTTAAATCAGTTGCAGGAACAGCATTCGGACAAAACAAAGAAACTACCACTATAGTATACAAACAATACACACACTCATTGATGAATTATGCTAGCCCCACAGGGCCCCCTAATCTGAGACACACCGCAACGCCCTACAGACCATAGAACATAAAGACCAAAAGACAATTAAAAACTGCACAAATACAACACCTATAGACCATGATAGGAAAGTCCTCAAGGTTAAGGATCGCCTTGACATGAGAGACACACAAACATTTGCCCCAGCTTCCACGAATACAGCACACCAACTACACCACATAGCGGAACACCCGCACACACCAAGAAACATCAAAGCAACACCCAAATACCTATATCACACACAAACACACTCTTCTCTTCCTCCACAACCACCAGACACCAGCCTACAGAAGTATATTCATAATCATATCACTCACTGCTCCATCAGCAAACTGAAAGACAATACATTGCTGCATGCCAGACCCCCTGATATTCATCCCTCTGAATCTTCTTTCCCCCTATAGGGCAGAGTCCACCTGGCCAGACTGCTATGCGGCCACCATCCAGCCCTTCTAAGCTACCAGGAGAGGCTGGATGATCGCATCATAGATAACTGTTCAGGATGCAACACTTCCCCACATACTAGACAACACATTATGACAGACTGCACTATACACAATCACACACGCCAACAACACAACATGCATTCTATAATGATTTCTGGGAAGATTCCGTTCCAACTGTGGTTTTCCTCAAGGAGACTCGTCTGCTCGGCCAGACAGTTTAGAGAACAACAACATCAACAACATTTGAATAAAATGTTTATTCGCTTCGCTTTTGCCATTATTATGGAGTAAATCACTTGTGTACAGTAATATGTTTTAATAATCAACCCAGACATTGCGACCGAATCTCGAACCAGGGCCATCTTGCGTAGGATTGTAATTAGTAGTCAACTTCGCTTCCTACATTCAGCTCTGAGATTCACTTTCTGGTGGATTTCTCTGCTGTCCATCTTGTAAGACCATTTTGGTCATGATATCATTCATTGGTTCAATTTCTAAATGTACGAATGCATGTATGTGTGTATTTATGTATGTATGTATGTATGTATGTATGTATGTATGTATGTATGTATGTATGTATGTATGTATGTATGTATGTATGTATGTATGTATGTATGTATGTATGTATGTATGTATGTATGTATGTATGTATGTATGTATGTATGCATGTATGCATTTATGTACGTATGCATGCATTTATGTATTTATGCGTGTATATATGTATTGTTTACACGTGTATATTCCACTGAGGTGTAAACACATTTCCCCTTTCATGTGTTTGGTGCACTCGCGGCGTTGGCGTGTCCCTTTCCGTCCTGACAGGCGAAGCGGTGCCGGTTATGTGTAGCTCGCGACCCGATCAATGACTCCAAAATGCTCAGCTTAGTCTTCGCTAAGAACATGCCTCTCCTACCGAAGATCAATCGTATGTAAGTACTCAAGTCCCAAAGTTGAGGGATCCGAACAATGTGTTCACACTTTCCCCTTTTGGATCGCCGGGGATCTCTGCTGACGCAAGATGTTGTAATGATTATAATCTATTCTATATCTATTTGTTTTTGTTTTGTCATCATTTGTCTGTTTGATTTTCATTTATTATTAGTTATATGTTGATTTATTATCATTTGCTATTTAGTTTAAAAGTGGCAGTTTGCTGACAAGATTGACGAGATAAACAACATATGAGGAGGCTCCGTCCTCATATGGTGTTTATCTCGTCAATTTGTTATTTACCTGTTTGTTTATTATTTAACTATACCTATGCATTTATTTACGTATTTTATTTGTTATCTACATTATTATAGTTTTTATTTCTTGATTTATTATTATTATTATGATTTTTTCCCGCATCCGACCTAGATATGGACCAAAAGGTCTCCTGTTGGCATGCTCCGCCTTTGTTATCCTTTGTAATCAATTCCTGGTGAGGTGATCGGTCCAGAAGCTGCAGGTATCAGTGACCAGTAGCCGCAGGAGTCGAACCCGGATCCACAAATTGTGAACTGAGATCGAAACCAATACACCACAGCATTGAATACGCTCTTATCTAATGACTTCTACCTTGCTTTATGATTTTTATCTTTCTTAAGGACTGCTTCATGATATAATGTCCTGGTTATCATAAGTAAATAGATATACCTGTGTTAGGATTATTCATCTTAGTATAGATGCCCTACTATATACAAGGCGCTTGAAATGCGAACATGTAGTGCTGTTTGTACTAACTTACATTTCATAGTTGTATAACCTGTTTTCATATGGCAGTCGAACTACCACACATTGCTAGTGATGATATATATTAGCACCGAAGTGTTCTTAATATTTTTACCGCGCGTATTTTAGTGCCTAATCCTTAACAAAAATAGATAAGTAAATAGATAAATAGATACATAGATCAAAATTGCCTGTAGGACTTCTCTGAAATATGGATCTATTTGAAACTAAAACCCACCGCTTACTTATTTCAACCCCTGGTAAAGTGATATAGAACCGTCCTCTTGTTTGTTAATCGTATTGAATGATATTCAAACTCAGCATCATGAACCTTCGGGAAATGGGGATCTTGGACAAGTGGCTCGCCGAAGCGCTCCCAAAGGGTTCCCGTTGCCTCACGCCGCCAGACCTCCAGGTAGAAGCGAAGGAGAGACCTCTCATCGTACAGGACCTCCTGGGTGCCTTCCTCTTGTGGGGCGCAGGTAGGTACACGCTAGTTACACTGACTTCGATGTTGTTGCACCGGTACGTTTTGACGAGGAGCGTCAGCCGCAAATCACGTGCGAACGTATAGTCAAGTAACGGAGTGATTTTATCGTCGTGGCGATTAGAAGTATGAAATGATCGAAGTTTTAAAATCCACATGACTAAACACCTAAGTGGAATTCCTGTAGTGCCTGTCAACTGTTTATCTTTTTTTATGTTTGTGTTTTTGTCTTTTTACTACATATGTCCTAATTATGGACCGGATAGTCCCAAGGTTGCATGCCTCGTCATTGTAGCTCAGGGTAACAATCCCAATCACCAGGTCTCAACCACTTTTATGGCGCCATCTTTGCCATGACTAAAAGCCATATGTATCTCAGCAAAAAAATCGCTGAAGGACGTGTTTCATAAATTTGTGACTACTTAGGAGAGATGGATGAATTAAAACATTGATGAAAAATGTAAAAGAATACAGCAATTGTTACGATATGCGAGACATATTTTGAAGTGTGATAATCTGATGCTAGACCACGTTGTCATAGAACTCTACATTACATATTTTTATTTTCTCTTTTACAGGTGTACTATCGAGCTTCATAGTGTTTCTCGGCGAACTGATTTTTGCTGGCTTGACTTCTCCACGGCCCGCTTCACCATAATGTTTCAGTGGCAGAACGACCATAGGAGGATTGATCTACTGAATACGATTATTTAAACCCCACCACCCCCCGCACTCCCAGTTAAAGGAAATTGTATGGCAAAAGCCAGGAGGGAATCTAGAAAAGCTGCCACGGTACTCTGAATACGAGTGGGCCACCTCCGACAACCCCTGTGGATCCTAGACCTCAGGTGAATAAAATCGTCTGGCTTTGGCTAGAATTAGTCCCTTAAGAGTTGCTCACCAAGGACCAAAACGAGTTCATCAAAATGACCTTAACCTACTCATGTCCGGAGTTTCCAGTAGAGAGGACGAAGTTTTCTGGCGCCAGTTTGCACAAGATACCTCAAGAGCTCCCCAGACGCAGCCTCCTCCTTCCTTCTTCTCCTCCATGTCGGAGGCCTTTGCCCAGAGGCCTCTTCACAAACAGTGCAGTTCCTCTGGGTGTCGCCTCTCACTCCCACTCAGCTGAGGGAACCCCTGTGGGTAGCGGAAAGCAACGTTTCTTGTTTAACCCTGTCACTGACAAAGGGGACTCACCCAGTCGCCTGGATGCTGCCAGACGAATTTGCTCGGCCGCGGGAAACCCCCTGCACCGGGAAAGGGTTCCTCATGCTCGATGGCTTTCAAATCACCGTTCTCTGTGACAATTTCTGTAACATGCCGTCTGATGCCGTTATCGCACGCACATGCTTCATCCTGATAATTTCATTCTAGCCTACCGTTGCCTTGAGTGATGCTTGAAACAATCTTTACCCCTCTCGCCATTCAGTAGAAATGTACAAAAACAGATGCTGAGTCAGTTCCATCTGTTTTCTGAGCAGATCGTAATTAGTTGTACACATGTATGATAATGTACTCAATAGCAAATACACAAGAATAAATACAAAAAAGACTTGTTTTCCTTTTATCAAAGTATGTATAATGCAAGGCATAATCTTTCAGTGTAAAATAGATAGTATAATACTTATGTTTATAATTGGTACTAATGTGTTG
>NC_134784.1:64135673-64153173 GCF_046742065.1 Oratosquilla oratoria
GATATGATAGATTAGGTGCTGGAGTGAGTTACTAGTAGAACTTTAACAACAGAGGGTTGTTTACTACTGAATCAGTGTAGGATTTTGTTGAGGAGATCTTCCTCTGTGTCTTCGCTTTGGTTCTTTGGTAGCTGTGGAGCCTAAACTTGGAGATGGGTCTTTTCCCAGAAGTTGGGCACGGCATTCTTTTGGCGGAACTAGAGGACACTCTATTCTGTTTTTCGTTCCTTCTTCCTGAGGTCAATCATAGCGTTGGTGTGGATCTACTCAAAGGTCCCTCCATTCTGGCGGAGTATAAAATTCTAAGCATCATTTTTTAGATGTGAGTGCCTCCAATTAGTTTGAGGGGATTTCACATTGTAAACGTTGGTTTAATCGTTGTATCTCTTTCTGCCTACCGACAGACCCTAAATCATCTATGATCTCCCCATACAACAGTTGTCTTAGGAGGAGCTTTTCAAGTATACGTTTATACGACCAGTGAAATTGCCTTGAGATGACTAGCAGCCCAATGCTGGTGGAGGATGTAATTTGAATGGTTGTTATTTGGGGAAGTCTCTTCTTCCACGTGATGCCGAAGATAGACAGAAGGCAATGTGTATTAAATAATCCAGCCTACGCAGCTTGGCTCTATAGTATAGCCATGCCCCACAATTTTACAATAAATTGGAGAGGCATATTGCATCGCAGACTTTGGCTTCTAATGTGATGGACAGGTCTCTTCTCTGCAACACACCGTCATTTGTTTTTCCGAGACGAAAACGATTGTATCCTTTTCAATGGGGTCAGATTGAAAGATATCTATGGAATCAATACTCCATTCTTCTTTATTTGTGTAGAGACAAAACGAGTATATCCTTGGACTTACCCACGGCTAAAATCACATAAATTTCTTTTTATTTCAGCACTTACTCGCTCTACAAAATAGCCAGGCATGATGACCTTATTTGAATCTCGGGGATACAAGCTCGAACGTTCTTACTGACGTCACAGGTTGACCCCTGCCAATTCGATGCAGGCAAGGTCATCATACTAAGACAACAGGGTAGTACTCGTAGTAATGGGTTTAAATTGGACAAATTAAAGTTTAAGAAAGAAATAGGCAAGAACTGGTTTACCATTAGAGTAGTTAACGAAAGGAAAAGCCCAATCATACCAATGCAGTTTTAGCTCGGTGCTAGTACGGGTTACATTTTTTTTTTTTTTTTTTTTTCATGGCTGCGTTCGATGCGTTTCTACCCTCCAGGTCGGTGAGCCCCTCTTACACCAACGCGTTTCGCCTTTGCGTTCTTACTTCGATGTTACTTCGGTGTTAACGCGCCCTGTCGCACTAGAAATGCATGGGTCGAACTGATATCGAAATAAACGTCATAAGAACATAAGTCGTTACTCCAGCTCTCGTGGGCGAGGAGTTTGGTATGTGTGTGCGTAAAAGGTCACAGTAATACCCATGGATCGGTCTGAGCTCTGAGCTCTGAGCTCTCTTCCGGGAGGGAATAGCTGTCGATCACGAATACAACACGTGATCCAAGACCATGGTGAATCACACACACAAACACACACACATATACTCATACACACACACACACACTATTCTTAATCCCCTGCTTAGCTCAGGCGGTTTTTTTTTCAGTGTTTCCCAGGTCTCAAAGGAATTCTTTCAGAGATAGACTTTCCTTCTATCCAACAGAACTTTCCCAGTACCTAAAACAAAAGTTCTTTCTTTTGAGACTCCAGACAAAGTGCCCTCAGCTTTGCTCTCTTCTAGATTTGCCATCGAAGACTTCTTCACTCACCAAGTACCTAGCCGCGCAGCAACAATATAGAGAATGTCCCAGAGGATTCCTCCAGGCTTCCCGTTGACCATGGTAGAGAATGGGAATATCTGTAGAAGAGAGAAAGTACTGTAAAGAGAGCAAAATTAGAAGCAGAGAAAGTAAAAAAGACGTTTATTTGTAAGTGTATATCCATGTTTATTCGCACATGCACACATGGACACGCGCACACACACGCACACACACACACACACACACACACACACACACACACACACACACACACACACGACTCGATGGCCCAGTGATAGAGTTACCGGCCGTCACTACGGCGGTCCGGGTTCGAATCCTGTCCAGGGCTGAAATAATTTCAGTATCGCTGCACTGCGTTACTCCAACTCTCGTGGGCGGGGAGTTGTGTGTGTGTGTGTGCGTGTAAGGTCACAACATTAACCATAGGTCAGTCATATATGAGATCTGAGCTCTCTTCCCGAAGGGAAATAGCTATCGATCACGAGTCCAACATGTGATCCAAGACCATGATGAATCATACACACACGCACACACACATGCACACACACACACACACACACACACAGAGTCTTCAGAAATACAAAAAGAATTGGCATAATAAACAAAGAAGTCATCTTGGAATGGCAGCAGAAAACACGAAAACATTGCAAAATGTTGAAATAGACAAGGTATTTGAAAGATAAGAACATAAGAATGAAGGAGATTGCAAGAGACCATATGGCCTACAGTAGGCAGTTCAATGTCCATTAACATCTGTCATCCCCATCCATAAAGTTGTCTAAAGGGCCATTTACACGGTCGAACAGTTTGACAAACCCGGTTTGTCAGGCAAGTGTTTGAAGTGATGTTTGACCGAGTGAATGGGGTATTTGGTCGTCAAACACGTTTGTCGAACGTGTTTGACAACCAAATACCCTATTCACACGGTCAAACATCACTTCAAACACTTGCCTGACAAACCGAGTTTGTCAAACCGTTTGACCGTTTAAATGCCCCTTAACCGTTTCTTAAAACAACCGATAGTTTCAGCGCTCACTATATAGTTACTAAGTCTATTCCATTCGTTGATCACCCTATTAGTAAACCAATTCTTGCCTATTTCCCTCCTAAATCTAAATTTGTCCAGCTTAAATCCATTACTGAGAGTCCTGCCCTGTTGTCTTAATATGATAACCTTGTTTGTGTCACCCATGTCAAAGCCTTTGATCCACTTAAACACCTCTATTATATCACCCCGTACTCTGTGTCTTTCCAAAGAGTGTAAATTAAGATGCCTAAGCCTCTAGACATTTTTATCTAGGATGTATGAAAGCATTACCGCATGGAGGCTCATTTTTTTTTATTTTTTTTTTTTAGGCAATTCTAGGAATATTTTGTGATCTAATATTTTATCTATTCAAGATAGAACAACAAATTAGGTACCAAATGAAAGAACAGAATGTATTCTAAATATAGCAACAGTTAGATTTGATTAATTTTCCCTGTAAATTTTAAAAGATACGAAATTGTTGAACATCCTGACTTTTTTGCAAACCTGGAGACATGGTTTTTGCATAGATGTTTGAATTTTAGATGAATTTAGACCAACAATCGTACATAATTTTAACATTTAACTTCATATTTCATATTTACATAAACCTGTTCACGATGTTGAGCAATACTGAACAGTACAAAAGCAAGGCCAGCACAGAAACTCAATTCAAATTCAGAAAACTATCCATAAGATACTTCACAATGGCATTAAGCAAGGAGCTACGAAGACGCACAGTTGATGTCTCAGAACCTCCACCTGCAGTCCACAAGCAAGCATCAAGTCGGCCGTCCACCAGATCTCTCACTGAAACCTTCTTGGTCGGATATCCTTCACCTTGGGTCTGTGGTTCCTAGCTTTCCACCAACAAACAAGCATTCTGGTACTTCCTTTATCTCAAAAGATTACTAGAAAATGATATTTGATTTTGGTGGGTACTCAATTCCTAATGTATAGGAAGTTCCAAACACACGTAAGTGTATGGTCTTCTATTAGGAAAAGAATACACTTACGTAGGTCCAAGCAGACCTACGTTCACCTCACAAATGTCGCTTCACGTCCCGGTCGTGGTTCATGCACCACTTAATTGCTGAAGTCAGATCTTGGTGAAGTGAGTTGTCAGCTTTAACAATATTTGTCTTATTGTTATACAAATGAAAGTTTTAAACATAGGTTATATTATTAAATGGTTGGTTCTATTATGTGCTTACTTTTTGTGACTTAATTTGTGTTCGGGTTTATTTGGGGATATGGTATAAGTGTGCGTTGGAGATGCGTTTCAGGCTACTTAGCCATTATCACGCACTGAACATCTGATGGATGGTCGCCTAAAGGCGTGGATGTATGTTTGCTCGTATGTGTGTTATGATGTAATTTTCCGTGGGTGATGTTACAATATGTAAGGTTTCAAAATACAGGTAAACCTATAGTTCAAGATCTTGCCTATGAAACGGTTAAAGCTATCATCCTATTCTGGCAAATGGTTTGTATCAAGACGATGGCAAGACAGATCTGCATGAAGTTCTTCGTGAAACTCCATGACAAACACAGAGCACTGATGAAGAGCAAAGGAAGAGCAAGTAACCCTGGAGGAAAGAGGAGTGAATTTGTCTTGGAATTGGACAACCTGTTCGACATAGGAGCTTCAGATGCTCTCCAAGATATAGAGAGCAACAGACTGTTATCCAGGAAGAAGAAAGATGAGGACATCAGGTTCTACCAGGACCAGAAGACTGAGAGGAAAGGTCGCATGTCAAGTCATGAGAAGATCTTTGAGACAAGAACAAGAACAAGGCAAGAATAAGGTAATTATATTTTCATACTTTTACTAACCATACTTTTGAATATCACAATAAGTTGGAAGTTTTACATGCTTACCACATTGTATTGTTTTGCAGTTTTACATGCTTACCACATTGTATTATTTTGCAGCTACAGACGAACAGGAGGAAGTTACTCAAGTGGATGACATTACCTTGGGTGATTCCAGTGACAGTGACGCTAACACAGAGGATATAGATTACCAGCAACCTCGTCCTGGATGTTCTTACCACGAAGACACTGTGACTTTGACATTCCCCAGGAGAGTCATGTAATGTGATGCCATCTACAATACAACTGATCGTTTTGACTTGTCTGGCAATCAAGTTACTACCCTAGTTTCTGCCACTTTGAAAGCTGGCGGGGCTGATATGGACAAGTTAATCATTTCTAGATCAAAAACAGGTCGTAACAGAATGCTGTCCAGGTACAACATCAGCCAGAGCTACATGGTGGAGTTCGTTGAGGACCCTCCCCAGCTTGCTGTTCTAGACTGGGATGGGAAGATGCTCAGAGACGCCCTGGGTAGCGAACCTGGTAGACTTTAGCTGTGCTCATGCCTGGACCATCTGCATATCCTGAAGGGAAGTTACTGGGAATACATGTCATCGACAGCTCAACAGGTACAACTCAAACTGAGGCATCAATGGACTTGTTGGAAACATGGGGGCTTACAGGTGTCATAATTGCCCTTTTTTGACAATTTACCCAGTAACAGTGGGAAGTAACACAGTAACACAGGGGCAGTAACACAGGGGAGCGGCCAAACTGCTTGAGGAAAAGCTGAGCACTAAGACGTTTTACCTGGCGTGCAGACACCACATCCTGGAAGTGCTAGTTGAAACAGTCTGGGAAAAGCTGTTTGGCAAGGTGAAGAGCCTAGAGAATCCCTGTTTCAGACACTTCAAGGATGTTTGGGGAAAATTGACAACAGACAACCCTAAAACCCTGATGATCAGAAGTAAATGACTCAGGGAAAAGAAGAGGGATTGTGAGGAAACATTTCATGACATCCTCACATCTGAGGAGCCACGGAGAACTGACTACAAGGAAATGGTTGATCTCACAGTAATTGTTCTTGGAGGCACACCTTCCCGTGAGATTCACTGGAGTCGACCAGGGGCCATTCACCAGGCCAGATGGATGTCCAGGAACTTGTATTCTATGAATATATTGATGTTTTCTGACCAGCTTGGGTTTGATGAAGAGACTGTTGAAAAGCTGGAACGAATCAGCATCTTCCTGTCGGTGGTCGGTGTTCTATACACCAATGTAGATTATATCATCATCTGCTGTGGATACTCTTGTGAATGACCTTCAGCTCATCCAGGATAAGTTCTGAAGCCGTTCTTCAGAAGATGGAAAATCACAAGTGGTACTTGACACAAAAAACCGTGCCATTCGCGCTCTTCGGCAGCAGGCTGAGTGGTAAGCAAAAACAGGACACAGCTCTTTAGCTGCATGCCACTCAGAATCTAGACAGTTTCAGAGGAGGAAAACTTGTCTTTCAGAAGGTGACAACCAAGACCACAATAGTAGGTCTCATTGGTCCGGAATCCCACCTTCTGTAAGACATCATCAAAAGATTACAAAGGATTACAAAGGCGGAGCATGCCGACAGGGGACCTTTTGGTCCATATCTAGGTCGTGTGCAAAAAAAAATCATGATAATAAACGAATAAAAAAAACTATAATAATGTCAATAATTAATCAAATACATAAATACATGCATAGGCATTGATTGTAGGCAGGCAGGTAAGCGCGATTCGTGTAGTCTGGAGACTATTCGTCAGCGTCTGTCTGTCACCTGGCTGGTCCCTGGATCGGGTTGAATCATGGCCACAGAGGGAGGGCTACAAGAAAACATTGGAATAAGTGAGAAGCCTCAGAATAATGAATGACATCGCTGAGCGTGGAGTTAAGATGGTGAGCGATTTTGTAAATATCATGACCACAGATCCTAAGCAGAGGGAATATCTCCCCCATGCTGTGGAATACAACGGACAGTGCTTCGAAAGATGCAAGAAGTAAACACTTAACAAATGACTGTGTAATATAAGTTTGATATACATAATCATAATCATTTAGTAGTTTCAGTTGATGGTTTGATTTGTTTCAAAATTACATTTTCCATTTTGTATGATATATGTTATATGTACTGATTTTTTTTTTATTTATCTGTAACTATTATAGATAACATGCCCTTTTTATACAATATTAATTAGATTGTACACGCTCAGAAGAGCATTAAAAATGCTTTAATTTTATAAATATTTTGTCTCCAGGTTAGTAAAAAAAATCAAGAATTTTGTATCTATTAAAAGTCACGGGGAAAATTGATCAGTTCTAACGGTTGATATGTGTAGAGTAGATCCGCCTTATTCTTTTGGTACCTAATTTGTTGCTTTATCTTGAATAGATAAAGAATTATAACACAAAATATGCTTCGAAATTACTCAAAATTAGCCCTTTTGGTAAGATAGCAAAAAAAAAAAAAAAATCAGCCTTCTTGCGGCAATACTTCCATACATCCTAGACAAAAGTGGATGCATTTTTTTTTTTTTTTTTTTTTTTAGATCAAAAAGCATGGGAAAAAGTACAGTATTGTATGAAAATATGAAAAAGTTGTTTTTTGAACAGGTCTCTTCGTAAGGCAAATTTCAAATTATTTCAAAGGATTACAAAGGCGGAGCATGCCGACAGGAGACCTTTCTGTCCATAATTAGGTCGGATGCGAAAAAATATATGATAAAGATAAATAAATCCATAAATAAATAGATAAATAAATGAATAAATAAATCAATTTAATAATATAAATCATAGTAAATAAAATGAATAAATGTATAGGTATAGTTTAATAATAAACAAACAGGTAAATAGTAAATAATAATGAATTGACAGATAGCTAACAATAAATGAAAATCAAGCAAATAATAATAACAAGACAAATAATAACAAACAAGTAAACAAATATCATAAAATAAATGGCAGGTATTGCAGTATCTTGCCTAAGTGTTTATCTAAACGAATCTTAAAGCTTCGAACTGAACTACATTGCACTACCTCTGCAGGTTGGCGAAGTTGTTTCTACCCACTTCCAAATCAAATCTATTTCCTGGCAGTTTGAGACATTGTTTCTTGTCGGATTCTCATTCAGTGTGAAAATTTGTCACTTTTGATATTGCCAATTCCCTTTACAATCTTAAAGACCTGTATCAAGTCACCTCTGAGTCTACTTTTTTTTTTCTTTCTTTTTTTAAGGAAAACAGATTCATATGTTTTGGTCGATTTTCGTATGATTTATTTTTGATATTTGGAATCAGTTTTGTGGCTCGCCTTTGTACTTTTTCCAGTCTGTCAATGTCTTTAATGACATTCGGTGACCATACGGAAACAGCATATTCCAAATGTGCACGAACTAACGATTTATATAGCTTGTTAATGAGTGATGGACTTTTGAATTCAAAAGATCGCGAAATCAGTCTTAGAATTTTATTTTCTTTCTCAGAGGCTGAAATACACTGCTTTGATGATTTGAGATCGTTACTGATAATTACGCCGAGATCCTTTTCACTATCTTCTTTTGTTAACGAATTTCCAAATAACTTGTAATCGTGTTTACTGTTATTTTTACCTATGTGCATTACCTTGCATTTACTTGTGTTGAATTTCATTAGCCACTTTTCAGACCATTGTTGTAATTTATCTAAATCTTCTTGAATATCTAATTGATTTAAGTGATCATGGCAAAGATTGCCATGTTAGAGTTGTTATTTAGAAAATTGAAGGTATTCTAGAAGTGTTTTTTGAATCTTAGTAGCTCCGAGGAATGAGACGCGAACTTACTGGTTGTAGTGTAGCCAAATGACACGTCGTGTTCATGTCGAGTAACGTGTCCAACTCCTCAGCATCGAAATGCTCTGACTTCTTCACTAGATTCTCCTACTTATACTGTTCGAGGGCCTCTAGTCACGTCTTATGAAACGCAATCTAAAATTAAAGAAAAATTCGATCTTCGAATTGAAAGCGAAGAGATTCGAAGTCGCTGTGATTGTTCACCGAAAAATGGAGTCGTCATTCATGTTTTAGGCTTTGGTGCGGAGAACGCCAACGCCCAAGCGTCACCTCTTCAAAGAAATGTGTTTCATAATTGAAACGTCCTGGTTTCCAATAGTAAATCTGGTATAGTTTGTCAGGGTCTAGATATTCAAAAGATCAAAACATAGGTAATCAAATAAAATATCACTTGTACATGTACACACATTTTTATGTCAGTTATTACAAGAGTGAGTGATCCAATATACAGACATCATAATACAGCCTAAGGCACACACACCCGGAAAACATTATCTTTTCCTTATACATTTACTCTGTGTGTGTGTGTGTGTGTGTGTGTGTGTGTGTGTGTGTGTGTGTGTGTGTGTGTGTGTGTGTGTGTGTGTGTGTGTGTGTGTGTGTGTGTGTGTGTGTGTGTGTGTGTGTGTGTGTGTGTGTGTGTGTGTGTGTGTGTGTGTGTGTGTGTGTGTGTGTGTGTGTGTGTGTGTGTGTGTGTGTGTGTGTGTGTGTGTGTGTGTGTGTGTGTGTGTGCGCACGTGTGTGTGTGTGTGTGTGTGTGCGCACGTGTGTGTGTGTGTGTGTGTGTGTGTGTGTGTGTGTGTGTGCGTGTGTGTGTGTGTGAATGTTTTTAATTATCTTATTTTTTCAAGCTACTTATGTGGTAACAGTCAATTCATTTTTGTAGATATGTATGATATATTGTGTGATTCTACATTAAAATGTATTTATCTTATCGATATGGTAACAAACAGGTTACTTGCGGCAGATACAAATATTTGTCAGCTGCATTGCATGATTCTCCATTAAACTTATTTCAGAATTATCAATTTTAATTATTTTGTTTTTATTGTCACATTAATGTGAATTATATTTTACCGTTTGATGCATGGAGAACAGATACAACTCAACATCACCTAATGAGGTTTTTGGAAATAATTGTATAACTTAAATGAGTCGTTTATCAACAATTTGGTGTACTAAGCATCAGATTCTATAGAAAATTAAATTAGTTATCATGCATGTTTCAAATACAATAAAGCAATTCATGTGCTTGAAATCTTGCACGAGATCTTAGACTAACTGTGGATTTTGTTTGGTTTCCAAGTCTTAGGGCCAACAGAGTGAAATGCTATTCCTCTAACTTCAAGTGAGGAAGCAATGACAGTTCGTTGCTAGGAGCCATGATCTCTCATTGTGTAAGCTCCCCTAAGTCTTTCATCTGTATGTTCTCCAACTTCACATAATTATGAGGAGAGCTGACAACTCTCTTCCTACTTCTGCTTTCATCCGGTGACATACATTAATACAATAAAGCAGTCCTAAGTTTCTACCTGGGGAGATCTATGGGATGGCCCAAAGACTGTTGCCAACTATCATGAGGCTTCGGGTATCCAGTTAGTGTAACTCAATTATCATCATTACGTAGAACGTCATCGCATCAACTCTGACACCAAAATTAATATCAAGAAAAGTACTGTTCGCAAACTTGTAAAGATTCAGTATCAACTCAAAAACGCTTCTGTTGCTGTCGCCTTCCCGCCTTCCTCTCCTCATGTGTTCAACATGACCTGCTTCCGAGCTATAAGTGCAGATGCATTTTTCTTTTTCTTTTTTTCGTGTGTTGGACTTGTATTCGACAGTTTTTAATCTCTCGGATGAGAGCTCAGAGCTCGTATTATCCGATGTCTGGTTAAAGTTGTGACTATCCAACCATTTCCACGTTCAAAGGCTTTTCCATCCCGACACCTGCAGCCCCGCAACAGTTGCCAACATTCCTTGGGTCCTACTACACTGCAGCTCACTTATGGAAAAACTATGGACTGGTGGGTTTCTCTATGTCACTATCTAGTAGGAGCTGGGGAGCAGTCGCCAATTACCAGCTTCTCTTATGTGGTGGAGAAATTAAAATTTACAGAGAATAGGTTAACATAGACCCTGTCCAGAGATCAGATCCAGCTGTTTGGGGGATGTACCTTTGAGTGGTGAAGGCGAGATGAAGAAATAATAGTTTACAAGAAGTATCTTTTGGTCCGGTTTGTAGACCGAGTGATGCTTAAGCACCAGTCAAACCAAGCTTACGACCGGTTTCCGACCATCATCGCCCGAAATTCAAGCGATCGGTCGGCGACACAAAACCTACGCAAGGGATTGAAATGGGAAAAGTTAATGTGGTTGATAAGATGAAAATCTATGTACTGGAGACTATTCAGTGTGTGTCGTAATATATATATATATATATATATATATATATATATATATATATATATATATATATATATTGGAAGGAGGCCATTTTGAATACAGGCTTTGTTGAAGTCTACAGCAGTAGTAGCATTGTTCAACTTGTAAGAAGTACTCTCGATATTTCGAATGAGAGAGCGGAGGTTGGAGGTCAGGGTATTGATAGAATCTCCAAGGTACATGGTGTTTACTCTAGACGTCTTTCGACCCAATCAGAGGTCATCTTCAGGAGTTACAATATACACTGTGAAAACAGGAATATATATATATGTATATCTTATTACCGACTACCAGCGACTTCCAAAGACTACATGCATCAGGCCGACGACCGCCTGCTCGGAGAGCTTGGTGTGACTGGGCCCTTACGAGTATATACTCGTAAATACTTCAGAGGGAAGGTGAAGGTTTAAATGAGATTTGAAAAGTGGGTGATGGATAATTAACCCATTCAACTCATCTCAGCCGCTTGTGGTGTAGATACGAAAAACCGGATATGGTAGGCCTCGCGCCGGCCCGTACATCCGAATATCATCTGATGCGGCTTGACTGCGCGTGGATTGACGTCATATTTTTCTGGCGTTTGATCAAACATTTTGGTGTTTTATGATCTTTTTTTTTTTATTTGACCAAATGACAAAAATCTTGTCATCGGAGTTTAAAGGGTTAATTATCTTGAACATCAATCCCACGACTCACATCACACTTGCACCCAGTATTGGTTCCATTTGCCTTAATATGACCGACTTTGTAGTAACGTTCTCTTTTGCTTTTTCTCTCTTCGTGAATATAGTGACAATTGATCTATTCCCAATGACCACTGTTGTTTGCCACTTGACCCGATTGTTGGAGCAAGTAAGGCAAAGGTGACTGGGGTGTGGTGCCTACTTTAGCGTATAAATACGGTTTGATTCTAGTGTGAATGTAACTAAAAGGAGAGGAAGTGTTTTCTTGAGGAATCGGAGGAGCCAAAGGACAGAACTGGCGCCGAACTCTAGAAGTCCTGATATGGATTGTCTGCTCTCAGTAAGGACGACAGAGTTCCAATAGGAACATCAGCAATGCCAAAAACATACCTGGTAAACAACGAAAAAATACAAATTGATTCATTGAAAAAAGAACAGCTCTGGTAGCTGGACGCGTTATTAAGATATACAATTTTTTCCTTAAACAATCCGCTCCACAAGACTTCAGAAGCACAAAAACAATACGTTACTTTGAAGAATGATAACAGTATGAGATTATAGATTTGGTAGTGACTAAAGAGAACATTGGAATATCTGAAACATCAACTTGTTTGGCATTTGTACAAATGAATTAAGACAGATTAGAATAAAATAAAGTAAAATAAGATAGTATGGAATAGAATGATATAAGATAAAGTAAAATATAATTAAGTACATACATACATACATATACCAAGGCTTTTTCCCCCTTACAAGGGAGGTAGCCAAAAAGGGAAAGGCATAAAAACACTCCCACCCATTTCATCCCTACATACACTCCACACCCCTCCCACCCTCCCTCTCATCTGAGCACCTCCTGGATGACGGGTCATCCCTGCACCCTGCCCACCGCCCTGGGTCAGAAGCAGTGTCGCAAGACACAGTACATCCACAGCAAGGCCGCTTCATTTAATCGGCGACCCCCCCTCTCCGTCCCCCCTTGCATATAAGGAGAGGACGGGGAGAAATCCCTTCGGGCTGCGTCAAAATTTACTCACACATACTACCCCACCCCCCACCCCCCTGCCCATTCCTCCTCATGCAATCACAACATCATCCATACACAACCATTCTCCACTCACCTCTGTCTTCCGTCCTCTCCCTTCCTTCCTCAACAGACATTCCCCTCTTCCCCAAAGCCCCCTTCACCCCATCCATCCACCTCATCCTAGGACGTCCCCTCATGTTCACTCCCTCCACATCTGCCTTCCATACCTCCTTTACTAGTCTTTCTTCACTCATTCTTTCCATGTGTCCAAACCATCCTAATATTCTTTCATCAACCCTATCTCCCAGCTCCTTTTTCACCCCTGTTCTCCTCCTCACCTCCTCATTTCTCACTCTATCCAGCCTAGTAACCCCCACCATACTTCTCAGACACCTCATCTCAAACACATTCAAACTCCTTCTCTCTTCTTCTCTTATGTTCCACGTTTCTGCCCCATACAGTGCTGTTGGCACAATCACTCCTTCATACAGTCTCCTCTTCGCATCCATTCCCAAATGTCTATTCCTCATTACACTCTTTAATCCACCAAGGCATTTACTCGCTTCTCTCAATCTACATTCTACCTCCACCTTCACTCCACCTTTTCCTGCTACACTTGCACCCAAGTATCTAAAACTATCCACTTCCTCCAGTCGCTCTCCCTTAATGTTCACTTTCAGTCTACTGCCACTTTCACCCCTTGTACATCTCATCACCTTACTTTTACCCACATTTATCTTTAGCTTTCTTCTATCACATACTCTCCCAAACTCTGCCACCAGCTTCCTCAATCCCTCCTCTGACCCTGCCACAAGCGCAGTGTCGTCCGCAAACAACAGCTGGCTCACCTCCCACTTTTCTCCATTTTCTTTAACCATCTCCAATCCCTGACCCACTACCCTAGCATTCACCTCTCGCACCACCCCATCCATGTATAAGTTGAACAGCCAGGGCGACATAACGCATCCTTGACGAAGTCCCACCTTTACTTCAAACCACTCACTCTCTCCATTTCTAATCCTGACACAAGCTCTACTACTCTCATAAAAACTCTTGACAGCTCCCAAAAGCATAACCTCCCACAGTGCCTTTCTGTCTACCCTATCATAAGCCTTTTCCAGATCCATAAAAGCCCAAACAACATCCTTCCCCTTTCCTATAGCTTTCTCACATATCTGTCTTACCACAAAGATCTGATCTACACAACCTCTACCTGTCCTAAATCCACACTGTTCCTCACCAATTACTCCTTCTGTTCCTCTCCTAATCCTCTCAATTAAGATCCTCCCATAAGCCTTCCCTACTACACTTAACAGGCTAATCCCTCTGAAACTACTACATTCACACTTGTCCCCTTTTCCCTTGTAAAGAGGAACTATACAGGCACTTCTCCAGTCCTCCGGTACTCTACCCTCTCTCCAGCAAACATTAAATAGCCTCACCAACCAGTCCACCATCACTGAACCTCCCTTTTTCAGACATTCTGCATGGCATCCATCCAGACCAGGTGCCTTACCTGCTTTCATCATCTTTACAACTGCCTTCACCTCATCCTTTCTTATTTCTCCTCCATTCTCCTCATTCATCACTCTCATCTTCTTCGCACTTCCCACTGCAGCTATCTTTCCTTCCCTATCCTCCTTCACATTTAGCAACTCCCTAAAATATTCTGCCAATCTTCCCCTTACTGCCTTCTCTTCCATTATCATCTCTCCATCTGTACCTTTTACCTTTTCTTCTCTACTTGATTCGCCTCCTCTTCCTCTCTTTATTTCTTTCCAAAACATCTTTTTATTACTTTCAAAATTTTCTGTCATACTCCTAACCCATTTCACATCTGCTCTCCTCTTTGCCTCCTTTACCTTTTGCTTTACTTCTCTTTTCTTTTCTTTGTACGTCTCATATGACTCCCCCGTCCTCTTTTGTAACCAATCTGTGAATGCTCGCTTCTTCTCTTCTACAACCTTCTTTGTTTCCTCATCCCACCATTCACTACCCTTTCTTCTATTTCCCCCTGTCCTTCTTGTTCCACACACCATCCTTGCACACTTTAAGACTCCCTCCTTGAACCATCCCCATTCCTCCTCCACACCCATCTCTGCTCCATTCTTTACTCCCTCCCACTCCTCCTTCGGCTTCTTTTCGTACTCCTCCTTTTCCTTTTCATTCAAGGAGTTCACTCTAAGAACCTCCCTACCTTTTGTCCCTTTCCTCTTTCTCCATCTATCCTCCACTCTCAGCTTACCTTCCACCAAAAAATGATCTGATATTCCCCCACCCTCTCCCCTTAGCACATGTACATCCTTAACTCTTCCTATCATAATCCTATTTACCACTACATAATCCATTAGCGCTCTATCTACCACCCTTCCCTCCACCACCCTCTCCCATGTGTACTTATGCTTGACTTTCTTCCGAAACACTGTATTTGCTATCATCAAATCTCTTTCTAGACACATTTCCACCATCAACTCTCCACTACGATTCTTTCCTGGAACTCCACACTTCCCAACCACTCCATCGATTGGACCATTTCCTACTCTAGCATTAAGGTCTCCCAGCACTATTACATTGACATTTCTTCCTAAACCCTCTATGCACTCATTTAAATCTATCCAAAAGGCCTCCCTTTCTTCCACGCTCTTCTCACTGCCAGGCCCATATGCACTTACAAAGACCCACATCTCCTTTCCCAGTTTCACCTTCATCCACATTATCCTTGAGGAAACCTCCTTCCACTCCACTACCTGTTTACCTATCTCCTCACTTACTAGAATAGCCACCCCTTCCCTCCCTCGCCCTCTCTTCACTCCTGATAACCTCCCACTTACACTCACCCTTCCCTTTCAACTTAGTTTCACTCAAAGCCAACACATCCATCTTTCTTCTCACAAACATACTACCTATCTCTTCCCTTTTACTCTCATCTGTACCACATCCACGCACATTAAAAGTAGAATAGAATAAAATAGAATAAAGCAAAATGAAATAAGATAAAGTAGAACAAAATAAGATTAAGTAAGATATGATAAGATGAAATAAGATAAAACATGACTAAACAAAACTAAATTGAATACATTCTGGCTGTAGTAGGCTACCGACGCACTTACCCCCAGCCCAAAGCAGAAAGACGCCATAGAAATCTTGAAGAACAAGGACCCTATGCTCAGGGCCCGTTTCGCTTCCTGGTGTCACCATGCAACGGGCGCTGAAAGGCATCATGTCCATTTCCCACTTTAGAAGAATCCCGCTTTCACGCAGTCTTTGGACGCTGGTGGTGCCGAACAAGCGCGAAGACCAGGCGGAAATTCAAGCCGAGTGAGCAATCTATCCGTTAGCATAATGCCCAAGTACATTCCTAATAAAAACCATCATCTACCCAAAACAATGCAAGCGAACAGTGATAAGGTGACGGCCTGGATCGCAGCTATTTACTTCCTGACGAGAGATGGAGAACATTTAAATTTCTCTTTTCTGTCTCCTTTACATTCTAAGTCTCTTCTTTTTCATGATATTTCCTCTTTGCACCTAATCCCAGGCACCTAACTTTCTTGACACCTTTCATTCTCCCAAGACATTTACTTTCTTCCCTCAACCTACAATTTACCTCCACTCCAACCCCTCCATTTCATTCTTCATGTATTCACCTTGGTCTTTGGATCACGTGTTGGACTCGTGATGGACAACTATTTCCCTCCCGGAAGAGAGCTCAGAGTTCGTATGACCGATCTATGGGTAATGCTATGACCTTACACACACACACACACACACACGCACCCAACTCCCCGCCCACGAGAGTCGGAGTAACAGCCCGAAGCGCAGCGATACCGAAATCATTTCGACCCTGGGCAGGATTCGAACCAGGTACTGCCGCACCTCCGTAGTGGCAGTCCAGTACTCTATCAACCCTGAATACTTGAAACTATCTCTAGCCTCTCTCATTTAAAACTTACCTCCAACTCATTACCACCTAAGCAACCTGTACCCCTTTTTACACCTGCCAACTTCTTTGTCTCCCTCACCATAAGTCTTGCTTCTAATCTCTTCCTCTTGCACCCTTGCACCTCTCATATGATTCCCTAGTTCTAACTTACAACCAGTCTTTATTCACTTATTTCATATTACCACATCAACCTCTTCATTCCCTCATTCACTGCCTTTCCCTCTGTACCCTCCCATCCTCCTTTTCCCCATATCATCCTTGCTCATTTTCTTTTATTTCCTCCTTGAAATATACTTATTCTTCATCGACTCCTACCTCCCTTTTCTACCTCACCATCTCCCACACTACTCTCAGCTTTTTCTTGTATTTTTTTTCTTAGAACATCTCTAATTCCCACTGTTCTCCTCTTTTCTCAATTTCCCCTCTAACAAAATATTATCTGACACCCCCACTCTCTCCCCTGAAAATATGAAAGTCTAAGAATCCTGCAGGTCTTCCTTCGGCTACCCTCGTATAGTCTATTAATGACCCTCCGTTACCCTTTCTCATGTATACTTATGCTTGACCTTCCACTGTGACCTCTACAATGATTCTCACCTACTCTAGCATTGAGATTGATCTCCCAACACCACCACATTCGCATTCCTCTGATATATATATATATATATATATATATATATATATATATATATATATGTGTGTGTGTGTGTGTGTGTGTGTGTGTGTGTGTGTGTGTGTGTGTGTGTGTGTGTGTGTGTGTGTGTGTGTGTGTGTGTGTGTGTGTGTGTGTGTGTGTGTGTGTGTGTGTGTGTGTGTGTGTGTGTATGCACAAGTTTCACAAAACACACGTGAATATACAAATTATGCTAAACACCACAGTGAAAGGAAATT
>NC_134784.1:64158173-64165673 GCF_046742065.1 Oratosquilla oratoria
TAGGGTCAAAAAAGAATTTTATAGTAAGGTTTTTATGCTTTCACACTGCACTTATATATTTTGGAAAGAAAATTGTGATATAGAAGCTGAAATTTACTGCAATAAAGTCATCTCATTCGAAATTGTATTTACTTACACTAGGTATGTTTGATTTTTACTAAATGATACAAACAGGAATCAAAGTATCCCGTTAGAGGTACTGTACGAATATAAATAATGAAACGTTATATGATGAAACATACTAGAATAAACTCTTTGGTAGAGATGAAAACTGAAGATGCTGTACTACAAAATGTATTTAGAAGGACGATGAGAAAAGAGGAGTTGATTGCTTAAAGATGAAGATTTACACTTTATTAAAATTAGGATGTCTACAAAACGAAATATTTTAGAATCTTTTTAGACATGCAAGGAGAGCAATTACTAATCTGCCCAGCTTTTGTTGCCAATCCTATGTCCACAACTTCATATAATTTCAAGTTAGTGGACATTAAGATGTCTACAAAACGAAATATTTTAGAATCTTTTTAGACATGCAAGGAGAGCAATTACTATTCTGCCCAGCTTTTGTTGCCAATCCTATGTCCACAACTTCATATAATTTCAAGTTAGTGGACATTTTTCTACAGTGTGTTGGAGTATATGCACAGAAAGATGCATATCTCGCTTGTTTGCGAAAACGTCGTCATAACTCAAAAAACTGAATTTTTGAGTTATCTATACAGACATATTCATCTTCAAACACGGATTTTTTTGGTAACAGTGTCATATCTGTAGCTCAAAAATTGACCGCTAGGGAGTGCTAAATGTCCCAACGACATAACCTTACATGTTCCAACTTGTTCCAACAAATATTTTAGACTTAGTAAAGATTATGATTGTTTCAACTTCTATAAACTTTAGAGGCGTATTTGATGCTCCAAAAAATGTTCCACCTATGGTGTTTGAGGGCTTTTTATAATATTGAGAGCGTTTTGAAACTTTAAAATGCCTCTCCTGAAAAATTCGATATTTTGAGTTATGACGACGTTTTCGCAAACAAGCGATGTACACAGTCATTCTGTTGCTTACAGATCTATCTCTACAGAAGCTGTGCTGAATGCTATGTATGGGAGTGATACCAGGGTGATGAATATGATAGAAATATGTCATAGGGGCAGTTCCCATGAGTTACAATTATAAAACATACTGACAAAAGATCTTTCAGTCTATAACGAGATAGGGTAAAAAATACAATATGCTTAGGTTTTCATCCAAGTAAAGCTTAACATTTCAAATTGCATTGCCTAAATCTGTCTCGACTGAAAGTTTATTCTAGTCACTGATGACGCGTTTGACAAAATTGTTCTTATCTACTTCCATGTGCTTTCTACGTCCTAGCAGCTTGAGGCCATTATCTCTCGCCCTGGTAGTATTTAGTATGAAAATATTTTCAATGTTCATGTTATCAATTTTCTTTATAATCTTAACGACTTGTACTAGGTATTTCCTGACTCCTCGCTTTTTAGAGATGATAGTTTCAAATGTTTGAAAGGTTTTCTTGTTTGTTTGTTTTTATGTTTGGTATGAGTTTTTGGGACTCACACTTAACCTTTTCGAACCAATCTGGGGGCCATACGGAAGCTGCATATTGCATGTGGAGGAGTACCAATGATCATTATCATTGGTTGATGGTAACTGGATTTCTACATAAGAACATGAGGATGAAGGTGACTGCAAGAGACCATTATAATGATAATGGATAATAGTAATAATAATAATAATAATAATAATAATAATAATAATGATAATAATAATAATAATAATAATAATAATAATAATAATAATAATAATAATAATAATAATAATAATAATAATAATAATAATAATAATAATAATAATAATTGTAATAATAATAATAATAATAATAATAATAATAATAATGATAATAACAATAATAATAATGATAATAATGATAATAATAAAAATAATAATAATAATGATAATAATAATAATAATAATAGTAATATGATGATGATGATGATGATGATGATGATGATGATGATGATGATGATGATGATGATGATGATGATGATGATGATGATGATGATATGATGATGATGATGATGATGATGATGATGATGATGATGATGATGATGATGATGATGATGATGATGATGATGATGATATGATGATGATGATGATGATGATGATGATGATGATGATGATGATGATGATGATGATGATGATGATGATGATGATGATGATGATGATGATGATGATGTATGTACACCAGCTTAGTAGTAACAACCCTCTATGTGTAGTATACACACACAAGCATATCGCAAACAAAAACACGACTACATGCACAATCATCTGTACAAACTTTTCCTCATACTAAAATTATTTTAATTTCCAAATTTTCTACTGCATCTTCTCATTTCAGTTTACTAAAACTATTTCCAATTGTTATATCTTTCCCTACGACTAAGTCTGATTCCTTTCTAAATTTGTTGGATGAGGTTAAGATGAATGAATACCCCTAAAGTAAATTCACGGTTACATGCATTGCTTCCAGCCTCCAAATCCAAGTCTCCTGCCCACCACTCCTAAGCCACGACCCCATGAAATAAATATCCCTAAAATCGCCCGGTGGCAATAACTCTCTTTTATACACAACTATCTTTTCATTTTCATCTCTTCCCCTCCTACAACTACCGATCCCGTAAGAGCGGGTGGTCTGTCCCAGGTAGCCCATAGTCCACTGGTTCTTAGCCTTGATGGAGGTACTGAACTCCGCATGTTTCACCCATGCATTCACCAAACCCTTCGTAATTGGAAAAATATAATTTCTAAAAAAAAAAAAAACGTATACATTTCATTAGTGCACAAAAGGAACCACGCATCAGTTGCACACAAAATGACGGTGTTCATATAACAAAAACCAGTAAAACATGTATTTCACACAAAAACCAAAAACTTAACATAATGTGTGTGTCGCGCGTGTCTATTTGTGTCGTGTGTCGTGTTTGTGTCGTACGTGTGACCTCCACCGATCCCTTGAGATTGCTCACCGAACCCCTAGGGCTCGATCGAACCGAGGTTAAGAACCACTGCCATAGTCCATAGATCTGATTCTGCAATGGAAGTGATCACAAGCAACAAGGGTGGCAAGAAGATCTGCCTGGACGGGCACCCCTACACCAAGAAGAATAACTCAAATATGACCATTCGCTGGGAATGTGTAAAGCGGAAACCCTTTGCATGCAGAGGTACACTGATGAAGATGGACATGATATAAGCGTAATAAGAATAAAAATAAAGATGAAGGGTAAGGCCAAAACTAGTACAACTCGACCAAACCAGATTCTGGCAGAGGCCATATATCAGTCATCACATGAAGTTCAAGCCAGGCTTGGGAGAAATGAGACATTGAAGAGAGACATTCGACGACAGGAGCGTGGATTTCTGCTCAAAGAGCCCTCACCTCTTTGGGATTTTGTTGTTGAAGGCCGCTGGTCGACAATTGGTGGTACAGAATCAAAGCTATTCTTGATCCATGATAGTGGGCCTGGCACAGCTAGCAGAGTAGTCATCTTTGCATCAGAAGAAGAACCCAACTGGCTTTGAAGGTCCAACTAGTGGTTCATGGATGGCAACTTTGCGATGGTACCAAAAATATTTTAGTGGTTTTATATCACCCGTGCTCCCTTGGGGGAATTAGCTGTGACCTGCATATATGCCTTTATGTCAAACAAGTCACAAGGTTTATATGAAGAAATGTTGCAGGATGTCATGGGGTAACTGTGAATGCCTTGGGTTCTAGCCAGACCCTACACATATCGGCACTGACTTTGAGCAGGCCATGCATCAAGCTATCCAAGATGATTTTGGCCCAGATGTTGTATGTCGTGGTTGTTTTAATCACCTAACTCAAGCGACTTGGAGGAAAGTACAGAAATTTGGCCTCACCAACAGACATCGTGATGAAGAGGATGTTTAGATGTTTTGTGGGATGTTTGATGGGCTAGCTTTCTTGCCTATAGACAGACTTCAGGAGGGAATGGCCTACCTGAGGAACCGTATCCCCGAGGGCCTGGAACAAGTACTGGATTACTTTGACAAGACATATGTATCGGGTTCCTTTCGCCGAATTGAACCACCACCAGGTCAAGGTAATGAATGACCAGATGCCTGCAGTCAGGATTAGGCACAGTCCCCCTCGCTTTAATCTTAGCATTCGGAATTGTCATACAACAACTACAAATGAGGCAGCACGCACAAATCACCTACGTGAGACATGGAACATTGGCTTCCAACAGTTAGTTGGACACAAACATCCCTCAGTTTGGACAGCACTAGAGAATGTCAGGAAGGATGTAGTTATGATGCAGGCAGATATTATCCAGAATTCCCGGGGTATCCAACCAAAAAACGGTGCAAAAGGACAAGCAAAGACTATCAGCAGAGGGTTCGACCCCTCCTCTTAGATCTTGTGGAAAAAAGAGTCTCTGGATGAGTTCATGGATAGTATTGGACATTGTATTAGATTATAGGTATGCATTTATAGTGAACAGTGGACTTGCTATCTAGATAGCATTGTCTACTACTGACTCTAAAAGAATTATGAATCAAGCAAGAGCAATATGCTCCCTGGTATACACAGCATGGGTATTAATATATATCTATGTAAGATTTATGTAAATTGAGCAGTTGCTCACAATACATGTGGGTCAACTCCCTATCCAAACCAATATACCTTCATAGTCATTGATTCTGTTTCAGTAAAATATGTGCTACATTGAATTTGTATTTGTAGAGCATAAGTTATAAACTACTTGCGGGGTTTTGTCATATGGGATTTATTCATACGGGATTTTGCCCTGCATTCGCTTTGCCCATATAAGGAATATATCTACATTTTAGCGAATGAACTGGTGTAGGGATTAACGCTTACCTTTAGGTAATAGAATTGTAGTATGGACTTTACTCCCACAGCAGTGCCCATTCCGACATAGTGCTCCTTTAACATGTTATCCACGACAATATCTAAATCAGTTTCATATATCACTCCTCCCCTTTTTCTCCAGGCGCGGCCCGGAAATGAGTCTGGTTCAACATTCTGTGGGGAAGTAGTTATTTATGTCAGAAAAAGAAGTTGAAATATGAAGTAATATACATATTGAAAAGCCACCTATTACTTATAAAGATTATATATTTTTCAATGTTTACAAAAAAAAAATTTCACGGGTGTATATTGACAAATATTTTGACATCGGTCAATGCTTGCGCCTGAGTGACCCTTCTCTGAATTTTTACTAGAGCCTTTCCTATGAATGAAGCTAAAAGATGGGCTGTGGCTTTCACTCTGAAATCCGCCAATGTTACATGATCCTCCATAATTTTTTGTCTCCTCCTAGAGAATGATTTTCAGAGCAGAAAAAAAAAGGGAAAGGCCTTTTTTAGAAGTGCACACCTACGCGGAATATCATTAGAAAACTATGTATCAATTTTGTAAATCATGATATATCAATGTAATAGATCTTTTTCTTGGCGGGAATCAATATCAGAAGACATTGCTAAAACCTATGCAGAAACGAAGTTGCGTCGACTCCTTTAGACGACATCTTTGTTTTGATAGATTCGGAGGTCGGAGACGACGACAATGACCTGATGACCTCAAGAATTACAGGTACCGCATTACAAAATGCAGGTCAGATTAGGTAGATAGGTTAGGTTAGGTAGGTATGTTAGATTAGGTTAGAATCGACGAATTTATCATACTTTAATTTCTTCGATCTCAGCCTCTACCAAAAGAAAGATGGCGTCTCAAGTAGTCAAAGTGGCTACGTTTTTTGTTTGTAAATTTTAGCAGTTTTTTTCTATTATTGATTTCCGCCAAGAATAACGTATACTACGTTGAAGTATTATAATGTAGAAACGAAGTTGGGTCGACTCCTTTAGATGACATCTTTGTTTTGACAGATTCGGAAGTCGGAGACGACGATAACGACTTTAATAGCCTCTAGAACTACAGGTACCGCGTTACTGAATACAGGTTAGGCTAGATAGGTAGGTTAGGTCAGGTAGGTAGGTTAGGTTAGGTTAGAAACGACGAATTTATCATACATTATTTTGTTTTACCCCTGCCTCTACCAAAACAAAGATGGCGTCTCAAGTAGTCAAAGCGACTACGTTTGTTTGTTTATAGTTTTTAGGTGTGCGATTCTAAAAATATACCGGAAAATGTCAACATCTCCACAACCGGAAAGAACAAATGCTAAACATATATTCTATATAAATAAACAGAAATAAACGAAAAACAAAAATATCGAATTAGCGTACACGAGCATAGTCGGAGGACATCCGCATGATAAAGTAGGCATAGGAAGGAAAAAATTATAATGGAAGCAACACACATTTGCAATATATCTATCAAAACGCCACCTATCACTGAGTGAGTTAGAGCGTCACGACTTGCGGCGGAGGTAGAAGTGACGCCAGTTCGAACCCTACCACCAGAGAATTGGACCACGGGACATGGCTCATTAAATTCCACGCTACTAAGTCCTGTAAGGGGCACCGTCCTAGCCTCCTGATAGGATGAGTTCGCGATGTTAAATCGAATCATAAAACGAATCACTAACGAGAGAGAAGAATATGTTGAACAAGGGTAGCAGCAGTTACCGCCACCAAGGAAGAGATAATGACCGAATCACTTACCAAGAGGTCAACGGAGACGAAACAATGTCAGAGGAAAAGGAAAAGGAAGAAAGAAGACCTCTAGAATATATAGTCACGCAGACACTTGCGTTGTTATTTTTCCTGTAAACAACGTCAGAAGAAAAGGAAAAGGAAGAAAGAAGACCTCTAGAATATATAGTCACGCAGACACTTGCGTTGTTATTTTTCCTGTAAACAATGTCAGAGGAAAAGGAAAAGGAAGAAAGAAGACCTCTAGAATATATAGTCACGCAGACACTTGCGTTGTTTGAGGAACGACTTCAGTCCGAAACTTTAAAGACAGAGTCACACAATGTCATCGCTATTTTCTATACAGTAACTACATATACATATACATGTACATATACATATACATATATATACATATACATATACATATACATATACATATACCGAGTTTATTCCTGACCGGTTTCGCTTTGTAGCGAAACCGGTCAGGAATAAACTCGGAACGAGACCCGTGACTCTTTTTTTCCACCTTTTTCAACTTGTCACAATGTCTCAACATATACATATACATATACATATACATATACATATACATATACATATACATATTATTCAAACTGTCCTTGTTCCTTTGTATCATGTATATATTGTCTATGTATTCCTATCACTATGTACTTGTTGCACTGAAGATGTAATATACGAAAGCGCTCTGCTTCGTTAGTTTCTTTTTCCAAGTGGTCTACTTTGCATATACATATACATATACGTATATACTGCGTAGCTACAAAAGGTAGATATAGTACAACAGTATTATGGACAAACTTTTTT
>NC_134784.1:64178173-64180673 GCF_046742065.1 Oratosquilla oratoria
GTTACCCAGTGTAATTAACGTAAGAACATTAGATGTCAGTAGACGTCGTTGTATCAACATTATTTTCCTCGTGGAATTTATTTTCACCCTGCACTGCATTCCCAAGGGTTACATAATTCATATTAACACATAAGAAATATTATCATTATCATTAGTCATAATAGTTTTTCCCCCAACGTCGATATATCTTCTCTTCCGGTGAACTTTTGTCTTTTAAAAGACTTCGGAGCCTTCAAAGAGGTTTTGGTAGCACCCTGCCTTATACAGAAAGCTTGAAGGAACCACTCACCATATGTTTAGTCTCTCAGCGACTATTTCTAAGATTTGCACGCAAATTCCTAAGGCCCTCCCGTTGCTGAAGTAAGACCAAGGGAAGAGCTAGAAAGAGAGAGAAAAAGGACAATATTAGGCATATCCTCTCGGAAATCCAGGACAAATACACACGCACGCACGCACACACACACACACACACACACAAACACACACACACACACATACACACACACACACAAATAGATAGATAGATAGATAGATAGATAGATAGATAGATTGATTGATTGATAGATAGATAGATAGATAGAGATAGACTGATTGATAGATAGATAGATAGATTGATTGATTGATAGATAGAATGATTGATAGATAGATAGATAGATAGATAAATAGATAGGGAGAGATAGATAGGGATATACAGTATATATATATATATATATATATATATATATATGTATATATATGTATATATATATGCATATGTATATGTATATATATATATGTATGTATGTATGTATGTATATATATATATATATATATATATATATATGTGTGTGTGTGTGTGTGTGTGTGTGTGTGTGTGTGTGTGTGTGTGTGTGTGTGTGTGTGTGTGTGTGTGTGTACAGTATATATATATATATATACTGTATATATATATATATATATATATATATATATATATGTATGTATATGTATATATATATATATATATATATATATATATATATATATGCATATATATATATATGTGTGTGTGTGTGTGTGTGTGTGTGTGTGTGTGTGTGTGTGTGTGTGTGTGTGTGTGTGTGTGTGTGTGTGTGTGTGTGTGTGTGTGTGTGTGTGTGTGTGTGTGTGTGTGTGTGTGTGTGTGTGTGTGTGTGTGTGTGTGTGTGTGTGTGTGTATACATATATATATATATCTATACATATACATGTATACAGAGAGAGGAAGAGAGAGAAAGTGGACAATTATGAAAATCTAGGGTGACATGCAGCAGGGAATGGAGGAATAGTGCTGGAGGTAAAGTGTAGCGAAGGAAGGAAGTAAATTACAAAGGATTACAAAGGAAGAGTATGTCGATGGGAAATCTTTTTGTCCATAACTTGATAGTATGCGGAAAAAATAAATGAATAAATTAATAAATAAAGAGTGAGATAAATGAAAAAAAATAAATAGATGATAAATAAAAACAACAGAAAATAACAATAATTCATAATAGATAATGTATATATAAATAAGATATAAACAGATAATGACAACTAAATAAATAATAATGAATAAATGGATAAAATAAGATTTTAAAAATGGCAGGTATTACAGCATATTTCTTAAATGTTTATCTAAACGAATCTTAAACTTCGAACTTTACTACAGTACACTGTCTTTGCGGGAAAGTTTATTAATTTCATTTACAACACGGCTGGCTAGCTTGTTCCTACCCACTTAAAAAAAAAATCTACTTCTTGACAGTTTAAGACTATTATTTCTTGTCTGATTCGCATTCAATGTGAAAATTTCGTTACTTTTGATGTTGTCAATTCCCTATAGAATCTTAAAGATCTGTATCAAATCACCTGTGAGTCCACATTTTTTAGGGAAAATAGATTCAAATGTCTTAGTCGATTTTCGTATGATTTATTTCTGATATTTGGAATCAGTTTCTTAGGCTCCCCATTTTATTTTTTCCAATCAATCGATGTCTTTAATGAGATTCGGCGACCATACGGATACAGTATATTCCAAATGTGGACAAACTAACGATTTATATAGCTTGTTAATAGCAGATGGACTTTTAATATCAAAAGATCGCGCAATCAGTCCTAGAATCTTATTTGCCTTCTCTAAGGCGGAAATACACTGCTTAGATTATCTGAGATCATCACTTTTTTTCCAAATAACTTGTAATCGTGCTTATTGTTATTTTTGCCCAAGTGCATAAACTGACATTTACTTGTATTAAATATCATTAGCCACTTTTCATACCATTACTGTAGTTTATCTAAATCTTCTTGAATATCTAATTGGTTTAAGTGATCATTTTCCATTTCGCGCTGTTTTGTATTATTGGCAAAGAGATGTATCGGCGGTGTGGTGGGGTGGGGGGGGGAACCGTTGGAAAGAAGAGATGAAGATCTGTAATTGGGGAAAGATGAGGAACGATATCAAGACAGAAAGGAATGGAGAAATGTAGTTAAGACAAAGCTCGTTAGCCAGCGGGGATTACAC
>NC_134784.1:64185673-64190673 GCF_046742065.1 Oratosquilla oratoria
TTGCCAACCGTGTAGTTAATGAATGGAATAAACTTCCTGCACAGGTAGTGCAATGTAGTTCAGTTCGAAGCTTTAAGAATCATTTAGATAAATACCTAAGTAAGATGCTGTAATGATTATAATTTATCTTATATTATTTGTTTTTGTTTTGTTATAATTTGTCTGTCTGATTTTCATTTATTATTAGTTATATGTCAATTTATTATCATTTACTATTTACCTGTTTGTTTGTTATTCAACTATACCAATGCATTTATTTGTGTATTTTAATTGATATTTACATTGTTATAGTTTTAATTTATTATTAATATGTTTTTTTTTTTTTTTTTTTTTTTTTTTTTTTTTTTTTGCATCCGACCTAGATATGGATCAAAAGGTCTCCTGTCGGCATGCTTTGCCTTTGTAATCCTTTGTAATCCTTTGAATTAAAGTAGAACAATATAAGGGAAGTGAAACTTGGTATGATGGGCCGCAGTGTAAAAAAGATGAAAATGACTATAACTAAACTTACTGTAATAAAAAGACGAAATATCTAATTAAGTGATAAAAAAAATAGATGGAGGCGAATTATAAAATTCGATACAACGAGAATAGGAAATACAACTTAGAAAAAAAAATCTATACAAGTACTCCCCGAGTTACAATAGGGTTTGGTTTTGAGAAACCTATCGTAAGTCTTAAAAAAAAAAAAAAAAAAAAAAAAAAAAAAAAAAATGGGGCCGAATTTACAAAAAATCCAGACCCCAAAGTCTAGATACAAATTTTCAAAATGGCGTATATTTTACCTAAATCCCTATGCCCCAGCCATGAATTCTAGAGAATCACCCTCGTCTTCTCTATTGAGGGTTGTCTCTTATGAAAACAGTCCTGTGCATGAGATATCAGGGAAACGTGCCACATATTACACCCGTAGTCGGCGATGACGTTCACGAGTTTTGCTGGTAACCGGCTGAGATTGAATCTCACAAAAGTCTCTGAGCTGATACAAAGTCATTCTAACAATACCACCATGATTCTCCGACGTAGATCAGGATCGATCACAGACGTAGATCAGGATAGGGAGAATAAGCGACTTGAAGATTTCGGATCTTAGTCCTTCTGTATGAATATCGACAACACCATATACTCTGATGGAGTCTGATGGAAATGAACAACGCGCATGGAATCTTTTCTCTCTCTCTCTCTCTCTCTCTCTCTCTCTCTCTCTCTCTCTCTCTCTCTCTCTCTCTCTCTCTCTCTCTCTCTCTCTCTCCCTCCATCATGTCTAGCTTTAGATTCGTGTATACTTTTAGATTCTGAGATGTCTTCTATTGGCTGAGTTTTTCCAAAACCAGACACTATCTTTTTAAGTTCCTTTTTAATTTTTCTATTGAGCTGATTTGAAAGTATATGCCTATTAGAATATTCCCAACAAATTACTTCGAGAGGTTTTGCTAAGACCTTTTCAGTGAACAGGGGGCTTTATAATATTTGGATTGTGGACAAGAAAAACAGATCATTTGTAACTAGTTTGTTATCGTATTGTTAACATGAGATTATTCTGAAATATGTGAAGTGGGTTATTGTAACTCATCAAAAAATATTTTGAATGTGTTGACATATGTAATGAAATGAGTAGTCGAGGAACTGTGAGTTCAAGAACACACAGCAGCGATACAGACCCTACGAATACACTTGAGTGGACTGGCCAAATGCCCACGATAAGAGTTCCGTAACATCGTACGTTTGACAACGTGACACACCGCTAATGAAACTCGAGAACATTGCTTCGGTTTTTTATTTTTATTAACATTCGTAATTGTTGTAATTTTGACCACATTGAATACAAACCAGACGGTAAACTATGGGTCTTTCATGTCAAATCTTATTAGGTCAACTTCGTGGTGCCACGAACCATCTTTCACCGTCGTGTCCTTACCCACGTTGAACCTAGCTTGGGCAACTGCTAAGAGTTGCCAGCTGTTCCTAAACCCTTTATAACCTTGCTCCACATTCAGCTGAGCGTAAACTTATCTTTGCTCGTACGCAGCGTGCCTGTCTGCAACGGGTTTTACTTTTCGTTGAAAGACACCTTTGCAGCTTGCTAGTGAGTGAGGGGGTAAGGACCGGTACCTATCCATTTCACGCTTCGCCATTGTACCTACAAGAGAATTTAGCTAGTGACAGCGACATTCATCTGATCATTCTTATGACAGCCGCATGTAGGATTCGAACCTACTGCTTCAGCCATCAGTAAGATAACCTAACAGTGGCTTAGCCCTCTCAGCTACCGAGGCTACAAAAGTCTTATAACCCGGAATCTTTCAGATTCCCTAGGATAGGAAAGATCAATAATCTACGACCCCAATTCCTGTTTTACACAAGACCAGAACCGAACCCACTCATGGGCGAGAATAAGGACCGGAACAAATCCCTTCCACGATTCGCGAATTTCTCTTGTAGTTACAACGGTGAAGCGTGAAAGAAATTTGTTCCGGTCCTTACCCCGCCCCCTACGAGTGAACTCGGGGTCTTGTGTAAAACAGGAATTGGGGTCGCAGATTAGTGATCTTTCCTATCCTCGGGAATCTGAAAGATTCCGGGTTACAAGAGTTTTGTAGTCTCGGTGGCTGAAAAGGCTAAGGCACTGTAAGGTTATCTTATCCATGGCTGAAGCAGTAGGTTCGAATCCTACATGCAGCTGTCATAAGAAATAAATATCAGCATAATATCGCTGCCACTAGCGAATTTATCTTATCTATCTTATACACACACAAGGGAGGTAGACAAAAAACAAAGGCATAGAAACCACTCCCACCCATTCCATCACCTACATACTCCACTACCCTCTACCCTCTTCCTTCCCTCTTATCTTGGCACCTCCCAATATATATATATGTGTGTGTGTGTGTGTGTGTGTGTGTGTGTGTGTGTGTGTGTGTGTGTGTGTGTGTGTGTGTGTGTGTGTGTGTGTGTGTGTGTATGTATGTATGTATGTATACATATATATACAGTATATATATGTATAATGTATACATATATATATATATATGTATATGTATAATGTATACATATATATATATATATATATGTGTGTGTGTGTGTGTGTTTGTGTGTGTGTGTGTGTGTGTGTGTGTGTGTGTGTGTGTGTGTGTGTGTGTGTGTGTGTGTGTGTGTGTGTGTGTGTGTGTGTGTGTGTGTGTGTGTGTGTGTGTGTGTGTGTGTGTGTGTGTGTGTGTGTGTGTGTGTGTGTATAGACTCATCTGCTGGGATTCGAACCCTTGCCTACGCGGCTTGCGTCTTGTTAAGATCTTTGTCTTACAAGACGCAAGCCGCGTAGGCAAGGGTTCGAATCCCAGCAGATGAGTCTATTACCAATATGTCAAATGACAAATATATATATATATATATATATATATAGATATATATATATATATATATATATAAATATATATATACATATATAAATATATATATATATATAACGCGTAGTGCATTCATAGGGTATTGCGATACTACATTACAAGGCAGGGTCTACATTGACACCTACTTCAGTGACCCTATATGGATCTGTACATTGTGCCACTTGTTCGTGAATAAAGAACAAAATTATATTATAATGGAGGAGGAAACGACGCATGTGAACAAACATGTACTTGCACCCGAGAAACCACTTCTTGAAGAAAGATCCTCACTCGCCTCAGCCGAAGAGAACGCCAGGACAAATGACACAAAGGCGAAAAGGTAAAATTCCAACGTGTATATTATCATCATGTTGTTCGGTGATGTTTAAGGCATTGCGATGTATATAAGGTGTGATCTAAAGGTATCGAGAAACTTGCCTTATTCTTCCAGTCTAGATATTCCAAAGCTCACCTTATTCTTTCATTCTAGAAATTTCAAAGCTGGGCTACACGTTCCCCTGTGGGTAAGCCTCTTCCTTGCAATATTCTCCTGAATTTACATTCGCATATATAGAGTCGAAAGATACGAACACGTAATTATAAAAAAAAATAGGTGAATAAATAAATAAATTATCAAATTCAATTGCACTGTGTTATTTGATTCATATTGTAGCATTGATTTCACTAAAATAGCGCTTAGCAACAAGATTTTTTTCTTAACAAACGGCGTGCCGCAGTTGCCACGTAGTAATTTTAAAAATCTCTGCAAGTGCTGGTGAAAACGCAACCATCGCAGTTGCTTTTTCTCATTTCGTGCTTGTATTATTCGTATATTATTATATTGTATTATCATCATATTATATTATTATTATATTATATTATTATATTATATCGTTATATCATATTATTCGTATTATTCGACTTGGCAACCTTTTTAAGCGCGCGTGTCAAAATTTGTCAATCCACGATGGAAAAAGTTTCCTAGGTGCCAACCAAAATTGATGGGAACATATTATTTACTTTCTTTTAAGTGTTGGGGGTCATATCTAAATGTTAAAAAAAAAAACACTGGAGAGGTAAATAAAAAAGTCACAAAATTAAAACTCACTTTTAACATCAGCAAAAATGTTTACCCTAATTCTTAATTTCGCAATGTGTGAACATAAAATCATGTTTACGAAAAATATGGTCGACAGCAGGCTTCACTAACTTTGATCAAATATTGCTAAATCGGTTATTGAAAATGAGGTTATTACTAAGGATAACTTGAGCCTTTAGTAGTGTGACATTTGTTATCAAATTTAGATTTAAATTTGAACCATCATGAAGTTGAATGTGGATTTTGTTTTTTGTTTCTTTTTAGATATGCTTGTGTTTCGCGTGCCGGAAAAGTCGTTGTCGTGCCATATTTGGCACGCGTGCCAATTGTTGATCACCTCTGGTGAAAACAATTTTTTTTTCTTCTTTTTCACACAGTGAATGAAGCTAACTTCCCGTAGAGATGATGGAATGCAATGCTATGTGAAGTTTCAAGATTCATTTAGCAAAACGTTCAATCAATATGCTGTAATATCTACTAACTGGTTATCTTGTTAACTTGTCTCATTTGTCCGTTTG
>NC_134784.1:64195673-64325673 GCF_046742065.1 Oratosquilla oratoria
CATGAGGAGCAAGTGGATTCGCGACGCATATCGGTGTCTTGATTATATTTATTGTAGTCGCCCCTGTGTTTTTACATTCTCTCTGATCTGCTCTTAATTCCATTCTCTGTGGTTTTCAAAATTCACGGGTGAAAGAGAGAACGATCGATATAAGCCATGACTATATTTTATGATGCGAGTATTATTACGACACGTCGTATGGCTGGCATTGGCTGCTGCCCGCGAGATTTAAGTCCCGTAGTGAAGTGGTTAAAGATTCTTTCAACTTCCAGGACAAAGCCCGCGTTGGCTTTTAGCCGGTTTCATGATGACGACGATGTTTCTGTCTATGTGGATTAGCAACACAGCAACGACTACCATGATGACACCCATAGTCGCTGCCGTTCTCCTTGAACTTAACAAGGTTTGAAGAATCTTTGATTTCCATTGTAGAAAGAAAGCATGCAGAAAGAGTTGTGTGTGGAAGATGAAAAAGAACTTTTACTTTCGGAAAATTCCAAAGTCACAGAAACATGAAACTTATGTTGTCTAATTATTCCTAACCTAACCTAACCAGACCATTTCATAGAAAGAAAAAATAGGTCTTTCAAATACCACAAAGAAAGAAATGAAAAATGGGTTTGCGTGATACTGTAATAGAACCTTGTTTTCCGTTGAGGAAATGTGTTCTTCAACTCTGAACTTTGTGGTGATATCTGGCAATAATAGAAGTAGGAGAGACTCCTTAGGATAAAAGAACAAAGTAATTTCATCACATTTGTAACTGATACTGCTATTTATTTAACCTTTTCCAGTAACTGATCATTTAAGAGTCGATTTGAATGCGATACTTGTGAGCATTACCGAGAAACCTATTTACTTAACTTTACAAGAATCTTGTAATTACCTGTCTACATTCCGTCCTCCTACACACAAAATGAGGTCTATGTAATATTTATCTGATAACAAATACCACAGTCGGAGCAGAAGGAAAGGCTAGAAACGGAGAGTCTATATATTTCGAATACTAACTGCAGTCCAAATCAGTAGTTACCAGTCAAAATATATAGACTCCCAATCTCCAATCTTTTATCATGCTCTGTGGTGTTAGTTGTGATTTATCTTATTAGTTTTTTGTAAAGTGCGTGCCATTTATCTGAAAGAACAAAATACACCTTTATTCTCATAACTCCTCCCGTGGAAAGCGTACGTTGGTGGATGTCTTTTTATGTTCAGGATAACAAAAGGCAAGGTCTAAAAATACAGGTCAGACCGTTTACATTCTTCTGCGCAGCTTCTGACGTCATTTGGCTGAGTCCATTTTCTCTTTGTGATACACTGAAGAAAACTGTGAAACGCCAAGGAAGACAGGAACTATAATATTTTATATAATATATATATTATATATCATATATATTATATATTCATATATATAGACAGGAACTATAATATTTTATATATATTTATATAATATTTGTCAGAATTTAACTAATTGCGTGGAGCTGTGCGAGCGAAGGCGACGTCATTTTCGAACGACGGACCAGCTTCAACTGACAGCTATAGGACCCGCTAACCCCACTTTGAACAGCCAGGTGACGTTCACGGGCCCGCTGCGCCAACTCCCTCGAAATTCGGTCGGAAGTGGTTAGACCTTATATTCTTAGATCTTGACAAAAGGAATACTGTCCCGTTTGTATTTCACTATTGAGGTTCTCGCAATACAGTTAGTTAGTTAGAGGACAGGATAGATAAGATGGGGGAGAGGGAGGGAGGGAGGGGGGATTGGGGGTTAAGTGGTAGGAAAGAATGAAATGGAAGGAAGTAAGAGTTATGATAGATGTGGGGCAGACACACTTGCTCGGTTTATTAGTGTGTTCAGGCGTGTTTTTATTTGTTTAATTTGTTTCTATTTATTTATTTATTTATTTACTTATTCATTTATTTATTTATTTATTTATTTATTTATTTGTTTGTTTGTTTATTCATTTATTTATTTATTTATTTATTTATTTACTTATTTATCTATTTATTTAGTTATTTATTTATTTATTTATTTATTCATTTATTTATTCATTTTATTTGTTTATCTATTTATCTATTTATTTATTTATTTATCTATTTGTTTATTTTTCAAGGTGGTAGCAGGGAAGTGTAAGCGTCGGGCACTGAGGAGAAGGGGACGAAGAAAACGTGATTATTACGTGCATCGAAGGGGAATGGAGACGAAACACGCTTTGTACGAGACGCCACCCTGAAGTGTCCATACGTTCGCTCATTATTCACTGACATCCCAGACAAATATTTATCATGAATAATGAATACAAAAATTATGGCATTACATGACAAATGGAAGTGGAAAATACAGATACAAGTTATGGTCAGTAATGTACCGTCCCACGCGTATGACCATTTGGGTATACAAACACCAACTAAATTGCGTAAAAGCCTACATAACGCCTAGGTGCCGCTGTGCCAGATAAACAGCACCCGCGTCCCACAGTAGACGAATTTCTTGTAGAATTAGTATAAAGTACTTTGCTAGCAACACTACTTCCATGTTTAGGGAAAATATTACGCCGATAATGGTAAATAAAAAATTCATGGACGATATTAGAAAGGAGGAAGAATGAAGTTAAAAGTTATGAGCATCCTTTTCTAATGAAGTTTAGTTTTTAATTATGAGAGAGTAATGTGTAATTTTAGTTCGTGGAGAAGACAGTAAAGTCTTTAAAAATATTGAATGATATGAAACTGATGCTTTCATTATTCCATACGGGATTGCAGATTATAAATCGCCCAGATACTATTTATTATATGACCACCTATACTAAAAATATAGTATTTACAGTTATCAATGTTGCACAAGTACAAGAAATACAAGATGTCTGAGGTCTACAAGATGAGGTTGGGGTAGAATACTGTTTTAGTATGTTCTAGTATTGGAATGCCGATATGGGATTTTCTGAGCAATACATCTGTTACTGACTATGAGTATTTACCTTGTACTAGTTAAAGTGCAATCTTTTCTTAATAGGCTTGAGTATTCCGTCGTCGCATATTGGAATGCACCGTTTCGAGGGACAGGTACTGACTACATGTCCTTATTGACAGGGTTATAATACAAGAGACACCACCGATCTGGAAATCGCAAGAAATAGACATCCAGAGGTCGACCAGAATGTAAAGGACCAAGTCCTCACACCTCTGCAGAAAAACAAGACGGATTCGGTTGACAGGTAAGTCATAGTGTTGATTGAGTCTCTCTGATCGAAAGTCATATATTCTAATTCTGTTAGCATTATGCATAGATGTACTATACAACGAAAATTGATGAGTCATTGTCTGTATGTATGTAAGTACATGCGTTAGCGGGCGTGAATCTTCTAGAACAATCAAATTGCCATTCTGTTTACATTAATTACCATTTTATTCTTGTAGGCAAAAGTTGAATGAATGGGAGATAGATTAGTATATTATTAAGATTTGAATCATTATATTATATTTTTAGTATATGCTGATTTCTATGTGTAAGGAATAAATGTAGAAAATCTAATTCAACTGGCAACTATTATGAGACGCTAACGATCGTGAATAAGCGTGGCGGCAGTCACGGGCGAGCAGGCAGCAAATTCAGATCACGTCTGAGAGAGTGAGCCAGTGAGAACTTATGTTGTAAATTCCCTGTGAAATTACACTTTGAAAATACCTTCAGCGTTTTCCTTTCCACCTTATTGGACAATCAATAATAGTCCTCGACCTCAGTAAAAATCATCGGACCCTACCTTAGTTCTCTCCTGAAAGAAAAGTTGGAAATTCGTCGGTGATTCGGTGGTTGGACGTCGCGAACTCTTCTTATCAGAAAGCAACAACGGTGCCCTTCACAGAGGATTCTATAGCGTGGAGTATAACGAACCATGCCCTTGATCCAACTCGCTAGGGGGCAGGGTTCGAACTACCGTCACCTCGACCTCCGCCGCAAGTAGCGACGCTCTAACCAGCGAGCATCTTTCATTGGGATCTTTCACATATGCTCCTGTCCTGAATAGATCCGAAGAAGCAAAGAAAGTTAGATTTACATCATTCTTCAGCCTTTAGGTAAAGCTCAGGGGCAAGTTATCTTTGAAAATCTGGGCAAGGTGGGCAACGTTAGAAAATATGTGATGTCGTTGAAGATGTATGTCGTCAGTGACGCCTAATTTTTTTTTTTTTTTTTTTTTTTTTTTTAAGAGGGAGTCGAGTAAAGCACCAATTGCCACTCCATTTGCAAAGTAAAGAAAGTTAGATTTACATTATTCTTCAGCCTTTAGGTTCAGGGGCGAGTTATCTTTGAAAATCTGGGCAAGGTGGGTAACGTTAGAAAATATGTGATGTCGTTGAAGATGTATGTCGTCGGAGTGACGCCTACAGTTCTTCTCATGGAAGAGGGAGTTGAGTAAAGCACCAATTGTCACTCCCTTTGCCCGGACAGCATCGTCCCATATGCATTACGTACTTGAAGAAGTTCTCTGAAGATATTTCACGGGAGTAATGGAGCGTAGAAGATCAGTTGGCAAATCAAGTTTCTTATTTTGATCTAAAGATAAACAAATTTAAAGTTCATTATATTATGATAATGCCCTTGTGCCCAGTAGAGGAACAGTGAGAACTCAGGTTAAAGCAGTTGTCTGGGAGTGAATGGTGTGCCTTCTGCGTTTAAGCACGGAGCACATGATTTCGCCTGTATTTACTATTTCTGGCGTAACATGAGCTTCATTTTACCCTTTCCAAAAGAGGGCTGGATGATTTCCTTTGACACGTTCTCCTACAGAGACCTGGATATCTCTCAGGACGTGGAGGCCACTGAATCTGCCACTGTGGATGAATACCTCAACGATGACTGTCGCCGCTTGAGGGACATGTGTTTCCTTGGCACTGCTTACGCCGCTAACTTGGGAGGTACAGGGACGCTAACGGGTACAGGTCCCAACATTGTGTTGAAGGGTATTCTTCAGAGGTAAGGCACTTGGTTTATACGTAGAGGAATGTGTGTGTGTTTGTGTACGTGTGTGTGTATTCACCTTGGTCTTTTGGATCACGTGCTGGACTCGTGATCGACAGCTATTTCCCTCCCGGAAGAGAGCTCAGAGCTCGTATTTCCGATCTATGGGTAATGCTATGACCTTACACTCACACACACACACCCAACTCCCCGCCCACGAGAGTTGGAGTAACGACTCGAAGCGCATCGATACTGAAATAATTTCAGCCCTGGGCAGGATTCGAACCAGGTACCGCCGATACCTCCGTACTGATAGTCTGAGTCTCTGCCAACCGCGCCACCGAGTCTGTGTGTGTGTGTGTGTGTGTGTGTGTGTGTGTGTGTGTGTGTGTGTGTGTGTGTGTGTGTGTGTGTGTGTGTGTGTGTGTGTGTAAAACACACACTATAAACATAAATAATTACATTATCCATCTGCATCTGTATAACAGATAATTATGAACCAAATTCCCGCCAATGGAAGGGGGCACGGATGTGAGTGTGGGTGTGGGGAGGGAGGGAGGGTGGTGCTAGTTCCCTTGCGTCCCTTTGGAGGAGGTCGTGACCGTGTACAATTGTGTCTATATCTGTTGAGCATGCGCGCTCAGCAGGGCAGAGATGTGCCTGCACTACCTCAGGCAACGCTTCTCCATTCTCTTGTGTCCAGCGGACAACGAGGGCAGCCCTGGCCTTCCTGTTTACCTTCATCAATAGCTGACTCAGAAAAGAAACGATATAGATTTAATATATCTAGACTTTGCAAAAGATTCTGATACCGTCCCCCATGAAAGACTACTTGCTAAATTAGCTTCACACGGAATAAGTGGTAGCCTATTAAGTTGGACTAGTGATTGATTAAACGATCGAAAATAGAGAGTTGTTTTAAATGGCAAACCTTCTAGATGGAAAAAAATTATGAGTGGAGTTCCTCAGGGTTCCGTTCTTGGGCCACTTCTATTCATACATGCATATACCAAAAACTTTTTTTTGTTTTTCCTTAAAAGTGAGGCAGCCAAAAAACAAAGACATAAAATCCACTCCCACCCACTCCATCCTCCAAGGCATTTACTCGCTTCTCTCAATCAACATTCTACCTCCACCTTCACTCCTCCCTTTCCCACCACATTCCCACCCAAGTACCTCCATTCTTTCTCCCTTAATACTTCCAGTCTGCTACCACTTTCTCCCTTAGAACATTTCATCACCTTACTTTTACCCATATTTATCTTCACCTTCCATCTTTTGCACACCTTCCCAAATTCTACCAGTAACTTTCTCAATCCCTCCTCTGATCCCCCCACAAACGCAGTGTCGTCCACAAATAACAGCTGGTCTATATCCCACTTTTCTCCATTTTCTAAAACCATCTCCAATCCCAGGCCCACTACCCTTGCATTTACCTCTCACACCACCCCATCCATATATAAATTAAACAGCCAGGGTGACATAACACATCCCTGACGAAGTCCCACCTTTACCTCTAATCACTCACTCTCTCCATTTCTAAATACCTAACACACGCTCTACTACTCTCGTAAAAACTCTTGACAGCTCCTAAAAGCTTTCCTCCTATCCCATATATCTGCAATATCTCCCACAGTGCCTTCCTGTCTACCCTGTCATAAGCCTTTTCCAAATCCACAAAAGCCCAAAATACATCCTTACCTTTTCCTATAGCTTTCTCACATATCTGTCTTACCACAAAAATCTGATTTATGCAACCCCTACCAGTCCTAAGCCCACACTGTTCCTCACCAATTACTCCCTCTGTTCTTCTCCTAATCCGCTCAATCAAGACCCTCCCATAAGCCTTCCTAGCTACACTTAACAAGCTGATCCCTCTGAAACTACTACACTCACACTTGTCCCCTTTTCCCTTGTAAAGTGGAACTATACAGCCACGCCCCCAGTCCTTCGGCACTCTACCCTCTCTTAAACAAACATTAAATAACCTCACCAGCCAGTTCACCATCACTGTACCTCCTTTTTCCAGACATTCTGCATGACATCCATCCAACCCAGGTGCTTTACCTGCTCTCATCATCTTAAAAACTGCCTTCACTTTATCTTTCCTTATTTCTCCTCCATTTTCCTCACTCATCTTCGCGCTTCTCACTGTAACTACCTTTCCCTCCCTATCCTCCTTCACATTCAGCAACTCCCTAAAATACGCTGCCCACCTTCCTCTTACTGCCATCTCTTCCATTATCGTTTCTCCATCTGCACCAAACGCAAAACATCATTTGGTGCTATTTTATATGAAAAAAACGCACTAGTTTCCTAGTTCTCAAAAATTATTTGTCTGGCAATTCTTGGATGCTGTCGAAAAACCAACGTAGTTTACTAGTTCAATTGTACTTCTGGAGACTGTGAGCTCTTTTCTCGTAGCTATGTTGATTTTACGACATGCAGCCTTAGCAGACGTTTAACATTCCACCTCCAACAGGGAGCCATTAAAAATAATTTTGAACGGTATCACAAATTTGTGTTGGATAGAGCAATCGTTGTTCATAACACTGAAGTGCTAGCCCAGTGTAACGACATTAAGGAACTAAAAATGTTAGAGGCTGTGTATATAAGAGAATTGGCTCCTGTTATCAATATACAGGCCAATTTGGTTTCTGCTATTTCCCTGTTTAATACTTCCACGCGACATGTAGTACATAACCTCCCTAGGCATGCTAGGCATGCTAGTTTACCTCACCTCACCTTTCCCTCCCCCTTCCCCTCCCCTCCTCAAGCCCTGAGAAGGTCAACTAGTCTGAAGATGTAATATACAAAAGTACTTACTGTCTACAAATTTCCCTTCTCCTGTGGTTATTTTGTGTATATATATATATACATACATACATATATATACATACATATATATACATACATACATATATATACATATATATACATACATATATATATATACATACATATATACATATATACATATATATATATATATATATATATATTATATATTCTTTTCTTTTCTTTTCTTTTCTTTTAAGCTACACAGAACCGACTGGACTCAATTATTCCACGTGGATGGCCTTCAACATACCCGGGATGCTCCTCTGTGTCACGTTAGCTTGGATGTGGCTCCAGTTTCTGTATATAGGCTTTGGGTGAGCAATCAGGTTCCATCCAATTTATAGTTACAAGAGTGAATAAACGAAGAGAATGAATCTCTTCATGATTTGAAGAGCTTTTAGGCAATGTCAAAGCTACAGGAGTGTATTGGTATGGTGTAATATTGTCCAAAAAGAGCTGGTAGTAATATGTTTTGATGTTTCAGCTGGTAGTAATATGTTTTGATGTTTCAGCTGGTAGTAATACGTTTTGATGTTTCGTGTACCCTACTACGCAGGAAAACTGGTAAAGTCAGGGAGACTTCCGCTAAGAGGAAAGAAGCTATCAAGGGCCTTCTTCGCAGAAAGTACGAAGACCTCGGCTCGCTCTCCTTCCATGAATGTGTTGTCATGTTTCTCTTCATCACTCTCGTTCTTCTGTGGCTCTCTCGATCACCCAGCCTCTTACCAGGATGGGGCAAACTACTGGAAGGCGTTTACGGCCATAGTGTGTAAGTTTGTTATAAACACTCACGCGTCCGTATGTGTAGACTCGAATTACCCGATGCTTTAAAACATTCATATCAGTTTCAATACAATATTATCAAAATGAACCACTGTATATTCCTTATTATCTTTTTTATTTTGATATTAATGGCGTTATCATATTAACTATATGTTGCACTGTCCTATTCTAATGGTTCTAGTGAGGTCGACGACGCGTCATCTGTGATGCTGATCGTCTTTCTTTTGTTTGCTATCCCATCCAAACCAAACTTCTGGTGCTTCAGACCTGGTAAATATCGCAACAATAGGATTTGGATATTTTCATTACACATGACATCATAACTGATATAATCATGAGGAAAGAGTAAGTGAAAATATTTGTGATTTTTATATATATATATATATATATATATATATATATATATTTTAGACGAGAACGTGCTGAAGCCTTCGCCAGGTTGTCTCACATGGCAAATGGTTCACGAAAAAGTTCCCTGGAAGTTACTATTTCTATTTGGAGGTGGCTTTGCTATGGCTGAAGGTGCTAGAAAATCTGGTAAGTAGATATATATAGTCACAGAAATACATTACAATTACCAAAATTATCTATCAATGACAGGCCTTACAAAGAAATATCTCAAGCTTTTCTGTCTGATGCATTTTTTTTCTTTTTTTTTACTTCAGAGTAGCTATAGAAACGGATATCAATCTTTTGTGTTTAAATGTTCATCTCAAAATAAAACATTATGCTTTTTATCTTAGTGGAATTAATTTATCTAGATCACCATAGAGCATTAAGATATGATTTATATGAACATAGGAAGAGCTGGAGCAAAACAAAAAAAATATGGTTCTTGACCTAAAAATTTAATATTCGCAATACAGATTTAAACTGGATGTTCTTGTCCTTGTTGCTATCTTCTTATTAACAAATAGATTCAGGGTGTAATTGTTTCATGGATGGCTTTAATCAGAGAAAACCAAAGGTCCTCTCCACCTTATAAAGAGGTAGCCTATTCATACAGAGTTCATTTAACACCCCTTCCATTTTAGCACCTCGTGGATGAAAGGTCATCCCTTAACCCCGTCTCACCACTCGGGGCAAAGGAAATGCACAAATATCAAGCGCATTTTAAAAATCATTAATTTGTACAAAAGTTAATCACCGACTCTTTTTTTTTTTTCTAGCTGCCGCTAGATGAGTTTATTCAGTCAAGAGAAATCGCTAAAGACTAGAAAGGATTAAGTAAAGACTTCTTATTCTATGCTCCTGTCTCGACACGAGTTTCTTACAGTATCGTTCTTTGTATCACAGGGTCAAATATAAAACGTTCCTGTCCTGTGTTTTGACAGGTCTTTCCACTTGGTTAGGGCATCAGCTAGTTTACCTGGACGCCTTGCCCAAAGAAGTTATCGTGTTGGTGGTCTGTATCGCTATCGCTATGGTCACCGAGGTGACTTCCAACACCGCCACTTCTGCTGTCGTTCTCCCCATCCTGAAAGAACTCGTACGTAGAATTGAAGTTCTACAGTAAGACCCTGCCTCGTCCCTATAAACTATTACTCAGTGAGACCTCTCATTAACGGATGTTGATTATCTGTGTTTGCGATGTTTTCGCTGTGTTTCCGCTGTGTTTTTGGTGCTGTTGTTTAGTCCGTTAATGAGAGGTCTCACTGTATAGCAATAACTGTATAGGTTGTCAGGAATTCACAATTCCAAAGTTCAAAGTAAACATATTACCATTCCCAACTTCTCCATGGGAAATTGAGTTATTCTTTGGAAATAAAGTTGCACTTAATGAGTTAGACGCTGCGAATGGCATAGTATAAATTATGTCGATTAATACATTGTTCCGGACCGTGGTATCCCAGTGAATACCGTATCGAACTCATGAGTAGGTGGTCGTGAGTTCGATACCCGGGACCCGCTGCATGTTTCTGGCGTTGGTTCCCGACAGTCCTGGCCAGGCGGAAATGCGACTTGAAACATCGACCTGATAAGAAATATATAAATAATAAACGAATAAACAAATAAATAAACAAATAAATAAATTGATTAATTAATTAATCAATAAATGAAATAAAAAATAAAAAATAAAAAACAGCGGCTTGCCGCAACTGACAGGATCTTGCCCTACCAGGGGTTTCTCACTTCCCACCTCGTTACCTTGTCCTTTTATTCATGCACAGGCAATCGGTATCGACGTCAGCCCTCTTTACCTGATGTTGCCCGCCACCGTATGCTGTTCCTACGCCTTCATGTTGCCCATCGCGACGGCGCCGAACGCCATCGTCTACGCGGCGTCCAATATGAGAAACACGGAAATGGTAAGCGTTAGTCGGGAACTCGTGTATGTCCTCAGCCAATGAATGGAATAAGCTTCCTGGAAAGGTAATGAACTGTAATACACTTCGAAGTTTCAAAATTCACTTTGATAAACGTCTAAGTAATTGGCTGTATTACTGTGTGATTATTTCGTGTTGCCTTTTTAATGTTTTACTTCGTTCGGAAGATGTCACGAGGATATATGGAACAACCTTGTGGTAGTCAGAATGTTATGGAAGATGACATCCGTTATGGTAAGGGTTAATCGAGATAGGTTTCAGTTAAACCGGGTCATCACCCGTTTGTGAATAAAGGGAGTGTGGGTGCCACGTGATTTATGAAGTGCCACAGAACTATCTCTAAGGGTTGACGGGAGTGGTCTAGAAGGTAATAACACAGACTCATTGAAATACTTTATAGATTTTGTTTTGGCAAAGGGTTGGTGTTTTTATTCCTTTGCTAGAAGGATCCTAGGCTGAAGGGATTACATCTCCCTTGTAATGGTAACGGTTGCTGTAGAATTTACTTAGTATTTCTCATAATACTCTTAATGATAATACTGTTCACTCAGCTTTTATTGTACATCAATTACCAGGAAGTTAGGGGAGGATGTAATAGTAACACGGCATGGTTTATCAGTGTGCATTTTTTTCTCTCTTTTTTTAAATATCGATCAGAAAATTGTATGTCAAAATCAATTATAGCAACCCTTTCACATCTTGCATGGCTGCATATAGACTTCCTTTGTTTATTCTTACAATGTTCATCGCACTAACCATTGATCTAATTCCTATTCCCGTGATTACGTTTTCAGATGCGTGCTGGTATAGTGATGAACCTCATATGCGTCCTTGTCATCACCGTGATGATCAACACTCTAGGTGTGGCCATGTTTGACGTCAAGAACCTGCCGGCCTGGGCCAACTCGACCGACATCGTTTCGACCTGAAAGTTCTGTTATCTTGGGTCGTCTCAAATGTGTTCTGTTTCCCATTGATTACGCTTTGAGCTCCTAAAAGAACATCCGAAAGAAAAAAAAAACCCTGTTGTTGTTGTTGTTGTTGTCGTCGTCGTCGTCGCTGTCGTCGTCATTGGCGTTGTTTGTCGTTGTTGTTAGATGTTCATGGTGTCAATGAATCATAACGCCGGAGTCACGAAGTAAACCGATATCTCTAGCGTGCTTCCACTAGATGCTCTCCCATCCCCATCGGTAATTCACTACAGCAGTTGTCATGCGCTAGCCGGGTTCGAGTCCTTGGCAGTACAGCATTTCAATTTCTACATATCAGCCTCCATCGGGTCTCCCGATGTTGACGGCTTAGAATTAAAGTGCATTGGGGTTGTTAAAAGATATATATATATATATATATATATATATATATGTATATATACTATGTTCGTGCATGTGTAATCTATTGATTTGTGTGCGACTGTACTATGTGTGGTAGCCTGGCAGAGTGGGTATGTACTGTCTACTACATTTGGCTAGCCTATGATAATGTTATGAATGTGTGACGTTCTATTTCATTATCCCCTGTTTGTTCATAATAGTGTGGTGGGCAAGGTTGTCAGATTGGTGTTGCGTATTGTGTTGTAGTAATGTTCTGTATGTGGGTAGATGGTCTTTCATTTAGTGCAGTGGTTCTTAACCCCTGGGTCGCGACCCAAATTTGGGTCGCCAAGCCATTTTATTGGGTCGCTAAGGGTTTGCAGGAAATGATTATTTTCCCACTACAAATATATTATAATTACATACTGTAATAATTAAAATACATGATGCCTAGTTTTAGGATTCTAAGCAGACCATGATTAAATAAAAACTCCAAAGCAGAAAATTTATTTGAAGTGTTTTGAAATTTCAATGTAAAACCGACAATATCTATGTAGGCTTGGGTCGCGATGCTTGATTTGTGCAAAATTTTGGGTCGCTGCCAAAAAAGGTTAAGAACCACTGATTTAGTATAATGGATGTAGTGGATCTTGCTTTGTAGATGCTCTGTGAAGCGCGTGTCGAGATGTTCGAGTAATACGTTTGAATCATATCAAGAAAATAGGTCCAAGAAACCGTCCCTTTGTACAGAACAGTCAAGGCACTCCATGAATATACACTTTGATAAGGAGATTTGGATCCCTTGAAACACCGATAGATAATGTGGCAGGTGTCTTTCATGTGGCGGTGAGGAGCATACACCGGAATATACGTAGTAGCTACGGCCGAAGTCGTCAACTTTTGCCTTATGCGATTGGACTATTGAGGGAGATAACAGTTACTGCCGAGAATCACAGAGAACTGCGTAACTCGAAACCACGACTTGGAATACGCAAGACCGGCACACTTCCGATTGCCTCTGTCCTTCAGACAAGATCGTCAGTAACCATGTAGTAAGCGCTGAAACTATCAGTTGTTTTAAAAAACGATTAGACAACTTTATGGATGCGGACGACAGGTGGTGGTGGATTTGGAGCTGCCTAGTGTAGGCCTTATGGTCTCTTGCAGTCTCCTTGTCAGGGAGAAAAGTTACCCCTTTAAAATTTTGGAAATACTTAGAAATTGATTCATCATCCAGCTCTAATATTTTTAATTTACTATTGTAATGATTAGAATTAATTATAAAGAAATCCACAAAAGGAACTGGATTCGTTAACAAACATGTTAAAAAAATGTTACTACGTAAACATTAAGTCCTAATCTCGCTATCGGACACGGAGGGTAAAGAAAGGGCTCATTGTTTTGAACTAGTCTATCTACGTGGCATATTGGAGAAGCCACGAAAACTTCAAGACAGCCGACCCAGGCTGCTAAATCATAATCCGAAATCATCCCTTTTAAAAGGTAACGGTTAACGTCAGAACCATTAATTAACATTTAAAGAAATTTAATTGGGAAGCCCTTGTCCAATAGAAGAGTGAGGGGAATGAGACGATAGAGGGGAATGCAAGTCGAATGCTAGCAATAACTCCCTTGGAGTGTTGCTACGTGTTTGAATAACCCTTTACGTTCTCATAACTAGGTTATATAAGTTTTTTTTTAATAATATGCATCAAAACCAATTCTCATTTATAGTCCATTTTGAGGCCTTAAGGTGTCATGACATAACTACTATATAGGGGGTTAGCCCTAGCCTACCTAGCCTAACCTAAAATAATTTGTAAACTTTAAGTAGGGTAATTTAAAGATTTCTGAAGAGGCGTTTCCTATGTTATATTTCAGGAAGAGGCATATTAACCTCATGTTACCTCACTACAATCTTGTAAGGATTTATTCTGCCTCCTGAATCTTTCAGATACCCTACTCCGTTTTCTTATTGATATAGTATTGTTTCTGAATAAGGTTGTAAAATTACAGGGAACCAGTCCTGGAATAAAATGTACTATTGAAAGGGAACACAAGTTTGCAACCCCCCCCCCTTCCCTGGTGTGGGAAGTTAAGGAAGTTCTGGAAGAATAAATACAGAGAAAAGATCGAGTTTCCTTTCAACCAAGAATGGAAAAGTGGACTAGGACCCACTTACCCAATCCCCATGTCCTACCAGACGACTAATCTGTGGTCCAGTACCAACCGTCATCCTTCGGTTTGTGTGTCATTGACACAAGGAGCAGCGGAAAAATGATCGCTTACCCGGAGGGAGCGTTGCAATCTCTATCAACTGAATCAGTGTTGATCGGAACCTATGGTATTTTGATGTATTGATATGTCTGTCGCGTTTAGCCGCGACATCCTTTATTCTTATGTTCTTATGTTCTTAAATGAATGATAATGAATTCCATCCGATCCTACTCACTCTTTGTCTTCGACTGCATCATGCACAACCAACAACTGCGCCTCCAGCACTGCACAAATATAGTTACATCTAATACTAACTTGAGATCCAGCCCTCATAAACAATAACCACCATAGACCAAATGGAACAGTGACCTTCATGTGGAGAAATTCGTATGATGACGCACAACGCACCGAACATAGTAGAAAACTACAAAGTTTGGCCCTGAATCTCTCAGTGCATGCGCCACTAGCAGGCTATTTAAGCCGAGGTGCAAAGAAAGAGGACACCACTTCTTGATGATTCCCATCACCCTGCGACAATTCTCCTTTTTTTTTTTTTTTTGGGGGGGGGGTATTATTACGGATCTGTTTCCGTGGGTTGCATGGTTATACATATGTCGGACCCCACACCACCTACTGCCTTGTGGGTTTTGTCTTTTTAGACAAAAAGCTAGTAAGTAGAATCGATCAAACCGCAGAAGGGAAAAGGGGGACCTCACTGTGTAATACCCAGGAATAGGTCATGGAGTTAGCCGAGAGGATATAAATACCGGCGTTAATAGAAGTGATGCACATGCAGTTACTGTCACGCCCGGTCAAGATCGTCATCCACCAGGATAGGTAACACTTGACCGTCAGCAAGCGACAGTCCGCACAACTACTAAGTATTTCAGCGGCTTTGACCCATCGTTTTTCGCTCATATTTCCGAAATAATCATTCACATCAGCATGGTATATTAGCAGAGCCTAATTCACACCCTGCGCTAATTTTTGACGCTATAGTGCATTCACAAGTGTATTTAATTACGGTGTTTACTCTTGATATTATGTGTGTCGTAGCCGACACCCGTGAAGTAAATCGAACAAGTGAAGTTGGGATACACGAGGTAGTTTGTGATGACGTCACGACTTCACCTGTTCGATTTACTTCACGGGTGTCGGCTACGACACACTTAATATCAAGAGTAAACGCCGTAATTAAATACACTTGTGAATGCACTATAACGTCAAAAATTAGCGCAGGGTGTGAATTAGGCTGTGCTAATATATCATACTGATGTGAATGGTTATTTCGGAAATATGAGCGAAAAACGATGGGTCAAAGCCGCTGAAATACTTAGTAAACCTTTGAGAATAGCCACGTGGAATCTGAATCCCCTGTACCAGGTGTGAAAATATGATTACCTGAAGAAAGAAATGAAACGACTGAGTTAGTAGACGCCATGGGAGCCGGTGAGTTGGGCAGGGGTGGGTGAAGGTGAGGATGAAGAAGTGAAATTTATGTACACTGGAGGAGAAAATCATGAGAGAGGAGGGAGTGCGATGATAATAAAAGAAATGTCTAAAAGTATAACATGTTGTTATGCAATGGTAGGATTTTATTAGTAAAGATAATTGGTAATCCATTGAAGAGATAGAGAACTTTTATGAGGAAATAGACCAAATAATGAGGCAGACTAAACCACATGAAATGACAATAGTAATGGGGGACTTAAATGTGAAAGTGGGAGCTGGAAGAGAGGGAACTATTGTTGGACGTTTCGGACTAGGCAGAAGGAACGAGAGGGAAGATAGTTTGGTGAAATGGTACATTACACACGATTTAATCACAATGAACACCTGGTTTCAACATCATCCCCGAAACCTGCGAACGTGAAATAGCCCTGGTAGAAGACATAAGAACCAAATAGACTTCATAGCATCAAATAAAAGGTTTAGAAATGCTGTGACACAATATAAGATGCACCCTGGAGTAGGTCTAGGAATGGGGTGTGACCACGTACTACTTGCTGTAATGATTATAATTTATTTTATATTATTTGTTTTTTGTTTTGTTATCGCTTGTCTGTTTGATTTTCATTTATTATTAGTTATATGTCAATTTATCATTATTTACTATTTACCTGTTTGTTTATTATTTAACTATACCCATGTATTTATTTGTGTGTTTTATCTATCATAAAATAAAGAGCAAAGATATTAAACATTCCTGGCTCAGAAATCACACTAAAGTGGCACAATCTGGATTGCTAAACGAACAGTGAAATGAGGAATATAAAGAGGAGGAAAAGTGGCATGAGTATATTTTCTTTAAATTTTAGGGTTCGCTTTTTTCCAGCAAATATTCATAATCTTCGGCACATAAACGCTGAATGTTATAGGATATTGCGTTATCAAACATTTCTTTTAACAGTTTTGCATGTGTTCCCTCTTCATTTCGTCTGGCTGTCCATTTTCTGACCCATATACTTTTCTTTCTTTTTTGTTTTCAAATCCCTCATTATGACTAACGTTGCAACTGCAGCAACTAGGTGATTGGAGCATGACATCTCACCACACACAAGTTTCAAGTGTGCACTAACAGTAACCTCACTGCATTTAATCTACCACTACTTTATCGAAGGTCTAGGGAGACTAAATTTGAGTGTATTGTAAACACAATTTAGATTAGCCTCGATAGACAAGGCCAGATCTAGCCAAATTTGAGTCTCCAGTGTACAGACACCTTAATTGGTAGTAATGACGAGATGCCTGGGTGAGATAGGACAGCTGTGGCGCCTCCTCTGGTATGACGAAGCGGTATAAGTATATATTGTAGATTTCAGGAAGAGGCGTCCACGTGCTTTACACTGCTTCTTGGGAACAGATGCAGTCGTTTGGTACTGCTGGAGAAAGATGAATATATTTACGAGATCCTCGGCAATTCCATTGCATGGTGATGTTCATTGTTTTGGGGTTAATACAAGGTCAATTTGAGTTATGTGTGCAGTGTGTGTGTGTGTATTCACTTGGTCTTTGGTTCACGTGTTGGACTCGTGATCGACAGCTATTTCCCTCCTGGAAGAGAGCTCAGAGCTCGTAGGTCCGATCTATGGGCAATGCTATAACCTTGCACACACACACACACACCCAACTCCCCGCCCACGAGAGTCAGAGTAACGACCCGAAGCGCAGCGGTACCGAAATAATTTCGGCCCTGGGCAGGATTCGAACCATGAGCTGCGGGCCACTATTGTGGCAGCTCAGTGCTCTACCAACTAGGCTACCGTGTGTGTGTGTGTGTGTGTGTGTGTGTGTGTGTGTGTGTGTGTGTGTGTGTGTGTGTGTGTGTGTGTGTGTGTGTGTGTGTGTGTGCGTGTGCGTGTGTGTGTGGTTCTTTATTCTGGTATGTGTGTAAACGAACACAATTATTTTATGTTCACGATATTCACTGTTCGAGATTTCCACGATTTTATGTGTGAAAGAATTCTTCTGTTCTGTCCAGTGATACTCTTAGAAAAGATGAAGATTAATTTCAGGAGCTGCGCTTAGATATCGCCCACAGTTTCGAGAGATTGATAACTTTCTCGGGCCCAATGCGCCTTTCATCTACATTACTTTTGCATGAAATCTCTGACGCCGTGATTAAAGACTCCGTCGCAATTGATCGATCACGACGTTCGGAAGATGAATCTCACGCACACGCACAGACACACACACACACACACACACACACTTTCAACGAACGGACGGCTTGAAGAACGTTCTGAAGAAAAGTGCAGATTGTGGATCCCAACGCAAAGAGAAGTGCCTTTTTGTATTTACAGGGTGGGGGGAAATTGCTCGTGGGGTAGTGGGAAAGTAAGGAAAGAGAAGGGGAGGGATTGCTGGGAAAATGGAAGGTAATGAGGAAGTAGAGGACTTGGTCCAAACAGACCGCCGTAAAGTAAACAAACGACCACAAGACGAGCTGGAGGACGACGGAATGTCTAATAAGAATGTAAAGATTAGAAGTATAGATAGGAACAATACAGTAGAAAGTGATGAGAATATTTTCAAGGGATTTAAAGAGAGTGGGGGGGACACAACCCCCCCCCCCCCCGACTGACAAGACTAGAGAAGAAGGTTGATAAGGTGATCGAGGACTTGGAGAGTAGGTTAGGTCATATGAACACCATTTTACAAAGGGTTAAAAGATTGGAAGAACTGGAAAAGGCGAATAAAAACTTAACTGATGAAATAGAAGACCTAAAAAGACAGTTAAGAGAGGTAAAGGTGGAGAATGAGGAATTGAAGAAGAATAGTAAAGAAAACAGAGAAACGATAGCTAAAGAAAGTAAAAATTGGAAGAAAACCCAAGAAGGAAATAAGGTTTCATTCACTGACATAGTCAAACAGCAATTGAAAGAACATACTGAAGACTCAGTTATTAAAGTGATGAGACAAAAGGAGAATATAGTAAGGGATTTAGCAGACAAGAAGAAATGTATAATTATATTAGGAATGGAAGAGAAACACAACACAGATAGAACCACAAGAATCAAAGAGGAAAATGAAAAAGTAAGCCAATTACTAGAATCAGTTCAGGAAGATGAACCAGAAATTATGAAACAAATCGAAGAGAAATTTAGACTCGGAAAGTATAGCACAGACAAGACCAGACCAATTAAGATTAAATTCAAGTCACAAACAACGGCAGAGAATATCTTATCCAAAACAGGGAAACTAGCAACAAGTGAACAATACAAAAAGATATGGATAAAAAGAGAAATGAATAAAGAGGAAAGAGAGGAAGAAAAGCAGAAAAGACTGGAAGCTAAGGCAAAAAACGAGAACAGAACGGAGTCAGAGAAAGAGAGATTCTATTGGAGAGTAGTGAACATGAAACTAAGGAAGTTCGACATACAAAAGAAAAACATAAGGGAAACAGAGAACACAATGGAAGTGGCAGAAAACTAAGAGTGTCTTACACAAATATAGATGGATTAATAACAGGATTGAATGAGCTGAATGATTATTTGAAAGAAAAAGAACCAGACATAATGGGAATTGTAGAAACAAAATTAAAAGGCCCACTACCACCCAACAGTGTAGGACATGATGCATACAATTATTGGATTAGAAACAGAGAGAAAAAGCAAGGGGGTGGAGTTATGTTCCTGACTAAGAAGGATATAAACGTGAAAGGTGTCATATATGGAAAGAATACAGTAGAGATGATTATGATAGAAGTGGAAGACAGAGATAAGAAGAGCAGAAAATTTGTGATCAATTATGTGCCTCCGAAAACATCCACATGGGAGGAGAGTGAATATAAAAGTATGTTAGAGGACACAAAGATAGCATTAACTAAAATAATGGAAGACGGAGGAAGAATAGTTATGATGGGCGACTTTAATTGCAAAGAAATCTGCTGGGAAGAAATGACAGCAAAGAGTGGTGATGACTCATGGGGAAATGCTCTACTTGAGATGATTACTGACCATTCAATGACACAATGGATACAAGAGAACACTAGGTATAGAAATGAAGAAGAACCATCGAGGCTAGACTTAATAATTACATCTGAACCTAGAATAGTGGACAAGATTGAATATAAAACACCAATAGGTAAAAGTGACCACATATTGATTGAACTGGAACTTAATGAAGAAAAATATATGAAAAGAAATTAACAATATAGAAAAGGAAGAATGATGTATGAAAAAACAAACTTTGATAAAATAAGGGAATTCTTCCAACAAGAAAACTGGGAAGAAATATACAAAGAAGAAACATCAGTGGAAGAGAAATGGAATATTTTGACAAAAATTTACAAAGAAGGAGTGGAAAAGTATGTCCCAAGACAAAAACAAGAAAAAGAATATGTAAAATGCTGGTACAACAAAAGTTGTAGGGAGTTAAAAGACAAAAGAGACAAAGCCTGGACCAGATGGAAAAAAGACAGAAGACCTGAAAAATGGAAAATATATACTGGTTATAGAAATGAATATGTACAAAAGTGCAGAGAGGAAAAAAGAAAATATGAAAAAGATGTTATAGAAAAGTGTAAAGATCAACCAAAACTATTCTACAGATTTGTAAACAATAAACTGAAAAACAAACAAGACTTGGAGAAATTGAGACAAGGAGGAGTTGAATACACTGAGGAAATGGAAATGGCAGAAATTATGAACAAACATTTTAAATCAGTGTTTACAAGGGAAAATATACAACCTGAAGAGATTGAGTGGAAAGAAAAAGTCCCCCCTATGGAAGAAATAGAAGTAACAAAGAATGAAATATTGACACACTTGGGTAATTTTGATGTCAGAAAATCGCATGGGCCAGATGAAATAGCAAACTGGATTCTGAAAGAATGCAGGAATGAACTGGCAGACAAAATACATAGCATAATAAGCAGTTCCTTAAAAGAAGGAAAAGTTCCAGAAGATTGGAAAAAAGCAAATATAGTACCTATATATAAAGGAGGAAATAAAGAAGAACCTACCAACTATAGACCAGTCTCTCTAACAAGTGCAATAGCAAAAATATGTGAAAGAATTATCAAAAGTAGATGGGTAAAATACTTGGAAAAAAACAACGTACTAAATCCAAGGCAATTTGGATTCAGACAAGGACGATCATGCGTCACCAATTTAATATGTTTCTATTCAAGGCTAATAGATATAATACAAGAAAGAGATGGATGGGCTGATTGTGCATTTCTAGACCTAAAAAAAGCTTTTGACAAAGTACCACATAAGAAGTTGCTTAAGAAATTAGAATATGAAGGAGGAATACAAGGCAAATTGCTAAATTGGATGGAAGACTTTTTGCAAGAAAGAAAAATGAGAGTAGTGATAAGAGATCAGCACTCAAAATGGAATGAAGTAATAAGCGGTGTCCCGCAGGGAACAGTTCTGGCCCCAATAATGTTTGCTATATATATTAATGATATGGATGAAGGAATTGAAAGCTATATGAGCTTCTTTGCAGATGATGCAAAATTACTGAAAAGAGTGAAAACTGAAGAAGATTGTGAATCACTACAGAGAGATCTAAATAAAGTACAAGAATGGAGTAGGAAGTGGGAGATGGAGTTCAATACAAAAAAGTGTAGTATAATGGAATTTGGAAAAAGCAAAAACAGAATAACAGGATCATATAATTTGGGAGAAGAAGGAATAAAAAGAGTAGAAAATGAGAAGGACCTGGGAGTCATTGTTATGAATAATATGTCACCTGAGAAACATATAAATAAGATTTTTGGAGAAACTTATAATTTAATAAGAACAATCAAAGTGGCATTTACATACCTGGATGAAGAAATGGTGAGGAAAATCCTAATCACCCTGATAAGACCAAGATTGGAATATGCAGCAACGATATGGTCACCAAGTACAAAAAAATGTATAAAAAAAATTGAAAGAATACAAAGAGCAATTACAAAACTGGCACCAACACTCTCAAAACTATCATATGAAGAGAGACTACAAAAACTTAAACTACAGACACTAGAGCAAAGAAGAGAGAGAGGAGATTTGATAGCTATTTACAGAATCATGAAAGGCATAGAAATTACTGATAGAGAGAATCTGATAAAATGGGAGGACAGAAATACAAGAGGACACGGAAAGAAAATAAAAAAAGACAGCTATAGAAGAGATTTGAAAAAGAACAGCTTTCCTCACAGAGTAATAGACAGTTGGAACAAGTTAGATGAGAAAGTGGTGTGTGCAAAAACAATACATGAATTTAAAAATAGTTTAGATAAAATGAGAAATGAAGACGGGACCCTACGAGCATAGCTCCCCTTCCCGTAAAATACAACTAGGTAAATACAACTAGGTAAATACACAAAGAAGAAGAAGAAGAAGAAGAAGAAGAAGAGGAAGAAGAAGAGGAGGAAGAAGAAGAAGAAGAAGAAGAAGAAGAAGAAGAAGAAGAAAATATACAAAACGAGCATATAAAAACACATAACCGAGATCGATTATCGCTCAGAGCTTGAAAACTTCATGAACAATATCAACCATTATTCTGCCTTTTGAACAAGGGTATAGAGAGTGAGTTTAAAATCACAACATTGCTCATGGATAGTTGTCAGCGGCGGCACCAGGAATTTTTAGTTGGGGAGGCTAAGGGGGGGCTGAGCAAATCTTTGGGGGGGCTAATAGTAATATGATAATACACATATATTATCCTCATTTCAGAAGGGGAGGGGGTTAATGGTAGGGCTAGCACTGATGGCTGACAAATCTTTAGCCCTGGCAATTAAAAATTCGACTTAATAAAATTATTTCAATGAGTGTTTTAAATTTTCAATTTGCTCATTTCAGTTGGGGGGGGCTAATGGGGGGGCTGGCCACTTTTTTTGGCGGGGGCTAAAGCCCCCCCTGGCGCCGCCACTGATAGGTGGATAGACGTGCTCGGAATTCTAATCCCAACTAATAAGAAATGTCGATCACAAGCCAAGAAAGTGACCCAAGACCATGAAACTCACAGCGAAAAAGATTCAGATTCTGTTGATGACAAGGGTATGGTGATAATTCACGACTGATAAGTAATTTCAGAAATATTTTTCCCTGGAAATTCTATCGAAAAATTACTGCCGTTCACAATAAATAAATATAATAAATAAATAAATAAGTAAAAGAGGAAGCTATACCCACAGGTAAATTATTTCTAGTGAAACAAGACATGCAGATAATGTCGGACGACATAGTAGGATACGGCAGGTCATTGAGTTAACATAAGAACACAAGAATGGAAGAGACTGCACATGACCATAAGACCTACACTAGGCAGTTCCATGTCCCTTACCACTTTTCATCCCTATTCATAAAGTTATCTAATCTCTTAAAGTAACCAATTATTTCGTTACATTGTTAGTAAGTCTAATCTATGCATTACCCACAGTATCAGTGAACCAGTTCTTGCCTAGTTCCTTCTTACACCTAAAACTGTCCAGTCTAAATATAGTACAGTGAGTCCTCCTTATACAGTAGTTCTTTATCCGGTAAATTCACACACATACATACATATACCAAGGCTTTTCCCTCCTTACAAGGGAGGTAGCCTTTTTCCTTTTGGCTACCTCCCTTGTAAGGGGGAAAAAGTCTTGGTATATGTATGTATGTATGTGAATCTAACGGATAAAGAATTACTGTATAAGGAGGACTCGAAGTGTTGCAAATCCTTTCCCATTGTCTTCGCATGATAACCTTGCCTGCATCACCCTTGTTAAAGTCATTGATCCATTTGAATACCTCTATCAGATCACCACGCATTCTTCGTCTTTCCAGAGAGTGTAAGTTAAGGTGCCTATGTCTTCGTATAGTAAATTTCTAAGCCCTTGTATCATTTTAGTCATTCTCTTTTGTAATGATTCTAGAGTTAGCATTCCATAGTAATAATGATGCTTATTCTATTGCAAACGCTGTAAGTGTGTCCTATTCTTCATATCAAAAATGCAAAATAAAATCAAAGTGGGGAGTTAGGGAAGATATTCTTGTACCACTAGAAGAAATTACGCGATATTTACATCTAACGCTTACGAGAAGACGTGCTGTCATTGGCTGAAGACTAGTGATAAGTTATGTTCTCATAGGCTGCAACTAATATCAGCTTATGTATTTATCTAATTGGAACCTTATATATACAGGAAAGGGGTCGTTGAATCCCGTCTACTACTCTAAGTTTTCATACCTACCCTGTAAACTCCGCGACTTACAAAATCAAGCATTTTGGTATAGTTTGCAACGGGCTTAAAGCCTATCATTTGAGGTTGTAAACTAGTTACAATCTCCACGACCATGTACGTTACAATAAGTATCCGCTGCCTGTTATAGCGAACTTCGCTGACGTCATGATGAAATTCTAAAGCGGAAATATTCTTATGTTTAATCATGATGATTAAGTTTCATGGATTAATCTGTATAACTGTCAAGTGCATTTTAAAGTGCAAGAATATTTTGTGAGGAACTATCGCATTTCCTGTCGGCAACGTTTAAAAACTGCTCTTGGCGTCAGAATTCTCACAGCTCGCGATCTGAGATCAGAAGGGTAAACATTCCACACCTATGGGTAACCCAGGTGTGGTAGAAATTGAATCATGGCGACACTCACACTAAACAACCCGGGAGTCTCGGCAGGGTTGGTAAGTGTGTCGGTCTGCAGGGTAAATCAGATATAACTTTATTACCCAAACAAACGTTTTACCGTGCTATTCAACAGATCAAATTGTTCGACTAAGGCTTCACCTGTGTTTCATAAAGCGTTACTTTGCCAGCTCAATTTCGACTGCTTCTTTTACGAGGACCGCTCACTTGATTCAGGCAAGGGAAGCCTCAACAAACATGCACGAAGGGATATCAACACGAGTAGCCTGCATCAATAGACTCGTCTTTGGTGTCAGTTTGTATCGTAATGGGTGAGTAACGATATATGTACTACATACATAATTATACCAAAGGCTTTTTCCCCCTTACACGGGGAGGGTAGCCAAAAAGAAAGAGGCATAGAAACCGCTCCCACCCATTCCATCCCCTACATATTCCACTCCCCTCCACCCTCCTCCCTCCCTCTCATCTTGGCACCTCCTAGATGACTGGTCATCCCTGCATCCTGTCCACTGCCCTGGGTCAGAAGCAGTGTCGCAAGACACAGCACATCCACAGCAAGGCCGCTTCATTAAATCGGCGACCCCCCCTCTCCGTCCCCCCATGCATAAAAGGAGAAGATGGGGAGAAATCCCTTCGGGCTGCGTCAAAATTTTGCTCACATATACTACCTCACCCCCCATCCCCCTGCTCATTCCACCTCATGCATCACAGCATCATCCATACACAACCCTTCTCCATTCACCCTTATCTTCTGTCCTCTCCTGTCCTTCCTCAACAGATATTCCTCTCTTTTGTAATGCCCCTTTTACCCATCCATCCATCTCATCCGAGGACGCCCCCTCATATTCACTCCTTCCATCTCTGCCTTCCACACTTCTTTTACTAATCTTTTTTCACTCATTATTTCCATGTGTCCAAACCATCCTAATACTCTTTCATCAACCCTATCTCCCAACTCCCTTTCCACCCCTGTTCTCCTCCTCACCTCCTCATTTTTCACTCTATCTAGCCTAGTAACCCCTATCGTACTTCTCAGACATTTCATCTCAAACACATTCAAACTCATTCTCTCTTCCTCTCTTTTGTTCCATGTTTCTGCCCTGTATAGTGCTGTCGGCACAATCACTCCTTCATATAACCTCCTCTTAGCATCCATTCCCAGATGTTTATTTCTCATTACACTTTTTAATCCACCAAGGCATTTACTCGCTTCTCTCAATCTACATTCCACCTCCACCCCCACTCCTCCCTCTCCTGCCACATTCGCATACCAAGTATCTAAAACTATCCACTTCCTCCCGTCTCTCTCCTTTAATGCTCACTTCCAGTCTGCTGTCACTCTCTCCCCTTGTACATCTCATCACCTTACTTTTGCCCACATTTATCTTCAGCTTCCTTCTTTCACACACCTTCTCGAACTCTGTCACTAACTTCCTCAATCCCTCCTCTGATCCTGCTACAGTGTCGTCAGCAAACAACAACTGGCTTATTTCCCACCTTTTTCCTTTTTTTAACCATCTCCAACCCCTGACCCACTACCCTTGCATTCACCTCTCGCACCACCCCATCCATGTATAGATTGAACAGCCAGGGCGACATAACACATCCTTGACCAAGTCCCACCTTTACCTCAAACCATTCACTCTCTCCATTTCTAATCCTAACACAAGCTCTACTACTCTCCTAAAAACTCTTGACTGTTCTTAACAGCTTTCCTCCTATCCCATAGATATGCAGTACCTCCCACAGTGCCTTCCTGTCTACCCTGTCGTAAGCCTTTTCCAAATCCATAAAAGCCCAAAAAATCCTTACATTTTCCTATAGTTTTCTTACATATCTGTCTTACCATAAAAATCTGATCTACACAGCCCCTACCTGTCCTAAAACCACACTGTTCCTAACCAATTACTCCCTCTGCTCCTCTCCTAATACTCTCAATCAAGACCCTCCCATAAGACTTCCCAACTACACTCAATAAGCTGATCCCTCTGAAACCACTACACTCATACTTGTCCCCTTTTCCCTTGTAAAGCGGAATTATACGGGCACTCCTCCAGTCCTCCGGCACTCTACCCTCTCTTAAACAAACATTAGATAATCTCACCAGCCAGTCCACCATAAATGTACCTCCTTTCTTCAGACATTCTGCATGGCATCCATCCATCCACCTGGGATATGATCTCCCAACCTCTGGTTGAGAGAAGATCATATCCCAGGTGTTTACTCCCTCCCATGTAAAGATTGTAACCTTTCATACATAGGCCAGACGGGTAGAGACTTAAGGACAAGATTGAATGAACACAAGAGGTCGATTAAGTATGGCCAAGAAAATTCAGCCGTGTTTCAACACGTAAATAGATTTAATCACCGGATGGACTGGGAGAAATCTGACCTTTTTATAAATCAGGCTGTGGGTTCAGAAGGAAAATGGTGGAATCCACATTAATTGAATATCTGCTCACGATGAATATTTCCAAGGGTCAATGGACACCAGACATTATATCAGGACTATTCATCACCAAACAGATTGTCAACAAGCTTCTTCCCCGTCCCCCTGACCTGACCTGACCTCATGTCATCCTCAGGTCACCTAGAGTTGGGGTAGTGACGTTTCTAATCCAATGATTATATGCACCATGTCCTACACTGTCGGGTGGTAGTGGACCTTTCAATTTTGTCTCTACAATTCCCATTATGTCCGGAACTTTTTCCTTCAGGTAATTCAGTTCATTCAAGCCTGTTATTAAGCCATCTATAATTGTGTATTACCCTTTTAATTTTCTGCTACTTCCATCGTGTTTTCTGTTTTCCTTCCGGTCATTTTTTCACCTATGAATCATTTCCTCACTTTTATATCCACTACTCTCCATTAGAATTTCTCTTTCTCTGACTCTGTTCTGTTCTCGTTTTTTTTTTTTTTTTTTTACTTCTAGTCTTTCTGTTTTCTCATCCTCTCTTTCCTCTTTGTTCATCTCTCTTTTTATCCATATCTGTTTATATAGATAACTTTTTTGCTGGTTTTCCTGTTTTTGCTAAGATATTCTCTGCTGTCGTTTGTGACCTGAATCTAACCTCAATTGGTCTGGTCTTATATATATTGTATTTCCCTATTCTATATATTTCTTCAATTTCTTTCCCTGTTTCTTGTTCATCCTCTTGAACAACTTCTAATATCTTGTTTACTTTTTCCTTCTCTTGTACTCTTGTAGTTCTATCTGGATCATGTTTCTTCCATCCCTAATATAGTTATATATTTCTTTTTATCCGCTAAGTCTCTTACTATATTCTCCTTCTCCCTCATCACTTTAATAAATGTGTCCTTAGTTTGTTCTTTCATCTGTTGGTTTACTATATCTCTAAATTTAATTTTGTTGTTCTCTTGGACTTTTCTCTAACCCTGTACCTCTTTTGCTATGGACTCTTTATTATCAAAGGATTACAAAGGCGGAGCATGCCGACAGGAGACCTTTTGATCCATATCTAGGTCGGATGCGAAAAAAAAAATCATATTAATAATAAGATAATAAATAAAAACTATGATAATGTAAATAACAAATAAAATACATAAATAAATGCATAGGTATAGTTAAATAATAAACAAACAGGTAAATAGTAAATAATAAGAAATTGGCATATAACTAATAATAACTAAAAATCAGACAGACAAATGATAACAAAACAAAAACAAATAATATAAGATAAATTATAATCATTACAGCATCTTACTTAGGTATCTATCTAAATGATTCTTAAAGCTTTGCACTGAACTACATTGCACTACCTGTGCAGGAAGTTTATTCCATTCATTAACGGTAGGAGAAATGTGTGACTCTGGATGGTGACTATGTAGAGAAGTCTTAAGGACCAGAAATAAGAATGAAATTTCTGACTCGTTTACTTCATGATCATAATGAAAACTTTACTATGCCTCCTCGTACGTAAGTGTGGTATACAGTACATGAGAAAGTAAGAGTGAACATGAGGGGACGTCCTAGGATGAGGTGGATGGATGGGGTGAAGGGGGCTTTGGGGAAGAGGGGAATGTCTGTTGAGGAAGGAAGGGAGAGGACGGAAGACAGAGGTGAGTGGAGAATGGTTGTATATGGAAGATGTTGTGACTGCATGAGGAGGAATGGGCGGGGGGGTGGGGGGTGGGGTAGTATGTGTGAGTAATTTTTGACGCAGCCCGAAGGGATTTCTCCCCGTCCTCTCCTTATATGCAAAGGGGGACGGAGAGGGGGGGTCGCCGATTAAATGAAGCGGCCTTGCTGTGGATGTACTGTGTCTTGCGACACTGCTTCTGACCCAGGGCGGTGGGCAGGGTGCAGGGATGACCCGTCATCCAGGAGGTGCTCAGATGAGAGGAAGGGTGGGAGGGGTGTGGAGTGTATTTAGGGATGAAATGGGTGGGAGTGTTTTTATGCCTTTCCCTTTTTGGCTACCTCCCTTGGAAGGGGGAAAAAGCCTTGGTATATGTATGTATGTATTAACTACACGGTTGGCAAAGTTGTTTCTACCTACTTCCAAATTGAATCTATTTCCGGACAGTTTGAGACCATTGTTTCTTGTCTGATTCTCATTCAATGTAAAAATTTGGTCACTTTTGATGTTGTCAATTCCCTTTAGAATTTTAAAGACCTGTATCAAGTCACCTCTGAGTCTACGCTTTTTTAGGGAAAACAGATTCATATGTTTTAGTCGATTTTCGTATGATTTATTTTTGATATTTGGAATCAGTTTTGTGGCTCACCGTTGTACTCTTTCCAATCTGTCAATGTCTTTAATGAGATTCGGTGACCATACGGAAACAGCATATTCCAAATGTGGACGAACTAACGATTTATATAGCTTGTTAATGAGTGATGGACTTTTGAAATCTTTAATTCCCCATTCTCATCCTTTACTTCTTTTAATCACTTGGATTACCGTTTCCTTCGCATTCTCCTTAACTTGTTGTTCCACTATTTCCTTGAGAGATAATTTTTTACTTTCCTGTTCCATCTTCCACTGTTTCTTTATTTCTTGAAAGTTATTTTCCTTAATCTTTTCTTCCACTTTCTCATTCACTGCCTGTATTTGATCCTTCATCTCTTTCTTTAATGCCTCATTCCTATTCATATCTTCATTTTTCAGTCTTATATTTTCTCCCTTTATCCTATTCAGTTCCATTTTTGTCCCCTATTATTTTCTTTATTGGCTTTTCTTAATATAGCTACTTTCGTATATATACTTTTGCATTCACTTTTCAGTTCAATTATTTCATCTAACAATTCATTTATTTCTCTATTTCTTATAATATTTTTAAACCTGGGTTCTCTATCGGTGTCTAGCCCTCTATATATATTACTATTTTCTCTATTAAACCCCCAGAAGACACCTCTATCCAACCTTTGGTATGTTTTTTGGTCTCATTCAGACTTTTTTTTTCACCAAATGGGGACTCTATTGTATCTACGTCAAGACGTCGCTTTGCAGTTTCCTTATCACTGAATTCTTCGTTTGCTTCATCCATTGTTGTCACTGATCGTGTAGATATAATAATTGAACTAAAATACAAAGACTACATTTCGGTCACATTAACTCCGACACTCCCTTCCCGTATGTGAACAACCAGGCAGCTGTTGGTTGGTTCCGAAATCGTTCTAAAATCGTTCGTCGTCAACTCGCTAAATAGCGGTTCGGAGCGTATTTTGGGACGTCCTTCTTGAATAGTGTGTGTGCGCGCACGCGTTTATTATATGTGTGTGGGGAGTGTATGAGTTTACATGTGTGTGTGAGTGTTCCCACTCGTAAATAGTCCCTGATAGCACATAGGCTCCCCATCACCAAGTCTCCTCCCGGGCATCCCCGTGGGCACACACGGTACCTACACCCCCACTCCCACTGCCTTGTGGCAAGTCCATGAAGACATTTAGACTAAATTACCCCCCCCACCCCCGATATAAAGCCATGGTTGGAGACACGTGTGAGCAGGATCTGACAGACTAGAAGTCTGGCAGTTTCCTGCAACCTCAACTACTAGAGGGTCGTCTGGAGCCTCGTCCTGCCTCTGGAAGATGGTGGAGGAGACCAAGGTGGTGGAGGAAGGGACTGCGCACCCTTTCTCCACCTAAAATCCATTCACCTGAGGAGGGCTTTTTGTCACTTCATCATTTTCACCATCATCATCAACTTTAGGCACTCAACCCCTATGGTGATGGGATTGAGTGACGGACACAGGCCAAGGATGCAACTGGAAGTCTCCAGCCCAAATCCTGTATGCAGGTGGTATAGTAGTGATGGTCATTGGAAAGAAGGAATAGCAACAGTTCTCTCCTTCGGCAGCTTCCTACATAATTGAGCAGCTCTCTTCAGTGCTCCCCACTGCTCACCCTGAGCGTGGATAGGTCTAGAAAAGGTGACCTAAACATTGTCTGATCCAGCTTCCTCGGATGAATCACCGCGACCCTCTAAGCACCTCTTATGCAGTTAACCCACCACCAAACAAACTAATAGACCACATATCTCTTTCATAATTGCAACTTAAAATGTTTGGCCTCTTCCAGATTCCAAAGAATCTACAATTTGGCCACACTGAAGCACAACATTTATTGCTCACAAACAGAAGAAATAGAATATTGACATAGGAGCACTCAGTGAGATGCACTTCTCTGGTAATGACTTTCCGACAGAGACCAGTGAAGGATACACTTTTTTCTGCATGGGTCATCCTGAAGATGTTCGATGGCTACATGGCATTGGGTTCCAGTTCGCAATACATTATTCCAAAAGATCCCCAAACAACCAACTGGCTTAAGGAAGTTGCAGGAACATACCAAAGGGTCTACAGGACAGGGGAATCTAAAAGGCTACTTTATTTTCAATTCCACAGATATACACAGATTTATTTTCTTTTGTCTTTGTGTCATATTCGTACAATGAAAACAGGCTAATAATAAACACGAATTCCTGTGAAAAAAATTCTTACAAATTCCTACATACAAATGTAAAGTGACTATATCCTATCTAATCCCATATCAAGGTATCCTCTGAATATATAAATCGATGTAAGGGGCTCACAAACCTTGAAAAGTTGAGAAACACTGGTCTAAAGAACAATAAAAGTGCAGGTCCAGGTTTGCCTTCCAGAATCCTAAAAATAATAATAATAGTAATAAATGAAAAATAGAAATAAATAAATAAATAAAAATGGCAGATATCTTCTCCATCAACGATTCCAACAAATGGTCCCAGCAGTGTGGTCAATTGAAATCGTCCCCCCAAAAATGGAAAAATTCTGTAATAGTTACCATCTATGGGAAGAGAGAGATGATAAGTCATTTCGTGGAAACAGCTGAAGCATATCTTTGTTGGCCACCGCAGAGAAGATTCTTACTCAAATCATGCTTATAAGAATGGCTAAGCACATTGCATAAATTATCCTACTCAAGATGCAATATGGCTTCAGAAAAGACAGAAGTACCACAGACATGATTTTCTCCATACGCCAAATTCAAGAGAAATCCCATGAACAGAACCGTGATCTATACCTGGCCTTTATTGACCTAACAAAGGCATTTGGCACAGTAAACAGGGAACTCCTCTGGAGTGTCCTCCATAAGTTTGGTACCCCTCCAAAAATCCTCAAAATCCTCAAAAGCTTCCATGAGGGAATGAATGCCTGTGTACCGGCGGGAGGGCAAAAATCAGAGACCTTCACTGTTGAAGTTGGAATTGAATAGGGCTGTGCCCTGGTACTTATGATATTCAACCTGTTTCTTGCAGCTGTGACAACCATTACCCACAAGGAGCTCAATGCTGACGAAGGATGGCAGATACCGGTACAATCCGCCTAAATGGGTACCTCTTTAACTTTTATCGCCTACAGGCCTGCACTAAATTTACCATCGTGCATCTCATGGAGCCACAGTATGCTGACAACTGTGACCTGCTGGATCACTCTACAGAAGCCTTACAACACACTATCTCAGTGGTCTCTGCAGTTTACCAATCCATAGGTCTGAATGTAAGAAAAATAAATAAATAAATAGAATAAAAAAATAAATAAATAGAGAGATTTTTGCACATCATAAAACAGACTCAGTTTTGCCCATTTTTCAAACCAATGGTGTAAAGCTTAAGCAGATCAAACAGTTCACCTACCAAAACAGCAGAACACTAAAACAATGTAAATGATGAAATTCAGTCAAGAATCCACCTCTCATCTGCATCTTTTGGCTGTCTGTTTTCTTAAGTATTTGATAATGGAAATTTATGAACCAATACCAAAATACACCCAGGTCTCTTAATCTAACACTCGCCAACTGCCACTTGCGCGGACTTTTGGGCCCAGGACATAAACCCACTTTTTTACAGGAATTGGTGTTTACTTCTACCACCTGACAGATGTTAAGTTTTTACACACACATACCAAGGGCTTTTTCCCCCTTGTAAAGGAGGTAGCCAAGTCAAAAGGCATGTACCCACTCCCATCCACCACCCTTTCCTCCCTCTCATTTTAGCTCCTTGTGGATGAAGGGTCATCCCTGTCTCCTGCCCACTGCCCTGGGTCAGAAACAATGCAGCAATACACAGTACATCCACAGCAAGACCATTTCATTTAATCAACAACTTTCCATGTTTTTTCATGCTAGGCTATAATTGAAATTATTTAGGGGCAACTCTTTTGTGAGCCTATAAAAAATTTATGCACTACAAGATAACTTACTTATAGTATCTCCTGAGCTGTTCTCAGTGTGTGCTGATGGATTTATGGATGCTACTTCAGACAATTGCTAACTTTGTGTTCTCTCTGAACAGGTGGTAGGGAAAGGTTGAAAGCAAGTTTTGACTTTATTTCTATCTAGTTTTCATAGTTTGTCTGAATCTGCTCAAGGATACCCAACTAATCCTTTTTCACCTGAGAGGGAGGGTGGAGGGGTGTGGAGTGTATTCAGGGATGGAATGGGTGGGCATGATTTTATGCCTTTTCCTTTTTGGCTGCCTCCCTTGTAAGGGGGAAAAAGCCTTGGTATATGTATGTCATATCAAATGAATAATTATTATGTGTAACTATGCAATAATTTTACCTAGTTGTATTTACCTGGTTGTATTATACGGGAAGGGAGCTATGCTCGTGGTGACCCGTCTTTGTATCTTTCAACATAGTTTTTTTTTTTTAAATCTTGAAAAGTGCACACACACACACACACACTGCACTATTGTGTGGCTTAGATATGCTTATACACTTTAAATTCAACAGACTAAACCTTCTAAAACTAATATATTCACTCATGTCTCCCTTGCCTTTGTACTGCAAGACTACACATGCACTCATCCAATATACCAGAACACTCCCTCTTAGACAATGAATAACCTCACCACCCACTCTATTACTACTCCATCCTCTGTCACACATTTTCTATTATGCCCATCCAATTTACGTCTTTTTTCCAAATCTCATTTCTTTCAGTGCTACTTGTACCTATTCTTTTGTAACAGCATTTTCATTCTCCTCAACCAGCACGATGATTCTATGATCCCTGTCCTTTTCTAAATTCAACTTACTGAAACACTCTGCTCATCTTTCTCACATTTTTTCCTTCCATTAACAACTGCTCAGCTGTTTCCATTATCCTCCTCTCTTTACCTAACTCTTCACTTTGAACTCTTTTTCTCTTCCTTCCAAAATATCTTTCTATTCCTTTCAAAAGTGTCAAACACTTATCCCAGGTAATTTTATTCAACTGAAGGAAACACCCTCTGCAGCAAAAGACTTGAACATATCTTGATCTTGACTCAACCCTTCATTGCACTTTATTCAGTTTGAGGAAACATTCTGCATCAATAAGGGTAAGGTAGTTTGTTCAAAGTGGCATTAGTAAAAAAATAACAGTAAATTATATGCTTTATTGTCTCTGTTTAAACATTAACTCCAGAATCTCTCGCCTGACCCCTGCAAAAATAAATGGAGGCATTACAAATTTAGAATAACATTCATTTTTCAAGTTATGAAAATTAATTTGCATGAAAAATTTAATGGCTTTCTTCACTTACCATCATCATTAGTGCAGATACTTTTGACATCAAATACTCCATCCTCCTCAATTAATTTCTTGAATTGGTATGTTCCTCCTCCCACACCAAAATAATAGCTTTTGGCAGCCAAGAATCTGTCACTTATTAAAGAAACTCATAACTTTTACAACCTTCATAGTCTTCTTGAATATCACAACTGATGATATCATTAATCAACCCACTGCCCTAGGTCTCTCTTGCCCAATCCATGGCTCCCTAGACTGATGATAAAAGAATACAATCCCATTGAATATAGACATGAGAATTCATCCCATCATGAAATTATGAAAAATATTCATTGGGCCCAAAACAAGGGATGACAAAATGCAATGACAGCTAAGGTTGGTGATAGGTAAGGATCAATTAAATGTTACCAGAAATGGGCCTTGGAACCTTTGAATATGCTTTACCAAGAAGAAACCTTGAACTGCACTGTATGAGGATGGGGATGTTTTTATATCATCAGTTGCCATGAGGGAGAAGGGTATGTCTTGCTTATTGTTAATTCTCCTTACATGAAAAAAAGGTGGAAAAAAGTGAAAATTGATTGAGCCAGAGATAGCTCAGTTCAGATATAAGTCCCACTTCCAATACATGTCCCACAGAACCACCATATTAAGTGACATGACAATTAAAAGAGAGAGAGAGAGAGAGAGAGAGAGAGAGAGAGAGAGAGAGAGAGAGAGAGAGAGAGAGAGAGAGAGAGAGAGAGAGAGAGAGAGAGAGAGAGAGAGAGAGAGAGAATTTAAGAAGTTGAAAGATTATTATAAAAGTTAAAGGATAAAAGAGTTAAGTTGGAAGACTGCAAAAAATATAACAGTGAGAAGGCCAGGGAGAAAAAAGAAAATGTCAGATTAAACAAGGAAGGACTGAAAGGGTGGTTGAAGACACACAAAGGGGAACATCCCCAATCTAAAGAAATATGGATCAAAATGAGAGAAAAAAAGGAAGAGATGGAGAAAGAAGTGATGTGGGTAATTAAAATTAGATACTCATAAATGTTGATAAAAAGTGGTAGACAAATATAAAAGCCTTGTTGTGGCAAGATGGAAAGAGGAATATTGAAAAAAAAAAAAAATGAGAAACGATGAAAGAAAGAAATCAAAGAAAATTGTACAAGTAATGATGGGCAATGGGAAAGGCATATGTGAAGAAATAGAAGTACTGTAATCTAATGTTTGACTTACGAAAATGTAAAGATGGGTTCTTGATATGTGATCATATAGTGGGGGGGGGGAATCAGAAATTTATACAACCACTGGATTTTGTCTACTACAGTAAAATTCCTTTTATCCGACCTTGGTGGGACCTACCCTAGATCGAATGTTTGGAAAAGTCAGATGTTTGGATGCACACTAACAGATTAAAAAAAAATCACTGGTTTTGGGACATTTTCACTTATTTACAGTCCAACAAAACATAATAAACAGCACAGAGTGGAGGAGAAACAACCACCAATGGCGAAACGTAAGCAAACACTGAAATGCCCACAAAAATAACAGCCGACCTGAACGCCATGGAGAAATACAGACAATGAGCCACAAATTCCAGGAATAAGAAATGGGTCCTCACTGCTCTGACAAAGACCTTAAGGAAGCATAAGACACTGCTCTACAATGAATATGGTTTTGGTGCAATAAGATATGATAAGATATGATGATGCTACATTTGACCCCAAATACTTAATACTATTCACCTCCTCTAGTCTCTCTCCTTTAAGACTTACCTTGAATATCTTATCACCTTACTTTTATCCACATTTACTTTCAACTTCCTTCTATCACATACCTTCCTGAAATCTGCCACTAACTGCCAAAGACACTTCTCTGACCCCACCACAATTTTAGTATCATCAGTAAACAACAACTGGCTCACCTTCTACTTCCTTCCACTTCCTGCCCATCACCCTCTCATTCACCTTCCATGCCACCTCATCCATATCTACAGTAAACAACAATAGTGACATAACATAACACTGTTACAGCCCCCTTTTCACCTCAAATCACTCACTCTCACCTTTCCCAATCCTAACAAAAGTTCTACTTCTCATATACAAGCATTTGACTGCCCCTGAGATGATAAGGCACAATAATTTGGCACACATACATACATATACCAAAGACTTTCCCCTTACAAAATAGTTTTCATAATATAAAGGATACACTTTGGCATCGCTCTTCAGGGTTTTCTTGAAGATCTTTAAAAGCTTCCCATATGAATCAGGATTATAGATGGTTTCTGATGTCAATATAAGATCAAACTTAAATTTTTCTGGAAAATATTTCTCCCCTTTCATCTTCTTCCAAGCGGGTTCTTCCTCCTCCTGAGTAGCAATGCTGGATTCAAGTACTTCACAAAGGGATCCCCAGTCTCCTGAGAAGAAACGGACCCTCTCCTCTGCTTGCTTGACCCCACTCAGGTTCAAAATAGCATTAGGAATTGTCATGTAATTGATTACTTCTTCATTCTGTGTACAAAAAAAAACAAAAAACACATAAAAAATATGAAAAAAAAGTTATAAAACAAGTACACAAATATATGAAAAAATAAACAACATGAGGCAAGAAAACTGGGAAAAGCAAACAAATACAATATATAGAAAACAATGTACAAATATAAGGAAATACAAAAACCAACACAAACTAAAATATTCACTGATCCTCAACTCAGGAGGCAAATAGAGCAATTTAAGGAAAAATGCTTTTCTTAGAACAGCAATCTAACATCAGAACATCAGTAACAGGCACTTCTCCAAATCCAGTTCCAAACCCACAACTGAAAAAAAAAGTCCACACAGAAATCCCAGACAAGATTTCAAATTTTCACCTAAAACACTTCAGCCCAAATGCAATAAAATCTTGACTGATATTTTCAATCATGCATGGTTGTACAACAAAATTACAATAATCTGGAAATTCTATCTACATATCAATATGCTTCTTCCAGGTGCAGATACAAGGGGGGGCCCCCCCACCAACGCCCCAAGTATGTTACACTCATCTCGAGTTTGATTCTCCATGGATAAACACTTTTTAGTGCGAATTTATTATTTGTATTATATTTGTGAATTATATATGATTTTACATACAATTACAAACAAAACAGACTTAGGTTTCTGGACCAATCTCCAAGCCAACAGCATTATTCTTGGAGTTGAAATATCAGCGTGTTTCAAGTATCGGTTATCAGTTTGGGGCCCCCCCAAATAACATTCCTGGATCCGCACCTGGCTTCTTCCTGTTATATGGGAGGTAGCCATCCAAGGCATACATCCACCCCTACCTATCCCATTCCCATCCATCATCCATTTCCCTTATGTCTTAGCTCCTTGCCCAGGTCAGACACAGTGCAGCAAAAAACAGCACACCCACATCAGGGCAAGCCACATGATGACTCTACCTCCTTGTCCTCTCATGTCAAAATAGAGAAGACAAGAAGAAATCCCTTTGGGCCACATCAATTTATACTCCATTCACAACCATTCTCAACTCACACCTATCCTTTACCCTCTCCATTCCCTGCTCAACAGGCATTACCCTTTTACACAAAGCCCCCTCCACCCCATCCATCCATCCGTTTCATTCTTGGGCTTCCCCTCAAGTTCACTTCATCCACCTGTTTTCCCCATTCATTATGCTAATCTTTCTTCACTCATTCTTCACTCATTCTTTCCAACCCCTGCTCTCTTCCTTACCACCTTATTTCTCACTTTAACCATCCTTGTAACCCCCACCATACTTCTCGGACACTTCATCTCAAACATATTTAAATTTCTCCTTTCTGCTCCCTTAAATTCCAAGTCTCTGCCCAATAGTGTCATGGCCACAATCACCCCTTCATACAATCTTCTATTTGCATCCATACCCAAATATCTGTTTCTCATGACACTGTTCATTCCCCTAAGACATTCACTATCTTTTCTCACTCTTAAGTTTTCCTTCACCCCCACTCCATTCCCTGTTACATATGACCTTAAATCTTTAAAACTATCTACCTCCTCTGACCTCTCTCCTTGAAAACTTACCCCCAGCTTACCACCACCCTCACCTCTTGTACATCCTATCACCTTGCTTTTACCCACATTTACTTTCAACTTCCTCCTATCACATACCTTCCCACACTCCATCACTAACTGCTGCAGACATCCATGTGACCCAGCAACAAGAGCCATGTCATCAGCAAACAACTTCCCTCTGCTCTCTCTAACCATCTCCAGTCCCTTGCCCCATCACCCCCGCCTCTACCTCCCATACCACCCCATCTATATGTTGAACTGCAATGCAAATGCAACACAACCTTACCACAGCCTTACCTTCACCTCAAAGGACTCAATCTTACCATTCCCAATCTTAACACAAGCTTTACTACCCTCATAAAATCTCCTGGCTGCCTTTAAACCCTAGAATACAATGATACCTATGTAGGCGTCATGAGGCACAAGTATTTACTTAGTTGTATTTACCTAGTTGTATTATACGGTGAGGAAGTATGTATGAGAAAAAAAATTGACGCAGCCTGGAGAGATTTCTCCCCCATCTTCTCCTTTTCTGCATGGGGGGGACGGAGAGGGGGGGTCGCCAAATTTATGAAGTGGCCTTGCTGTGGATGTGCTGTGTCTTGTGACACTGCTTATGACCCAGGGCAGTGGACAGGATGCAGGGATGACCCGTCATCCATGAGGTGCCAAGATAAGAGAGAGGAAGGAGGGTGGAGGGGAGTGGAATATTTAGGAAATGGAATGGGTGGGAGTGGTTTCTATGCCTCTTTATTTTTGGCTACCCCCTGTGTAGGGGGAAAAAGCCTTTGGTATATGTATGTATGTATTATATGGGAAGGGAGCTATGCTCGTGGTGACCCATCTTTGCATCTTTCAGCATCAAGTTTATTCTTAAAATGTGAATAGTATTTGCACACGCTGTTTTTCCATCTAAGTTATTCCATATATCCAGCATTCTGTGTATTTACCTGGTTGTACTTTACGGGAAGGGGAGCTATGCTCGTGGTGTCCCATCTTTATATTTCATTTTATCTAAACTATCTTAAAATTCATGTATTGTTTTTGCACACACTACTTTCTCATCTAACTTGTTCCATATGTCTATTACTCTGTGAGGAAAGCTATTCTTTTTCAGATCTCTTCTATAGCTGTCTTTCTTGATTTTCTTTCCGTGTCCTCTTATATTTCTTTCATCCCATTTTATTAGATCCTCTCTATCAATAATTTCTATGCCTTTCATGATTCTGTAAATAGTTATCAAATCTCCTCTCTCTCTTCTTTGCTCTAGTGTCTGTGGCTCAAGTTTTGCTAGTCTCTCTTCATATGATAGTTTTGAGAGTGTTGGTGCCAATTTTGTAATTGCTCTTTGTATTCTTTCAAATTTTGTTATACATTTTTTTTGTATTTGGTGACCACATCGTTGCTGCATATTCCAATCTTGGTCTTATCAAAGTGATTAATATTTTCTTCACCATTTCTTCATCCAGGTATGTAAATGCCACTTTGATTGTTCTTATTAAATTATAAATTTCTCCAAAAATCTTGTTTATATGTTTCTCAGGTGACATATTATTCATAATAATGACTCCCAGGTCCTTTTCATTTTCTACTTTTTTTATTCTTCTTCTCCCAATTTATATGATCCTGTTATTCTGTTTTTGCTTTTTCAAAATTCCATTATACTACACTTTTTGGTATTGAACTCCATCTCCCACTTCCTACTCCATTCCCATACTTTATTGAGATCACTCTGTAGTGACTCACAATCTTCTTCCGTGTTCAAGTGTGGGCATGCCAGAATGCTGGCATTGCCATCCTGAGTATATTTATTTTGTAGTTGTAGCTCACTGACCCCCATATTCTGTGAACAGGGTTGGTCAAATTTTCTGTGGTTACAAACACTCAGGGTGAAGGAGAACAAGAACAACAGCTATTACTTTGTATTCTATAACAGTCATGTTGTGATGCATCATTGTATATCAGGCAACCTAATGTGTGCATGAGCATTCAATTCATATTGAAGAGCTTAACAGATTACCCCCTATTACATATATCTGTAAAACCTACCATAAAGCTTTCCTGTTGACCCTGTCATAAGCCTTTTCTAAATCCATAAAGACCAAAAAACATCCTTACCTTTTGCCAAAAACTTCTTGCAAATCAGTTTTACCATCAAAATTTGATCCCAGCATCCTCTACCTTTCCTAAACCCACACTGCTCCTCACCAATTATTCCCTCTGTTCCTCTCCTAATCTTCTCAATTAACACCCTCCCATATGACTTTCCAACCACACTCAACAAACTGATGTCACTAAAACTATTGCAATCACATTTGTCCCTTTTTCCTTTGCAGAGCAGAACTACACATCCACTCCTCCAACAGACTCCTCTCTTAAGTACACTCTGAGCAACCTATCTAATCCACTTTAACTGTTCCTTCTTTTGTCACTCTCCACATGACACCCATCCAATCCAGGTGCCTTTCTGGCTCCCATCATTTTCAATGTTCATTGTATCTCATATTTACCTACAGTATATCCCTGTAATTTTCTTCTCCCATCACAGTCATTTCCCTTACTCCTGCCACTACCACAATCAATCAATCAATCCCTAACCTCCTCCATATTCAACAACTCTCTAAAATAATGTGTCATCTTCTCCTTACCACCTTCACCTCCATTAACATCTGCCCACATACTTGACATATGAACAAAGATTGAAGAAATTACAGTTGTCAACATTGGTGCAGAGAAGGGAAAGAGGTGATTTGTTGACCCTTTTCAGAATTATGAAAGGGATGGAAGGTCTTGATAGAGATGACCTATTAAAATGGGACAAGAGGGAAACAAGAGGACATGAAAAGAAACTAAAGGAAGACAGTTACAGAAGAGACCTGAAAAAGAATAGTTTCCCACACAGAGTGATCGATCTCTGGAACAAATTGAACAGTGAAACAGTGAATGCCAGAACTATACATGATTTCAAGAAAAAAATGGACGTGGAGAGATACGAAAATGGGTCAAAACGAGCATAGCTCCCGTCCCGTAAAATACAACTAGGTAAATACAACTAGGTAAATACTATTTACCTTTTCCTCTCTACCTGACTCACCTCCCCTCATTTTCTTCACTTCCCATACATTTCTCAGTTTCTCTGGGTATTCCTTTTCCTTTTCATTCAATCTGTTAACTCTCAGCACCTCTCTACCTCCCACCCTTTTCCTCCTCATCCACTTTTTCCCCCTTTCTCAATAGCCCTCCTAACAAAAAATTATCTGACACTCCCACACTCTCTCCTGTGACAACATGAATGTCTAGAACTTTTGCTATCCTTCCATTTGATACCACTTAATAGTCCACGAAAGTCCTATCAACCACCCTTTCCAATGTGTAGGTATGCTTGTCTCTCTTATCAAATAATAAATTTGCTATCATCACTGCCCTTTTCAAACACATCTCCAATATCATTTCTCAGCTAAGACTCTTACAAGGCACCCAAAACTTCATTGGTTTACCCACTACTCTAGCAGTGAGATCCCCCAACACCACTACATTCATATTACTCTCAAAACTCTTTAAGCATTTGTTTAAATCTATAAAAAAAAATCCCTTTCCTATTCACTTTCCTCACTACCAAGTCCATATGCACTCACAAAAACCCAAATCTTCCATTCCAATTTCACATTCACCACATTAACCTTGAAAACACTTCCTTCTGGCTCTCACCCCCTCATCATTCCCTACACTTCCCACCACACTCCCAAATCAAAATCACTCCTCCCTTTCAAACATCACATACATATGTACACACATACATATGTACACGGCTTGGTGGCGGATTGGTAAAGCACTGGCCTCACAAGCCAGAGAACTGGGGTTCAATTCCCCGGTCGGGCGGAGATAAGTTGGGTTTGTCTCCTTTCACGTGTAACCCCTGTTCACCTAGCAGTGAGTAGGTACGGGACGTTAGTCAAGGAATTGTGACCTTCCTGTCCCGGTGTGTGGTGTGTGAGTGGTCTCAGCCCTACCCAGAGATAGGCAAATAATGAGCTCTGAGCTCACTGCGGTAGGGTGGTGTCTGGCTGTCTCGACAGAGACTGCAGCAGATCCGAAGTGAATACATATACCAAGGGCTTTTTCAACTTTACAGAGGAGGTAGCCAAAGTCAAAAGGCATAATTCCACTCCCACCCATTTCATCTCCACCCACTCCACTACCATTCATCACCCCTCCCCCCCTCACGCTTTTCTTGATACCTTCTGGATGATATAAGAAGAGATAAAGGGATTTAAGAAGAAAACAACACCAGAAAGAATAGATACAGTATATATTTTATGAATATATACCATAAAAAAGGTCATCTATCTACATATCAAGGGCTTTTTCCCCCTTATATGGGGGGTGGCCAAGTCAAAAGGCAGTCATGCACCCACTCCCATAAAAAAATATCATAAGAGACAAATATTCACAAGAAGAAATGACTAACTAACTTCTTAGCTGGCAGACAGTGAAGAGTGATCCTTCTACTACTTACATAGTCCTGCAGAAAGACATGTGCTCCTTGAATTGATGCATATAAGCCAACCAGTCCAGCACCACACCCTAGCTCCAACACCCTTTGAAAGAAACTTATATTATGAAGTATCAGAATACCTTGTTTTATAAGAATTTCCATTTACATTCATTTATCACTTAAATAATGTACTATAACAATCTCATTGGCTACTTCCCTTGCAAGGGGGAAGCAGCCTTTGGTATATAGATAGATAGACTATGACAATAATACATACATACATATACCAAGGCTTTTTCCCCCTTACAAGGGGGGTAGCCAAAAAGAAAAAGGCATAAAATCATTCCCACCCATTCCATCCCTGAATACACTCCACACCCCTCCACCCTCCCTCTTATTTTAGCACCTCCTGAATGACGGGTCATCCCTGCACCTTGTCCACTGCCCTGGGTCAGAAGCAGTGTCGCAAGACACAGCACATCCACAGCAAGGCCGCTTCATTAAATCGGCGACCCCCCCTCTCCGTCCCCCCATTGCATAAGTTTCAGTGACTAGAAACTCATAGATACGGCTGGTAACAGTCTTCAAATCCTCCAGCAAATCTCTCTAGAAAGAAGCTTTACAGTGTTGTCTCACTTATATTAGTGCAAGAGTTCCTATGTCACAGGAGGGGAGCAGTCATCAGTTACCAGCTCTTCTTATAAGAAAAGGTAGAAGAAATATAACTGAAGTTGATAAAGAGAAATCTTTGGCCCAGTCCAGAGACAGTATCAGCTCACTTGGGCTGCTCCTTCAAATGAAGGTGTGTGTGTCAACAAGTTCTGAAAACAGAGTCAATATGATGCTCCCAGATACGGTATCCGCTCGTGTTTTGCAAGTAAAATTAGATATTTTGAAGAGGAAAGAGCAGGGAGAAGGTATGTCTGCCGTAAGTCAAAACTTGGGTTTGGTGTACTGTACAGTAATTTCAATTTGCAATAAGGTTTTCAGGAGCGCATATGTACCGTATAACGAGGACTCATTGCAGCATGACTGTGTTCAGGGCACCATCCAATTCTGAAACAATACCATCACAGAATAGGCCTGACCAGAAGAGTAATATGCCTCAGATCTAATCACCACACAAAAAAGACACCAAACACCTCATCCAACATTTCCGTATTTTAATCTTACCTAGGCAACACCATATCTCTTGTGACTTGTGGAGCAATCTGGTTGGGTATTGTCAGTTACCTAGGAGCCATGGGTCTCGTGCTAGAGGGATTTGGTGGAGCAAGTTGAGTGACTAATCAGAAAACAATTTGTAAAATGTGTCATTGTGTCCTAAGGGATATTCACAACTCAGTATTGTGCTGTCCCGTAATGTTAATAAAATCATTTGACATTAGCCAAAAGGAAATCCATAAAATACATTAGTGTTGAAGGAGTTAATTCAGAAGCATGTTCACTGCCTGCATGGTGTTAGTATCGGGCCCGTGCAGAGGGGGGATGCTGGGGGTGCCCAAGCACCTGCCCCTTTGCCCTGTGTCCCAAAAGTGCCCTTCACAAACATATATAAAGATTAATGAAAAATTATTTCTCACAGGCTTTTTCCATTTTCTTACCATTCAGAAATTATAATGTGGAAAATGGTGTTGCACCCTACTGCAGGATAGTTGCCAAATACAAATACTACAAAAGAGTGAAGTGCCCAATTTCCAGCCCAAAGCACCTGCCCCTTGCAATGTCTGTGCATGTTACTGGTTAGTACTGTGGCATTATGAAATAAAAGAATTCAGTGAAGACTAGAAACTACAGGTAAGACCTACCTATCTATATACCAAAAGGCTTCTTTCCTTTTATATGAGAAGTAGCCAGCCAAGGCATGCACCCATTCCCCATCCACCCCATACTTCAAATTCACAAAATGTAGTCTTATACCAAGACTTACCTTATTCCATCAAAATTAATTTTTTTCTTATCTAGATGCAGCATAAGATCCCAGGTACATTCCCATATTTTTAGACCACCTGTTGGATAACGAATAATCCCATTACACCATTCCAGTAATTCATATTTTTACACACTTCTATACCAACTACTACCTCTTCATAACTCTTATATAAATCAGGTAAAACAATTAAGATGTTTTGAGTAAGGACAATTGAGTAGAAATTGATCACTTGAGTTTAAAAGCAACTGGAATCAATCAACTATATAGGTAATAAAAACACAAAGTGAAAGTGATCGTGTTCAGCCTTGAGAGTCCACTGCAGGACCATAAGCCTATCCTAAGGATGATACAACCTCTGTCCCTCACCATGCTAGTTTAATCTGGCTTGGTAAGGTTGTATGGACAATGTGAGGTGCATATGAAATGTTGAGCATTAGAATGTCCGGTTGTGAATGGAATCTGAAACATGTTATCAGCTCAATTTTACTGATTAGGTAACAGCACCTAAATGCAGCACTAGCATATTGCACCAATGATTTTAACCATTACAGATATCAGCGCAACATAAAAATCCCTCTCAAATGAGGTAAGAACCACACTGGCACACCTGTGTTCAGGACTCCATCCACCATTAAAACAGTACCAACACATGATAAGACTGGCCATAACATCAAACTGCTCTAGATGCAACCACTGAACAGAAGATACATGGTACCTCATTCTACAATGCCCCACATTAAAAATCCCCAGACAGCAATACAAAATTCCTTCCCTAAGTGACTTATGGGTATGCTCAAAGAATGTTGCCAGCTACCTGGGAGCTGTGGGTCTCCTACAAGAAAGACCAGGGGCAATGGACTGGCTGACTGACTGACTGACTGGTACAAGTAGGACAACTGTCTCACCTGATTATAAGCTATCAACCCATTCTTACTGTTGTTGTCATTGTTCCTAAGGCTGTTTGGCCACAGCTGGAATGGAGTTTTCCCACAAATCCTTTACAGAATGTATATTGTGTTGTTGGTGTGCGTGATTGTGTACAATGCAGTCTCCCATAATATGTTGTATAGTATGGGGTGAAGTGTTACATCCTAGGCAGTTGTCTCCAATGTGGTCATCCAGTCTCTTCTGATAGCTTAGAAGGAGAGGATGGTGTCTGCATCACAGTCTGGCCAGGTGGACACTGTCCTTTCAGGGGTGAGAGGACTCAGAGGGATGGATATCAGGGGGTCTGGCATGCAGCAATGTATTGTCTTTCAGTTTGTTGATAGAGCAGTGAGTGATATGATTACTTACTGTTGATGTTGTAATAGTCATTGTGAACACAACCAACACCTACCAGGTCAAAGTAATTACATTAATACTATACTAATCAAACTGGATAATGAAATAGTATGTGCAAAAACCATTCATGAGTTTAAAAGCAAACTAGACACTGCGAGATACAAAGGCGGGACACCATGAGCATAGCTCCCCTTCCCGCAAAATACAACTAGGTAAATACAACTAGATAAATCTAAGCAAATAAAGGCAGCACATTACATCTAACATACCTTCATATACAGCTGGAACAAGGTCTGTGTTCTCATACAGGGTAGGGGAAATGTTTTGTGATGCACCAGCCTTTTTTATTTCATTTTCTACATCTTCCAGTGTGAGATACTTCAACTAAAAATAGGATTTATATTAGAATAATTCATGCTCTTCTTTTACATATATGAAATCAACGTAGAAAATGTCATCAATGGCAAAATATTACTTCCAAAATATTAAACTCTCCTCTATCAAACAGGATACAAAGTTTAAGTTGACATTTCTCTACAACTATTGTAGATATATACAATACAATGAAAAACATGAATATAAACATACATTTACCAAAAGGACCTTCCCCTAATATTGGGGGGGAGTAGCCAAATCAAACCATAAATCCATCTTTCATTCATCCTACATTTATCCAACAAACACGTTTGCTGTCCTTCCAATTTTAGCTCCTTGTGGATGAATGGTCATCCTTATCCCAATACACCAGCAGGGTCCAACTGGTTCATTGCATAGCATCCCCCTCCCTCATCCACTCAAAAATTTAGAACAGATAAGAAGATATCCTTTTTGTCTGCATCAATTCCTCATCAATTCACCACCACCCTCCACTCACACCTACCTTTTATCCTCTCCCTTCCCTGCTCAACAGTCTTCTTCCACCCAATGCCCTTTTCACCCCATCCATCCACCTCATTCTCAGTCTTCCCCTCAAGTTCCTCTGCCTTACACACTCTGCTAGTCCTTCACTCATTCTTTCCACATAATTATGGTATATCAATTTTTTTTTTATAACAAAGTATAAATAATTTTGTGATAGAATCATAGGTGCTTAACAAAAGTCTGAAAGATGAAAATACCTTCTTCCATTTCTCTACAATGACTGGTTTGGCTCGATCTACAATATCCTGATGCCAATCTCTTGGATAATGACATTTGGCAGGAAACCAACATTTTGATGATTCCTCACTTACAATTAACTTCTTCTCATTGGAGGATACATCTGGAATTTAAATTCCAGCCAGTTCTATACAATGATTCTACTATGAGATAATTGTGTATTCGTAATTTCAACATGATAAAACACTAAAACAATTATACTTTCTGCAGCAAAGCAATGGATTTCCACATAAAACAATATGTTCAGTGCACATTACTACTTCTTAAAACATATATCTGCAACTATCCAAAATTTACCTTTATCTGCTTCTGAAGTTACAGCAAAGTTGAATTTGAACATTTTTTCTTTTACTTTTGAGCTAGATCTGTGAATTAAAATTTATTCTTAATAAACAATGATGATGATCATGACAATGGCAATGAAATATTAAATAGCAATAATGATAATAACAATAACATCATAAATAATAATAACAATTATAATAATGACAATAATAATAATACTCATGATAGTAATGATAACAATGATAATAATAATAATCTACTTACAGACCAAGGGCCTCTCCCCCCTTTATATGGCAGGTAGCCAGCCAAGGCAGACACCCAATCCCACCCATTTTACTCCCATCCAGCACCCATTGCTTCCCTTTCATCTTAGTTCCTCTTGGATGAAGGACTACCCCTGTCTCCTGTCATTTGCCAAGGTCAGCAGCAATGCAGCAAGACAGAGAACATCCACATTAGGAATAGTTCACTTACACGGCAGCCCTCCCTCCTCATCCCCTGATGCAGAAAATAGAGAAGACAGGGACAGACCCTTTCAGGCTGTATCAAAATATCATCCATACAGAACCATCCTCAATTAACAAATATCCCCTGCCTTTTCCCTTCCATGCTCAACAGACATTCCCCTCTTGCTCAAAGCCCTTTTCACTCCTATCCATCCATTTCATTTTTGGTAATCCCCTCAAATTCACTCCATCCACCACTACTTCCCACACTCTTTTTGCTCATTCTTTACAAAAGGCTGAAACCATCCCAATAACGTTTCATCAACCCAATCTGCCTGCTCAATTTCTACTCCTGCTATCCTCCTCACCTCATTTTTCACTCTATCCAACCTTGTAACCCCCACCATACTTCTCAGGCACTTTATCTCAAACCTTTCTGCCTCTCTTAAATTCCAAGTTCCTGTCCTCTACAGTGTCATATGCACAATCATTCCTTCATATAACCTTCTCTTTGCACCCATTCCCAGATGCCTAGTTCTCGTGACACTTTTCAATCCCCCCAAGACATTTACTTGCTTCCTGCAATGAAGCGAGCTGCTACTCATTAAAGGCCTGCCTCCCCGTGAAAGAATAACACCAGTACTCAATGAATTGCATTGGCTGCTTGCATTAGCTACCAATCAAACCATGTGAATCTACAAAATTTGTGTCCCGACTCATCAAGCAGTGTGATTTGGTAAACCTAAGTATATAAAGAATTTACTGCTAGACTTACATCTTGATACCACTATGGCTCTGAGACACACTGTTCAGCAGCACAGGTTGTTTGAGTCCTGACTTAACTTGGAAATAGGTTTTAGAGCATTTGAAAAGATTACTCCATGATTATATATATAGATCTAACTGGAAATGTCAAGAAATGTGATACCTTGATAACCTTTAAGAAAGCATTGAAGACCCACTTATTCATGAAAGCATAAGACATTATTTATATGTGTATTAAGGATAATTATCAGTGTTGACACTATATCTATGACACCCCAGAGGACCACAGCGTAGCCAGTGGAGCGGAGCCTGGAACTTCATCAACAGTAAACAGGAAAAAAACATTCAAATTTATAAATTTCCAGGACCTTGTATTAAACCACTTCAGTACAATGAAGCCTATGTAGGCATGATCAGGCGTGAGTGGATACCCGAGCATGCTGACATTGGCGTCTTGATTATATATTTTTTGTAGTTGTACATGAGTTACCCCCAGATTCTGGGCACTGGTTTGACCACGTTTTATGTGCTTATTATTAGAGTAAAAGAGAAAAGTAATACTGCAGTGATTTTATATTTTAAAATGTGAGTAGTGTGTTGCATCGTACATATGGCAGCCGATGCCGCGCACGAATACTGTATTTGACTCGTACTGAAGTGGTTAAATTTCTAATAAGTCCTGGATACCTGAAGGTGTTACTCTTCACACCTCTTATATTAGATTAGAATAGGTTAGGTTAGATTACAATAGATTGAACTAGGTTCAGTATGAAATGGATCTGTAATCGATTAGCTACTAAAATGGAATCGATACCCTCACTAACCATTCTGCTCTAACGAAACGTGCGAACATGTGCCCTAAAGTGAACGTAGTAATATATGAAATGCACGCTTCCATTATGTTATTTCACCAATATTTTCTTGATTTACATATGGTCTTTACCATAGTTCTCACGGATACTAATTTCAGTTAATGTGAAATATTATGACCATCAATATAATGAAAATGGACAAATACCGGACTTTTATAAACTAATCTTTCGTTAGCACAGAGTTTGGGACTTACTGCCGCAAGTCAGGAAACAACTGCTCGATTGTCAATCTGTCAGTGTTGAGATTTTGTGCAGATACGAAAATTATCATTTTAAATAAAGTAATAATGGGTAAACTGTGTACATACAAAATTAATTTGTGACAATCACAATGAAAAAATGCATACAACTTTTGAGGAGTAAAATCACATAAAAAATAAAATTAGGCAACTTCTCAACTTCTCACTGATGTAATTTGTTTACATGTGATCGGACCATCGGGCTCAAAGATTAGGGTGGGAGTAGTTAAGTCGATATTCGAGTGATGTGATCATTATGGAAGTTGCCGTGTAAATTAAAGCATTGATCAGATACTATATTGTGTAATAGGTTCAACGCATGCGACCTTTTTATCCTCGTGAGTTTAGCAGATTCTTGTAGACTTGGAGACCCAGGTTACAGGTGTGTGAATTGTAGCTGACATGGCATTCCAGTGGAATCACAACAAAACTAATATTGTACATTTCATTTTTACTAGCAGTCATGTACATATGTAGCCTTTTTCAATATTGAAATAATTCTTGCTATGCCAAGTTCCTCTTTGGAAAGAGTATGAATGTTTTGTATTGTGATGGGTTTATTACAGTGAAGCAGGTGTTACCATGTAACTGTTAGAATTCTTTAATATGAAATTGATTGTCAAACCATGCATGATGTAAATTGAGGGTAAATGTTTGCACATAGTCATAAAATAGGAGTGGTAAAGGTGGTGATTCTGTGGGTTATTTCATATAAAGATAAATGTGTTATGAGGGGCGTGTCCAGTAGTAGTTATATTCCGACTCCAGAATTTACCATATGATTTGCAGGAAAATAATTTCAGAAATCAAAATATCTCAAACCCTGACATTGGAACTATGTAGTATTTTTTTCTTTTTTTAAGAATAGCATTAGAGTTAGTATAACATGAAAACTATAACATGATTAGATTTAACTTTTCCAAATGAAAGTTCTATTCCATTCATTTGCATTATTAGAGTAGGCACCTATCTTTGCTTTAGCCTTTATAACTCATTTCATATTGGTGATTTTTTACATTGTTACATGTAAGGTATGCAGCCACTATAGGTTGCTGTAATGCAAATTAATTTCATGTTTAGGAATGCTATGAATCCCTAAGTCTTTGAAGTTTTTGAAATTGGTATTCCATCTGTTATTGAAACAGCCGAGATAGATCTCCATTGAGACCAGCCAGCTTTCCTCTCTCCATGGTCCAGTGTAGTAAGCCGTTTGAGTTAGAGATTGGTAATCTTGGTGTGGGTGGTTAGTCTCTTGGCCAACTGTGCATCCAAGTGGTATCGAAGGTTTTCAATGATACACCACTCAGGTTCCTAAGTTTTGACAAGTAATAGAAGAGTCATTATATTATAGGTGAAACCGTGGTGTATCAAGGTCCTAATTCTTTGAGATATTCTAGGGGTGGTCGTGACATTATATATATATATTTATTCTCCTTCCAAATCATTGATTATAATGCATACCAGAGTTCCTTTTATCTTTTGTAAGAGGGTTAGCTGAGTCAAAGCATAGACCCACCACACACCTGTCACATACCCATGACACACCAATCCACTATTCATTTATTGCATTTCCCATCTTAATATCTCATGAATGAAAGATCATCCCTGCCTCCCGTCATGCTGTTAGGGTTAAAGGTAGTGTAACAAGACATAGCAATTCCACAATACACCCCAAAAGCAGGAATTGGTTTACTTCTACCACTTCATTTTATAGTGATCCTCACTACTTGTTCACTCAAAATGATTTACAAAGTAAGGAAGAAGAACATTCCTTTAGGCTACACTATTTGTCCTGCCATTTGCAATAATTCTGTAATCAGTCCTCTCTTGTATTTTTTCTTCCTTGCATGAGACATTTCTTTTGCATCCAGTACACCATTCTGTTTATCCACTTCATTATAAGTCTTTCTCTCAAGTTCATCTTTTCTGTTACTGCTTTTCAAATTCATTTTTGCTAGTCTATTCTTGCTCATTCCTTCTGTATACCCAAACCATCTTGGTACTCTTTGATCTTCCCATTTAGCTTTCATTTTCCTTTTGCTCTGCTTCACCTCTAAATTTCTCATTATCCATTCTCATAACATATGCCATACTTCTCAAATGCCCGATCAAATTCAAATTCTCTTTTCCATATTTAGAGAAGGTCGTATGATGTGGTTGACAGAGAGGGTCCGGGTATGTGTTGGAAATGTATGGACAATAAAAAAAAAAGATCCACAAGTAGTGGAGGGGCATGCTGACAGGAGACTTTTGGCTTGTGTGAAGGTAGGGAATGGAGAGAGTGAGTGGTTTGAGGTGAAATTAGGTCAGTACCAGGGTTCTGAAATGTCATGGTTGTTCATTGATATGGATGGGATGGTAAGGGAGGTGAACACAAATGTGCTAGGCAGAGGTTTGGAGTTAGCAAGAGTATAGGAATAGGAAACGAGTCGGGTAGTGAGAATGGAAGAAAGTTGGAAGTGAACCAGTTATTTGTGGATGACACTCCTCTTGTAGCTGAGTCAGAGGATAAACTGAAATACAGTGAGACCTCTCATTAATGGACGTTAATTAGCTGTGTTTGCGGTGTTTTTGCTGTGTTTTCGGTGTTTTTGGTACTGTTGTTTAGTGCATGCAATCACTATGCCACCCAAAAACCACTCCAAATCAACGGATTATTCACATCAACAGACACCGTTACCCCCCTTTTAGTCCGTTAATGAGAGGTAGTACTGTAGTGTTACTTTTTGGGAGGATATTTGAGAGGAGAAATGTAAAATTAAACAAGGGCCAAAGTAAGGTGGTGAGATATAGTAGGGTGAGGGTGGTTGTGTGTTGGAGATTAGCTTAAGGGTGAGAGGCTGGAGAGAGTGGAGGGCTGTTTGTTGGGGCAGATGTATCAGGGAATGGAGTGGAATTGAGGTAAATTTTAGGGTAAGGGAAGCAAGTAAATGTCTGGGAGCCAATGAAAAGTATCGTGAGAAATAGGTATCTCTGAAAGAGTGCAAAAAAAATATATATATATATATTGTATGAGTCAGTGCCCAACTGTGCATGGGACTGTGTGGAGCAGACTTGAAATTTGAAGGAGATGTATGGGAAGAACCTAAATGTATTTGAGATGAATTGTTTAAAGAAGAGTGGGGCTTACAAAGCTATCAGATGCAGAAGGGGTGAGGGTGGTAGTGGGTTGGAGATAAGCTTAAGGGTGAAAGGCTAGAGAAAGTGGAGAGTTTTTTGATGGGGCAGATGTATCAGGGAATGGAGTGAAGGTGAGGTGAATTGTAGGAGAGGAGAACCAAGTTTTAGATATCTAATGGGGAATGAAATATGTGAGAAATAGGGATCTAGGGATGAATGCAAAGTGAAGATTGTTTGAGGGTGTGCCCATGGCACTGTGTGGAATAGAGACTTGAAATATGAAGGAAGTGTAAGGGAAGATCCTAAATGTATTTGAGATCAAGTATTTAAAGAAGAATGGGGCTTACAAACCTGGATAAAGTGATAAATGTAGAAATGAGGCAGAGAGCAGAAGTGGGAAATTAGCTGGCAGATAGGGTTGATCAAAGAATGCTGAAGTAGTTTTGAAATATTTACAAAAATTGATGTAGAAAAGAATAGCAAAAAAAAAAAAAGAAAGAGTGGGAATAGAAGTGGGTTGAAAAACTTAGAGGGGAAGGGGACAATGAATGCAAGGAAGGGAGAGTGCAAATGATAATTGTGAATGAAGAGTGGTTGTAAATGGATGATGAAATGGTATGGCTTAATGGGATTTCTTCTTGTCTGCTATGCATGTTTCACAAGTGGATTAGGAGGGAGGGTTGCCATGTAAGAAAAGAATGGTGGTAAGCTGGCTTCAGATGTCGGGCCCTGCTGTGGAGATGTTATGTTTTCCTGCATTTCATCTGACTAGATAGTATGGTGAAGGGCAGGGAGATCATCCACAAGAAGCTAAAATGGAAAGGACAACAAATGCATTTTTGCATGGATGTAGGATGGATATATGCCTTGACTTGGTCACCCCTTACAATACTCAACAATGAGAATCAGACAAGAAACAATGGTCTCAAACCGTCCGCAAATAGATTCAATTTGGAAGTGGGTAGAAACAACTTTGCCAGCCGTGTAGGTAATGAATGGAATAAACTTCCTCCAGAGGCAGTGCAATGTAGTTCAGTCCGAAGCTTTAAAAATCATTTAGATAAACACCAAAGCAAGATGCTGTAATGATTATCATTTATTATATATTATTTGTTTTTGTATTGTTATCATTTGTCTATTTGATTCTCATTATTAGTTATGTCAATTTATTAGTATTTACTATTTACCTGCTTGTTTATTATTTAACTATACCTATGCCTTTATTTATGTATTTTATTTGTTATTTACATTATTATATTATAGTTTTTATTTATTTATTTATTATGATTTATTTTTTCACATCCAACCTAGATATGGACCAAAAGGTCTCCTGTTGGCATGCCCTGCTTTTGTAATCCTTTGTAATCTTTTGTAAAAGTTTGGGCTAGGGGACCCAGGATGGAATAAACTTGTCCAAACAGGAATGATATTGTTGGGGTGTTTGGATTTAGCCATAAGATTGGGTGGACTACATGGTATGGCCTTCTGCCTCATTCTGTTTCTCACTGTCAGTAACCAACTGATGCTCAATGCTTGATTGGCTGTGGTAGGACAGGTTATCCAAATGCTTGTTCCAGACTCTGCCATTATCTCCCTTGTGTTTTTCATGCACTTGTGTTTGTAGGCTTACTACAGGTAAGGTGAAGCAGTTCTCATCTGTAACTATTGCCTAGATTATTGCTCTAAAGGAGGTAGGGAAGCAAAAAAAAAAAAAAAAAAAAAACTGCTGATCAAGTTAAAGTTGGTGGCCGTGTTGTCAGACACTACCCTGCAAGGTAGCTGGTGAAAGGGTATTACACCACACCAACCCAGAAAAAGAGGTCTAGTAGCAGCAGGCCTCAAAGACCCAAGGAAGTTCCCTCATATTTTACCCTATAAGATTAAGGAAAGCAATAGTTGCATGTTTAGTGAAGTGTCTGTATGTACTGTTATTCCATGTATTTACCAAGTTGTATTCTATGGGAAGGGGAGCTATGCTTGTGGTGACCTGTCTTTGTATCTCACATCTAATTTTTTTTTAAATTCATGTATGGTGTTTGCAAGCACTTGGTTTGTCCAATTTGTTCCAGACATCCATCACTATGTGGATTTTTTTTTTTTTTTTTTTTTTTTTTTCTTCCTTCTTTCTTTCTTCAGATATCTGTCCTTTTTGAGTTTCTTTTCATGTCCCCTTGTTTTTCTCCTATCCGAATTTAATAAGTCTTCTCTTCAGTATGAGTCAAATTCTTGTACGCAGGATCGGATACCTGATCCATGATGATGCATCACAATACTCACATCATAAAATATAAAGCCCCTGCTGACTGACTCATTCTCTTTCACTCGGATAATAATAAACACAGAAAATGCGATCAGGATTTGGGGGTCGCTCAGCTACAACTACAAAATAAATGTAATCAAGACACCAGTGCCGGCATACTCATTTGTGCCTCATGACACCTATGTAAGCGTTAATGTATGAAAGAGGTTAACCTCTTCAGTACGGGCCTTAAATCTCGCGGGCAGCATTAGCTGCCAGCCATGCGTGTCATAATAATACTCGCATCATAAAATATAGTCACTGCTTATATCGATCGTTCTCTCTTTCACCCGTGAATTTCAATAACCGTAGAAATTGTGATTAAAGACAGTTTAGAGAGTATGTCATTACGCAGGGGCAACTACAATAAATATAATCAAGACGCCGATATGGCAGCCTCGCGTATCCACTTGCTCCTCATGCCGCCTACGTATGCGGCACCGTATGGAAGGGGTTAAACGCAGCTTATGGGGAAAGGGCATCAACACTGGTGAAGTTTGAGATCAAATCCAGGATTCTTGGAATAAAATATCCACAGAAAAACTACTTTCCTTTCCTTGCCACAACATCCAAAGGAGGTGTTGTCTATTGTTTGCCTGGCCCAAGCTTTTGTTGATTAGTTTATAAGAGGGAAAAGAAGTTTTGGTCTATGTATTAAACTATGACAGTTTCTCTTGTTTATTTTATTTGTTTATCTTTATTTCTGTTTCTTTTTCAAGGTCAAATACCCAGAAGCTGTTAGCCATGACAGCACTCACAGCAAGTGTTCTGAAGAACTTTGCTGATGTTGCACTTTCCTTGCCTCCACCCTCTCTCGAGGCTGCTGTCAAACAAAATGCTACAATTATAAATTCAAAAGGTAAGCTAATTCACCAATTTGTTAAAGATATAAATGCAGCAACAGAGAATGAATTAGTTGATAACAACTCATCTTTTACACATAAATCTTGTAAATGTAGAATCTATGCTAATATTTAAGAATTTTATGGTGGGAATTGGCATTGTCATTTATTTTGGTAAAACGTTAAGAATTGCATGATACTTTATATTTTCTCTTGAAATGTTAATGTCTTGCTATATTGCTTCTGACCCAGTTTTGTGGGTGAGATGCAGGGATGACCCATTATCCAGGAGGAGCCAAGAAAAGAGGGAGGGGTCGGTGATGAATAGGAGTGAAGTATGTGGGGATGAAATGGTTGGGAGTGGATTGCCTTTGACTTTGGCTACTTCTCTTGTAATGGAGAAAATGCCGTTGGTATATGTATATGAAATATTAAAGTATAACTGCATAACCAAGTAAAAAGTTATATGTGTATACATAGTTGTAAGGTTTCAGGGGCTGATATTTCTCTGTGAACTATGAAAAACCTTACTGTTCTCTCTCTCTCTCTCTCTCTCTCTCTCTCTCTCTCTCTCTCTCTCTCTCTCTCTCTCTCTCCATATGAAAAGACAATTCTCCTTTTTTTATTTTTTATTAGGCCTTCATGTTGTCATTATTAAACCTTTGTTTATATTTACTCAAGTAGATTTGGGTGTCATTTGCTGTTATTTTGTATTTACTGCACTGTTATTATTATCAGGTCATCTGCATATGAGAGAACACGGGTGTTTAGTTCTGGTTCTTGAGTTGGGAGATCATGAAGATATTGAACAGTAAAGGTGAAAGTATTGTATCGTGAGTTACTCCATTGTATAGCCTTTTTGTTATTGAGATTTGATTGTTTTGAGTGGCTCTGATTTGTTTTCCTGCAGTGAAGTTGGTTAACCATTCTTGTTATGTCCCAGTGATCTTTGTGGAGTATGTCTAGGGATGTTGTCAACAGCTTTGTTTATATTCATAGCTACTGTAACTGTAATTTTTGTTGGGACTTTCTTCTTCTTCTTCTTCTTCTTCTTCTTCTTCTTCTTCTTCTTCTTCTTCTTCTTCTTCTTCTTCTTCTTCTTCTTCTTCTTCTTCTTCTTCTTCTTCTTCTTCTTCTTCTTCTTCTTCTTCTTCTTCTTCTTCTTCTTCTTCTTCTTCTTCTTCTTCTTCTTCTTCTTCTTCTTCTTCTTCTTCTTCTTCTTCTTCTTCTTCTTCTTCTTCTTCTTCTTCTTCTTCTTCTTCTTCTTCTTCTTCTTCTTCTTCTTCTTCTTCTTCTTCTTCTTCTTCTTCTTCTTCTTCTTCTTCCTCCTCCTCCTCCTCCTCCTCCTCCTCCTCCAGCTTGTGTGATATTTGTGAGCACTATGCTGCTGGAATGACATTCTTTGGATCCATGTTGGTTTCGGGAGATAGGTATTTCTGATTTGATTCTTGTTGCTTTCAGCCTTCCCATTAATTTGGATATTATGGATAGTAATGAGATTCATCTGTACAATGAAGGGTTTTCAGAGGGATTGTTTGGTTTCAAGATAGGGATCATGTGAGTTCTTTTTCATGTTTGTTATTTTGTTGTGTAACCAGGAATAATTGAAAATATCAGTTAAGTCTTTTATGGCTGTTTGGCTAAGGTATTTGAGTTGGATGTTTGAGATCCTTTTTGAGCCTTCACCTTGGGAGTTGTTAGATTTTTATACTTTTAACATATATGAATGATGTAGGCTCTGGTCCGTAGGGGTGCCCCAAAACAGTCCCTAAAATATTGGCTGCATGTTACCATGCAATTAGCGTCCAAGTATGTGAATGTTTTTTCAAGCCTGGTTATAAAATGAATATATGTGCAATAGACAAGGTACATGATAAGAATGGAAGAAGAAAGAATAAAAAGATAGGAAATCATAGCTCATGTTGAATTTAAGCCACTAGGGAGACCCTAGAAGAAGACTAAAGGTGTCTAGATGAAGGAAGTTGGACAAGAAAGAATGAGACCAGGTAATGGTGTAAAGTTTATGGTCAGAAAACAAAAGACCATGAAATAACTTGTTAGGAGCAGTTACGGGTCAGTAAGTGGCTTGAAGACCAATGAATTAAGTAGTTTATTTATATGTAAGTAGGTATTTTTTTCTGTGGATGAGGAGGGAGAGTCGTCATGTAAATACAATAGGGGGGGGGGTAAACCAGCTTTTATTGTTGGACCCCACTTGGGATGTGTTGTGTCTTGCTGCATTGCTTCTGACCCAGGCAGTGGACAGGGGGCAGAAATGATCCTCCATCCACAAGGAGCCAAGAGATATTTAAAAGTGGAAGCAAGTGGATGTTGGGTGTGGGTAGGTGCATTTCTTTGCTGGCTACCTCCATTATAAGGAGAAGAAGCCTTTTGGTATATAGATGTATTTTCATTCATTCTTTTTTGTTTTTCTTTCTTTTTTTATATGTCAGGCTATGATGGAAGAACAGCTTTACAAAAAGCAGTTTTAAGTGGCAACTTAGCATCAGTGAAACTTTTGATTCATCTTGGTGCAGATCCTAATGCTGTATCTGATGCAGGTTAGTAGAAGGACCTGGCTTTCTTTGTTTGACAAGTGTTGTTTCAGTAAAGACTGTTTCGATAGTGCATGTTTTATTTATTGAATAGATTTTGTTAATCCAATGCCCCAGTTCTCTCTTGTAGAAGACCCACAGCCTCCAGGACACTGGCCATGGTAACTGGTTCTGCCCATGCCTCACTTAATAAAGAGACTTTACAGAGCTGTCTGGAATAAGCAAGTACAGGGCAATGTAATCTAATGTGCTTTGCATGTCCACAAGCTCCACCTTCAAGTAACAGCACCAAACCAGTGGAAGGAAGGACCCCCACAAAGACACTAACCCATTGCCAAGAATGGCACCCCCCCACCCCCACCTCCGTTTGGAGGTATGGGGTCAGTACCTGGTGTTGTGAACAGTCCCAATTTTGTTACTTTTTGTAATTGGCTTTATGGATTGAGAGAACTTGGGGGGGGAAGACCAAAAATGAGATAGATGGCACACACATCCCCGCCTCCATTTGGAGGTATGGGATCAGTACCTGCTGTTGTGAACAGTCCCAGTTTTGTTACTTTTTGTAATTGGCTTTATGGATTGAGAGAACTTGGGGGGGGGGAGACCAAAAATGTGATAGATGGATTGGGTGAAGGGAACCTTGAGTAGATGGGGAATGTCTGGTGAACAAGGAAAAGAGAAAGCAAGAGATATATCTTTGGAGAATGTGAATGGGCCATAGATTAACACAGCCTGAAGGGATTTCTCATTGTCTTCTCTATTATTGTATGGGGGGAGGAAGAGGAAGGGTTGCCATGTAAATGAGGCAGTGGGTCCCTGCTGTGGATATACTGTGTCTTGGTCCATTGCTTCTGATCCAGGCAGTGGGCTGAAGACAGGGATGGCAATCTTTTATCCACAAATAGCTAAGATAAAAGGAAACTAATGAAAATGGGATGGGTAGGGGCTGATGCATACCTTGGCTGACTACCTCCGTTATCAGGGGTAAGAGGCCTTTTTGTATATCAATAGATTGATAGTCTACCCCCACACCACTGTCTAGTGATGCAGCCCCAAGAGGATGATACCTGATCAACTATATTTCTTACACCTTTTCACATGTGAAGAGCTGACAACCAGCAACTGCTCCTTATATCCTGATACTTTACACTGGTAACATAGAAACTGGATGCTGAAAGATACAAAAGCGTGTCACTACACGCATAGCTCTCTTCCCGTAAAATACAACTAGGTAGGTAAATAATGCAAATAACAGTCCAAAGTATCTTCTCAGAGAGATCCATGGGAGGGCCCAAGGACTGTTACCAGCTGCTGTGAGGCTGTGGATTTTCCACAGTGAAACGCGAGGGTGACAATAAAGCTACCCACTTTTAAAACTTATCAGCCCCTTTACTTCTATCAGGAGGTGCAACTCTGAGGGGTTGGCATTTGTTATCCAGACTGGCCCCAAGATCTTTCTCTCTCCTTTCCCAACCACTTGGAGCTGGTGACATAGAAACAGTCCCATGTTGATACAACACAGACAACTGCCCAAAGTTTCTTTACAGAGAAATTTGTGGAAGGTCCCAAAGACAATTGCTGCATTGCGGGGCTGCAGGTTTTTCTTTTGGTGAAACTTGAGTTAACAATTGATTGATCAATTGAGACTTTGAACATATGGGAGACAGAGATGAAAAGATTGAGTGTTTTTGAAATAGAGTATTTGAAAAGTATGATAGGTGTTACAAGAATGGGTAGAGCAAGAAATATTAGTCTTCAGATAGGGTAGACCAGAGAGAGTTGAATTATTTGGACATGTGGAAATAGTGAATAAAAAAAGATTAGCAAGAAGTAAAGAAAGCAGAAATGGATGGACTGCTAGGCTAAAGCAGGCCTCACATGATCAATATTATTGCACAATATTATTGACGTGTGTAGGGATGGTATTAAAGAATGGCACGTATTGAAGACGTCAAATGTACAGGCCAAGCATTTGTGCCTCTTCAGTACCAGCTGCTCAGTATCAGTGATATTGTACAAGACAGAATATTGCATAATAATTTTGATCATGTAGGGCCCACTTTAGAAGAGGAATAAGAATAAGTTGCATACTTGCTAAACCAAGCACCCCTTAACAGACTGCCAAATACTATGCCCAGCTAAACTCCCTATAAATCAACCCAACAGGGGAATCACTCCCAAGAAAAATAGGAGTTACACTATAAATACCTGTACAGACTACCACCATGCACTAAAACCTTACCAACATAGAATCAACTAGACAACCGACAACAGTTGCCCAAGATCCAACCACTATATGGAAGACTGTCCATCGCTCATCTTTGACAGCAGCACCAAAGCTGTCGACTGTGTGACTTAGAGGCTCAACCAGTTGCCATGGCTGGTTTTCAAGGAACCATGGGTTCCTGATTGATAGACAACTGTCTGCCTTTTCAATATAACCCTAAATATCATCATCAGTTTAAAAGATCAATGTGTCCCATTAATTGTATATGTGATATATTTTCATTCATGTCTTCAGTGGTATTTTTACATTACTTGTTCCATCAAACTTTCAGGGGAGACAGCAGTGCACCTTGGCTGTGGAAGAGGTTTGTTGAGTGTTGTTGTAGCACTTCTGAGGAATCGTGGAGATCCTTTCTTGCTTGACTCCTCAGGGAGAGCTGCTATACACCATGCTGTTCAGTCAGGTTCCTTGTAAGTTTTATGTGTAAGGTGTTGTTATGTGAAAATTATGGGTTGGGAAGTCCGATACCACTATTCTGTTGTATATATACATTTGGCAAAATTTCCCTATGGTACTTTGTTTTACAGTATAAGTGAACAGAGCATGTATTCAAATGCAGGTGTAAGATGAGATGATTGTATTAATTTTCAGCAACCTTTTCACATAATGTTATCTAAACACCAAACATTATTGTCTTACAAATCATAATTTATGACATTGTAGACCACACAGAAATTTTGCCAGTTGTACTTGTAGATGTTGTCATTATGTTTACAAGAACTTGTGTCACTATTCTTTTGTATGTTTACCTAGTGCAAGTAATTTCATGTTTCTTTTTTACCTTAATCTAGTATACAGAAAAGGAGCATTGCTTATGGGCTTCTGTTTTTTATTCTTCAACTCAAGGTGTTTATATGTTAGACATATTCATTTCATCTTTGTATAATAATTACTGTTAACCAGCATTCTTTTGGACATTTGGGGTGCCCCCCTCTCTCCTTCTGTCACAATTTCTGTCTTTCTGTCTGTCTATTTCTGTCTCTGTCTGCAGAACCCTCACATGACTAAGTGCCACCCAGGGGCAAAGTTCTCAGTGACATAATGGGAATAGTAGAAATTGAATTAAAAAGTAATCTCCCACCAAATAATGTGGGACAAGTTCTATACAACTGTTGGATGAAGAAAAGAAAGGGAAAACAGGGAAGGTGAGTATTATTTTTGACGAGGAAGGAATTAAATGTGACAGAGATAACAGAAGGAAAAAACAATGTAGAATCAATTATGATTAACGTTGAAAGCAACCACATGAAAAGTAGAAAATTTGTAGTGTATGTACCCCCCAAAACACAGTCCTGGACAGAAAATGATCATTCCAAACTGTTGGAAGATACTAAGTATGAACTGACTGATATACTGAAGGAAAGAGGAAATATAGTAATTATGGGTGATGTTAATTCAAAGAAATATGTTGGGAAATGACAGTAAAGGATGAAGACATCTGGGGCAACAGGCTGCTCAACATGACCATTGAATTCACAATGACTCAGTGGATAAAGGAAAATACCAGATATAGAAACAGTGAGGAACCATCAAGACTAGATTTAACCTTTTCACTCCGGGGCACATCGCACGTCTGGCAGCGTGCGATGTTGTGTCATAATAATCGCATTATTAAAAAATAAAGTCAGTGCTCAATCGTTTGTTCTCTTTCACCCATGAATTTTGATAACCATAGAAAATATGATGAAGCCAGTTTAGAGAGAATGGAGGTTACGTAGGTACGACTACAATAAATATAATCAAGATGCCAACGTCGACATCATCGCGTACCCACTTGCTCCTCATGCCGCCTATGTAGGGGTCACTGTATGGAAGTGGTTAATACTTACATCAGAACTTGAAATTGTGGACAGAATAGATTACAAAACACCAATAGGAAAGAGTGACCATGTACAAACAGAATTTGAACTAAAAGAACAAGTAAACCTAAGAAGAAATGAGAAACATAAAATAGGAAGACCAATGTACAACAAAACAAATTATGAGAAACTTAAGAATTCTTTTGTTATGCAAAGTGGGAAAAAATCCTAAAGGAAGAAACAAGGATGGAAGAGAGATGGAATATACTAAAAGAAATTTATAATGAGGGAGCACCTATAGTATCAGCTGCATGCTACTTAGCAGCTTTTAACCCCACAATAACATGCAGCCAATACCCCAGACGGGATGTTATCATTAGTAGACATAAAAGCAGATTAAAAACATCTACATTTCACAGTATGATTTTCATATTTTATCACCCTAGAATTGTATTCTAGTCAGCAATGTGGCCTGTGTTGAATCTCTGTTTAACATTGGTATTATTCATATTATAAGTTTTCATATCATATTTATGTTCCAGGATTCTTTTGTCAACACTATGAAAACTTTCACCAGTGTAAACCCTGTTGCAACCTGAGCATGGCACACAGTGAACACCTGCTTGATGCTGCTTTTGGCCTTTTTACTACATTGCTGTTGCAGCTGTTGCTACAGATGAATTACATTAGCATTACTGTGGTCACATCACTACCCATACCTAAAACATTACCACTGCAAAATCAGCTTGACACCAAAGGCCGAAAGCTGAAGATGCAACCACCACACAGAAGATACAGAAATCTATCCCATGGTTGTGGCCAATTTTCTTGGGCACAGGTTGTGGGAAAAAAAGAACCAGGGCAACATAACATTTGTTTATTGATGATTTAATGTTAAATGTATTGTTTTTCTGTTAATATAATGTATGTCCTTGCTAAATCTATTAAAATTGTGCATGTCTGCTTTTTTCTCCACAAAACTTGTTCTCCTTCTTGAAAGCAGACACCTGGTCTTCATATTCTCTTCTTTTCTGAAATACAATGTTCCACTCTTACCTGATTCTGTCTCCACTTTTTAACCACTTTCTCAACACTCACCCATACTTCCTTCCAGGTATGCTTAGTAGTTCCCCAGTGGTATGTACTTATATTCATGTCTCCTTATTTGTATTTTAACACTATAAGGTACCTGCAATTGGTGGTCCAGTATGACAGATGTAAGAGAATCCTCTCCCTACTGCCTCACTTCAAAACACATGAACACACTCACCTAATTCTAGAGATGCAACCCTCAGGGGTTGACACTCTCTCCCTGCACAAGGTCTACTATCTTTCTGTACCAGCTTCAACTCTTTATTTTCTCCGCCTTTATACATAGGAGGTTACAACTAGTGACTACTCCTCATTTACTGCTAACATAATTATTCTGTTGGAAATAATGAGTACTTCTATCCTTATGGACAACATTACATCAAAAAGGAAAAATCATAAAGGTGGCATACTAGAAACCAGTAACATAGAAACATCCAGCACAAATACAACACAAATAACAGTTCACAATTTTTCCCCAGAGATCTTTTGGGAAGACCCAAAGTTTGTTACCAGCCACTGCAGGTCTTTGGGTTTTCAGTCACTGAAACTTGAGACAACCACTACTATTGCTGATACCATTTGTACAGGCTTATTCAGTTTTTGAGTATGAAGGTTTTTTACATTACAGAGTATTGGTGCAGTACCTTGCTGAGGTCTGGACAGTCAATTTAGACCACAAAGATGGACGTGACATTACTCCCTTACATGTGGCAGCTATCAGTGGACACCTCAGCATAGTCAAGTTCCTTCTGCAGAGAAAGTAAGTATCATCCATATACCACCTGTCTCCATTCACCCCTATCTTCTGTCCTCTCCTGTCCTCCCACAACAGACATTCCACTCTTTCCCAATGCCTCTTTTACCCCATCCATCTCGTCCTAGGTCGCCCTTAGTCGTCCTCAGCATCTATGATCGGCTAAGTTCATTTTCGTTATATGTTGGCCATTGGCTTAAGGACCTATGAGTCCCACAATATGCCCCCTTGGGACACCTGGCCCTGACCATTTGAGGATCAGTGGGGTCATGCCATATATTAATTTCCAGATAAGAAAAGCCTTACCCCAACAAGATTTAATTATATTATTGGGTTTTGCTCCTCTTGAGTAGGGGCCCACACACACGACACTAGTGTGCAGTGCTATCATCGTCAAATATCATTGCTAGTACAATGTGGTGACATTTCATCATCAACCCAATCACTACACTCTCCTTGACTACCTTACCCTCTTCCCTAATAAAAAATTAATAAATAAATGAAAAAGTGAAGACAAAATAATAGTCGAGAAAATAAAAAGTTTCCATGCATCATTTCTTACAACTGGAGTTGTATCTAAAAGATACTATAGACTCCTACTGAAATAAGTGATTGTGAAGGGTATAAAGGGCTCTTAATCACTTGTTCCTTACTAAATCTTATCACTATATCCCATAGGGTGGATTTATGTCCATGTGATGTGGATGGCAACTCAGTCTTACATGCTGGAGCCAGAGGAGGCCAGTCAGGTATTTGCTGGGCAATTGTGGCAGCTGGAGGGGATCATCTACTGACACATATGAACAAGGAGGGTATGAAGCCTTCACAACTAGCTCACAAAGGAGTCAATGTGTAAGTAGTGTATACATGTTTTCATATGTCACTGCTAATTACCATGTTGGATTTTACTGATAGTGGCCATGACATGTTTGGCCTTAGATTTTAATTTTAACCTGTATGAGATGGCCATCCTTTTGACTGTTGTCAGTTGCTTTTATTTTACTTAAAAATCCTGAAGAGGATTGTGGTAGCCAAGTAAATTAGAGCGCCAGAATCTAGAGGTAAGAATCTACATGGATGGTATTTCAAGTAGTTTAGCATATTGCAAACATATGGGATAGAGGAAAGTGTTAAGGGCTATCAAAATGTGTGGTGGTGATGGATGAAAACATGAGAGTGCTAGGCAGGGGTTTAGAGCAGGTGACTGAGATTGGAGGGATGTGGGAGATAAGCCATTTGTTGTTTGTTGATGATACTATGCTTGTAGCTAACTCTGAGACCAAACTGAATTGGTTGGTGGCAGAGTGTGGAAGGAGGGGTGAGAAGTTAAAAGTAAATATGGACGAAAGTAAGATTATAAGATGTACAAGAAACGATAAAGTTGCTGGGTTTGAGGGAAGTTTGAATGGTGAAAGGCTGGAGGAAGTGGACAGCTATAAGTATGAACTCACATGTAACAGAGAATGGAAGAGTAAAGGTGGAGGTGACTTACAGAATGATAGAGACAAATAAATGTCTGTCACTATATAATAAAATGGGAAAAGCCAGCTTTGGCTCTCAGGCTTTGCTGTGGAAGTATTGTGTTACTCTGAATCCATCCCTAAGCAGTATGGGAAGGAACAGGGATGACCTTTCTTCCGTGAGGTGCTAAGATGGGATGGGTGATGGGTTCATGGTGGATGTCTGCTTTTATCAAGCTACCCCCTTTATAAAGGGAACAAGGCCTTCTGGTATGTATGTACTGTAATTACTATAACTTTATATATTTTTATGTATATTAGTTATTTCTTAAATGTTGTTGTTTTTTATAGTTAAAGTTTTTACCCATAGCCCCCCAGACTGTCGGAAGTGGTTGGATCATTGGACAAAACAGTTCGAGCAGAAAGGTCGTGTAGAAACTGCCTTTTGGCCATGGGTCTTCCAGCTTGTCAAACCTGCTGTAGCTCTTCATTTGGTCATTGTACGTATTTACTAGTCTTTTAGGTAACAATTAAAGAACTTCTTTTGAGTATGAATTTTTTTTTTATGAAAAATTGAGTTGTTGAAGAGGAGGATTGTTAGGAAATGATCAACTGCTTTCTCACTGTGTAATAGAAGTGTCACAGTAAGAATAGAAAGTTGCCTAGTCCCATCCTCCCTCCCATTTTAGTCGCCTTTTATGAATCGAGTGGGAAAACTCAGTGGCAGTATTCTTTCCTCCCTACCACAGGGGACTGACAGATAGGGTTGATGAAAGAGTATTAGGATGGTTTGGACACATGGAAAAAATTAGTGAAGAATTATCTATGTACCAAGAGCTTTTTTCCCCCTTATAAGGGGGACAGAGAGGGGGGTCGCCAATTTAATGAACCGGCCTTGCTGTGGATGTGCTGTGTCTTGCTACACTGCTTCTGACCCAGGGCAGTGGACAAGATGCAGGGATGACCTGTCATCCAGGAGGTGCTAAGATAAGAGGGAGGGTGGAGAGGTGTGGAGTGTATTCAGGGATGGAATGGGTGGGAATTATTTTATGCCTTTTCCTTTTTGGCTACCTCCCTTGTAAGGGGGAAAAAGCCTTGGTATATGTATGTACAAGGGAAATGGCTAAGTCAGAGGCATGTAGTACCTATTCCCACCTATTTCACTCCCCTCCACCACCCTTTTCACCTCTCCCATCTCAGATCCTTATGGATGACAGATCATTCCTGCATCATCAACTGCCCTGGGTCATATGCAGTGCAGCAAAATGCTGTACATCTATAGCAAGTCCATTTCATTTAATCTGGCTTCTACACCTCTAACTAATCTTTCATCACTCCATGTGTCCAAACCATCCCAATAATCTTTCATCAGCCCTATCTGTCATTTTTCCACTCCCACTCTCCTCCTCACCTTATTTCTCACTCTATCAAACCTAGTAATCCCAAAAACACTGCTCAGACATTTCATCTCAAACACATTTAAACTTTTCCTCTCAGCTTCTCTTAAATTCCAAGTCTCTGCCCCATACAATGCTATTGGCACAATCACCCCTTCATACAGTCTCCTCTTTGCATCCATTCCCAAATGCCTATTTCTCATAACACTTTTTAATCCCCCAAGGCATTTACTTGCTTCTCTCAATCTACAATTTACCTCCACCTCCACTCCCTATCCTGCCACATGTGACCCCAAATACTATCCACTTCCTCCAGCCTCTCTCCTTTTAGACTTTTAAACTCACTGCCATCCTCTACCTCTGTACATTTCAGCACCTTGTTTTTACCTACATTTACCTTCAACTTTCTCCTATCACATACCTTTCCAAACTCTGTCATTAACTCCCTTAATCCCTCCTCTGACCCTGCCACAAGCACAGTGTCATCAGCAAACAACAACTGGCTCACCTCCCCCTTGTCTCAATTTTTTTTTAACAATCTCCAGTCACCGTGCCCATTACCCTTGTCTTTACCTACTGCACCACCCCATTCATGTACACATTGAACAGCCATGGCAACATAACACACCCCTGATACAGTCCCACCTTTACCTCAGACCACTCACTCTCTCCATTTCCCATTCTAACACAGGCTCTACTACTCTCAAAGCTCCTGACTGCCCTTAACAGCTTTTCTTTAGTCTCATATATCTGCAAAACCTCCCACAGTGCCTTTCTGTCTACCCTGTCATAAGCCTTTTTCAAATCCATAAAGGCCCAAAAAAAGATACCTTTTTCCCAAAGCTTTCTGTTCCTTTACCCATTGAGTCATTGTGTATTCATTGGTCGTATCCTGTAGTATATTTCCCCAAAGGTCATCCCCACCTTTCACTGTCATTTCTTCTCAACATATTTCTTTTGAGTTAAAATCACCCATAATTACTGTTTCCTCCTTTCAATAATTCAGTGAATGCTTTGTGTCTTCCAGCATTTTGGAATGATCACTCTTTGTCCAAGACTGTGTTTTTGGGGGTACATATATTACTACAGATTTTCTATTTTTCATGTCACTGTTTTCAACTTTTATCATAATCAGTTCCACATTATTTTTCCCTCTTTTATCTTGGTCACATTTAAGTCTTTCATAGTCAAACACATGACTCCTCCACTTTCTTTTTTAAATCATTTTCTCAGCCCCAGGTATAGTACTCGCTCTCTCTCTCTCTCTCTCAAAAAAAAAAAAAAAATTCTTTTCAGTCTCTGTTCTTCTCTTGTTTTTTCCATTTGGTTCACTTCTAAGTATCTTTTCTCTCTTTTTCCTCATTGCTCATTTCTTTTTCATCCAGACATTTTTGTAATTTTCACTATTTGCCAGCTTTGCTGCTATCATTTGAGACCTTAGTTTGATATTTATGGCCTATATGTTTGCTGGCTGAGCGGGTTAGGGTGTCGTTACTTGAGGCAAAGGTCGAGAGGATGGCGGTTCAAACCCTGCCATCGGCGAAGCTGAACCAAGGGCATGGTTCATTAAATTCCACACTACGAGGTCTTCTGTAAGGGGTACCATCCTAGCCTTCCAATAGGAGGGAATTTGTAATGTTAAACCATAAACCAAAAATATTGAAGGAGTGATTGTGCTGACAGCACTTTATAGGGCAGAATCATGGAACATAAAAGAGAAAGAGTTTAAATGTGTTTTGAGATGAAATGCCTGAGAAGTGTGGAAGGGGTTACAAGGTTGGATAGAGTGAGAAACAAGGGGGTGAGGAGGAGAGTGGGTGTGGAAAGGGAATTGGGAGACAGGGTTGATGAAAGAGTATTGGGATGGTTTGGACACATGGAAAGGATGAGTGAAGAAAGATTAGTAAAAGAGGTGTGGAAAACAGGTGGAGGACGTGAACATGAGGGAGCAACTAAGGATGTGATGGATGGATGGTGTAAAAGGGGCATTAGGAAAGAGGGAAATGTCTGTTGAGGAAGGGAGAAGACAAGATAGGGGCGAGTGGAGAATGGTTGTGTATGGATGATGCTGTGATGCATGGAAGGGAGTGGGTGGAGGATGGGAGTGTGATGGAGTATGTGTGAATGATATTTTGATGCAGCCCGAAGGGATTTCTCTCCATCTTCTCTTTTTCTGCATGAGGGGACAGAGAGGGGTGGTCACCGATTAAATGAAGTGGCCTTTCTGTGTATGTGCTGTGTCTTGCTACATTGCTTCTGACCCAGGGCAGTGGGCAAGATGCAGAGATGACCCATCATCCAGGAGGAACCAATGAAAAGGAGAGGGAAGGAGGGGTGGTGAATGAAAGTGGAGTATGTGTGGATGAAAAAGGTGGGAGTGAATTTATGCCTTTGAGTTTGGCTACCTCCCTTGTAAGGGGGATAAAGCCATTGATATATTTACGTGTTTTTAGGTGACAACTCATCACTAACCAAGACTCCCATCTTCTTTTCCTCCTTTGCTTTAATGATTTTTTTCATTTACCATTGTCTAACTGATACTTTCTTCATGCTTTTGCAAATTTCCAAAATTCTACATCTGCTCTCAGTCTCTTTGTCCCCAGGTAATGAGGCTGGGACGTTAAACTGCTCTCTTCTTTAAACTGGTATTGATTGGATAAAAATGCACGAAGGGACATTTAGGAATTAACAAGTTATATATAATTTTTTATACATACATATAACAAAGGCTTTTTCCCCCTTACACGGAGGTGGGATAGCCAAAAAGAAAAAGGCATAGGAACTTTTGTAGCACCATGATATATAAACCATTCTTCAAAGAATGTAGATCACTTACAAGCATATTAAGGATGGTTTTGAGATTAGGGAACCAATGGAGGCCTCTCAACGAAGAATTTTCTTTTCAGATCTTGTCAGTTGCCTTAGTACCACGGCAGGAATGGCTTGTGGGCCTACCAGGGTTCCTGGTTGTCCTCACAATCATGGCAAGGCAGCACCATCGCATGCGCCATCCCTCAGGGTAAGTCTCTCTCTCTCTCTCTCCCTCTCCCTCTCCCTCTCTTACACTCTTTCTTTTCTCTCCCCTCTCCCTCCCCCATTCTCTATCCTGTCTCTCCTCTCTTCTTTCTTTCCTCTTTCCTCTCTCTCTCTCCTCTGTCATCTCTGTCTCTCTTTCTCTTTTGTTATCTCTCTCTTCTCTCTCTTTTCTATCTTCCCTTACTCCCCCCTCTCCCATCTCTCTTCTCTCTTTCTCCTCCCTTTTTCCCATTTTCTCTCTCTCTCTCTGTCTGTCTCTCTTCCTCTCTCTCTTTCATACTCTCAATCTCTCCTCATTATCTGCAAGAGAGACCAGGGGCAACAGATTGGATGATCTGTATGAGGACTAAAGGACTGCTCTTGCTATCCACACTGAGGCTATTGCCATCAAAATTTGAGACTTTTTTTATATATCATTGTTGTTATTATTATTATCATTTTTATTGTTATTATTACTGATATTATTATTTGTGTAAATTGTATTCAAGTTAAATGCTAAAAATACAAATATTCTAAATATACTTTAATTTGACATGGGCAGTCAGGAAAACCTCACCTATTTACAGTTCAACAAGAAAGTTAAAAAAAAAAAAAAAAAAAGGCTACTCAGACCTATATTACTAATGTTGAAGTGAAGGGATACAGTTTGTTCTTAATTGGTTTTGGAAAACGTGTCCTCCAAGTGGTGGCCTCTATTCATGATCCATTTTTGTAGTCAATTCTGAAGTTTTCCATTACCTAACAAGTCAATCCTAGCAGCATTTCTACAGCCTTCAATTTATCAGTTGTTGTTGGTCAATGTATTTAGACCTCAGCCTTCAATTTACTAGTTGTTGTTGGTCAATGTATGTAGACCTCAGCCTTCACATAACCACCACCAACATGATAACTGGTGGTGAGAGCACACAAGCATGTAGGCCATCCAGCATCTTTGCACAAAGAGTTGTCTTGGAAATATTAATGTTACCATTGAAACCAGTCATTTAGTTTTCCAAGTTCTTTTGTGTTTTGGCTTCAGAAAATTATAAGATGTTAGCTCCCAGAAAATATTACTTGCTTGATTTCACCCAGGCCACTCTCGTGGACACATAAAACGTGGGGAGGTTTTACTGATATACCCTGCTCTGCATCTTATGACCATTATATATACATACAAATACCAACTGCTTTTTCCCCCTTACAAGAGAGGTAGCCAAAAAAACAAATTCATAAAATCCACTCCGACCCATTCCATCCCCACATACTCCACTCCCATTCACCACCCCTCTGTCTCCCTTATCTTGGCTCCTCCTGGATGATGGGTCATCTCTACATCTTGCCCAGTGCCTTGGGTCAGAGGCAATTTAGCAAGACACAGCACATCCACAGCAAGGCCATTTCATTTAATCGGCAGCCCCCCTCCATCCCCTCATGCAGAAAAAGAGAAGATGGAGAGAAATCCCTTCAGGCTGTGTCAAAAATATCATTCAAATGTAACCCCCCCCCCCATCCACCGACTCCCTTTCATGCATTTCAGTATCATCCATACCAGGGAAAAAATATATATATATACAGACGCTCCTCAACTTACGTTTTAGTTACGTTCCGAACGTAAGTTGAAAATGAACGTAAGTTGTTACTGTACTATACATCCGTAAATTCTATTACCGTATCTTATAAAACACCCCTAAATCATTAATTATACACATAACATTGTAAAATAATAACATTAATTTAAAATAAATTAAATTCAAGCAACATAAATTGAGATGGTGGAGGAGGAGGGGGAGGAGGAGGACGATGCAAGGCATGTTCAGTTTGTTGTTTGTGCAATTTAAACAATGAATGCAGCGTCATGCGCAAGTATCGGTTTAACTACAGAGAGCGCGCTAAACTAAAAAATTCACTCAATTTTTTTTTTTTTTTTTTTTTTTTTTTTTTAAAACGTAAAATCGAAAAAACGTAAAACGAATGAACGTAAGTAGAGAAGCATCTGTATATATATATATATATATATATTTTTAACAAATCATCCTTTAATTTTGGGGGAGGGGGATGGGTGAAACTGATCGGCAGACACAGCGCCTCTGTTTCCACTGGCAGTGGTTGGGGGTGGAAATGCACGACAAGCCTTGCAATACACCGTTAGGGTACCATCACTGCCCCGATCCACTTCAAGCCAATCTAGGTTCCACAAGAGTACAGTAGATTCATGCTTTACTGGTTTTCATTTTCCCTGGCCCTTGCCTGTAGAGTTTGAATTAGGCTTTGCTGGTCCAGAAATGGTTCCTGCCGTCAAAACACTCTCCCTCCATTCTGAAAAGACTGAATCTGAGGGCAAACCATCTTCACTCATCTTCATTCGCTTCACTAGAAATCGCTCCATGATGTACGATCATCAAAAGTTTGGCATGGACGTGACGTACAAACGTAGATCTAGCTACCGTAAACCTAAGCTAGCTAACAAATCATTTTTTATTTTTTGTATTTTTTATTCTCTCTCTAAAGACCCATATTTATGAACTAAATATATAATTATCAAATGTTCATATTCATACTTAGATTTATTTACTTTCAATTACTAACCAAACATTTGATTCTATTTTGTTTTCTCATAAATACGCAAACGAGGTTATAAATGGGATTTCCCAGTTTCCCTCCTAGGCCTCGAGCGAGTTTGCATATGTACAGTGTACATATGCATGGGGTGATGGGGTATTGGGTATGGTGCATTGTACATGTCAGCGCGTTGATTGGGCAGCTAGCCTGTATGTAACCAATGAACTTCCCTGCATACAGTTACCATGCAATTCGCAACTAGCGACATTATGTAGCACGATAGTCGTGTAGAGTCTAGTCAACATGTACTATTGTATACGCGCGCGTGCAGCTGATACGAAGCTAGGCTAGGTAAGCCATTGAAGTCTAGCAGCTATACCGCATACGTACGTACATCAACAAATTAAAGTTGATTGATGCATTGCATTTATGATATCGATTGATAATGCAATGATTGATCACGGGTAAGTTGTGTTTGCCCTGATCCTTTCATCAATGGTGATGGGATTTAGGGATTGCCAAATGATGGATAATGCATGAAAAATGTTTAATCTTGCCGCAGGAGCAATTTTTTTGTTTGGGGGATCGCTCCCGCTATTGGATTTGCGAGAGCGACATTGGAACTTTCCCGAGCGAAATTGCTGGTTGCTCCCGTGTATTTTTTTCACTGATCCATACACAACCATTCTGTCTTCTCCCTTCCTTCCTCAAGAGACATTGCCCTCTTTCCCAATGCCCCTATCACCCCATCCATCCATCTCATCCTAGGACGTCCCCTCATGTTCACTTCTTCCACCTCTACCTTCCAGACTCTTTTACTAATCTTTCTTCACTCATTCTTTCCATGTGTCCAAATCATCCCAATATTTTTTCATCAACCCTATCTCCCAACTCCCTTTCCACCCCTGTTCTCCCCCTCACCTCCTCATTTCTCACTCCATCCAGCCTAGTAACCCCTACCATCCTTCTCAGGCATTTCATCACAAACACATTCAAACTCCTCCTCTCTTCCTCTCTGATGTTCTATGTTCTTGCCCCATACAGTGCTGTCAGCACAATCAGTCCTTCATACAATCTCCTTTTATCATTCACCCCCAAATGTCTATTTCTCATTACACTTTTTAATCCCCCAAGGCATTTACTTGCTTCTTTCAATCTACATTTGACCATTATATTGTAATAAAAGTTAAAAGCTGATAAAATTTGCAGTTTGGCCAATCCAATCTATCTGGGCGCCTATGGTGGGGGCATGTTCTCCACAATGCTCTGCTACGTGCTGTGGCTGCAGGCACACTTCTACATCCATCCCTTCATCACTTTTGCCATGTGGACAGTCATGTTCCTCCATGTTATGCTGTTCTGCAAGCTTGTTTATGGTGGGTATTTGAAGGAAGTGTTTCTTTCTCTCTCAGTCATCTCTCTCATTTCACTCTCTGCTTCTCTCTCTCTCTTTTCCTTCTCTTCCCCCCTCATATCTCTCCCACTCCCACTATCACCCCCTTTGTTCCTCTCTCCTTTCCCCCTTTCCTCCTCTCTCCTTTCCCCCCTTCCCCCTTTCAGTTTTTAACTTTCTCTGTCTTTCTCTCACTCTAATGTCAGAAATTTATCAAGCTGTAAGGTAGCCCATTAATTGTGGAGGGGTCAAACATATCTCTACTCCCATCTTTACTGAAGAGAGAGTATTTGTAATATTTTGGGCTATTGCCAGACAATTTCATTCAATTTTGTGGTACCCTTTAGGGAGAAAATGGGCTAATGGGGCACTTACAGCTTCAGTCCTATATCTTGCAGTAAGACATAGCTGGTAACTCCTTCACCAAAAAGGTACCATAGATGTTGATAATAAATATGGTAATAACCAGAGTGAAACAGGAAAGTGTCGTCTGGTGTGAAAGAAGTATCTAGTATGTAAGGAGTTGAAGTTGATGATATTTTTTCTTTCTCTCAGGTGATCCAGGTGTAGTAAAACCTCAGGAACCAGTGAAAGAGGTCCTCTGCCGAGTCGGAGATGGAACGATTCGAGGCTACTGTATAGAATGCCAGTTGACAGCACCACCTCTGTCACACCACTGCCGTTTGTGCTGTTCATGCCACCACTACACAGACCACCATTGCCTTTTTCTTAATACTTGCATTGCCGCCAACAACCACTGGAACTTTGTCATATTCATTATGACCAATGTTGTCCTCATGATTGGATTTCTTTGGGGTGCATGGATTGTTGTCAAGCAGACAGTGACAACTGGCTCCCTGGATGTGTCAGAAATGGGTTGGCACCTGCTAGAAAAAGACGTCTGGACTATGAGTCTTATTATATGTAACATAGGCTCATTGTTGTGGGCCTTTTCCTTGCTTAGGTAAGCTTAACTGAAGGAAAGGATTTATTTGTTAGAATAGAATGGCAAGATATACACGGGTTATGATTCACCCGGAAAAGAGCATTCAAGCAACAAATTGATTGATTAAGCAGAACAACCCTCAAATCCAAGGATTTAATTACCGCTTGCCTCTATATAGGAGAGAAAAATTGTAGACTCAAAAGATTTTAACCGTAATTTTGGAGGTACATCTCTTTGCATCCATCCCCAGATATCTATTCCTCATGACGCTTTTCAGTCTCCTAAGACAATTACTTGTTTCCATCACTATACAGTTTACATCCACCATGGCTCCTCCATTCCCTGCTACATGTGGCCCTGAATACTTAAAGCTGTTCACTTCCTCTAGCCTCTTTTAAGAGTTACCTCCATCTCGCTGTTACATTTGCACCCTAGTATCTAAAGCTATCCACATCCTCCAGTCTCTCTCCTTTAATACTCACTTCCAGTTTGCTGGCATTGTCTCCCCTTGTACATCTCATCACCTTACTTTTACCCACATTTATCTTCAGCTTCCTTCTTTCATACATCTACCTAAACTCTCTCACTAACTTCCTTAATCCTCAGATCCTGCTACAAATGCAATGTGATCAGCAAACAACAACTGGTTTATCTCCAATTTTTCTCCATTTTCTTTAACCATCTCTAATTCCTGGCTCATTACCCTTGCATTTACCTCTTGCACCACCCCATCCCTGTATAAATTGAACAGCCAAGGTGACATTACACATCCCTGGTGAAGTCCCACCTTTACCTCAAACTACTCGCTCTCTCCATTTCTGACTCTAACACAGGCTTTACTACTCTCATAAAAACTCTTGACTGCTCTTAATAACTTTCCTCCTATCCCATATACCTGCAATACCTCCCACAGTGCCTTCCTATCTACCCTGTCAAGTCTTATCCAAATCCATAAAGGCCCAAAAAACATCCTTACCTTTTCCTAAAGCTTTCTCACGTATCTTTACACAAAATTCTGATCCACACAACCCTTACCTGCCCTAAACTCACACTGTTCTTCACCAATTACTCCCTCTATTCCTCTCCTAATCCTCTCAATCAAAACCCTCCCATAAGCGTTCCCAATTACACTCGACAAACTGATCCCTCTGAAACCACTACACTCACACTTGTCTGGTTATTCTTTTCAAAGTTCTCCATCATGCATGTACTCCACCTTACATCTACTCTCCTCTTTACCTCCTTCATCTTGCATTTTGCTTCCACCCTCTTTATTTTGTGCCTCATTTATGCTTCCTCATTCCTTCTTTGTAACCAATCTCAGTATGTTCACTTATTAGAATGATTGTATATGGATGATGCTGTGATGCATGGAAGAGAGTGGGTGGTGGATGGGGAATTAGGAAATGGTTATGTGTGGATGATGTTTTGATGCAGCTCAAAGGAATTTCCCCCTGCCTTCTCTTTTTCTGCATGAGGGAATGGTGAGAGGGGGATCCCCAATTAAAATGAAGTGGCCTTGCTGTGGATGTGCTGTGCCTTGTTGCACTGCTTCTGACCCCCCCAGGGCAATGGACAGGAGACAGGGATGACCCTCGTTCAGGAAGAGCCAAGAAAAGAGGGAGGGAAGGGTGGTGAATGGGAGTGGAGTATATGGGTATGAAATCGCTGGGAGTGGAATCATGCTTCTTAACTCTAGCTACCTCCCATGTAAGGGGGAAAAAAGCCTTGTTATGTGTATGTATATGTATCTCCCTCAAACAAAGAAGCATTGGTGAAGTGTTGGGAACTAAACATAGTAAAATACACCATTGTATTCTCTTGCATTTACCATAAAAGATAACTAAAAGGGTCAGAATGTGGAGAGTTGGGACCTTGTCTATGTATTTTTTTCCATTTTAGAATTAGGGTAAAAATGTATGTTGACTCATCCAACCCCTCATAAGGAGGATGGATGTTATACGTATATTTTCTACTTCAATGCATATTATCTTCTATATTTGAATGCTTTTCATGAATAGTAGTTAAGCATTGTATCTTGCATTTCCAGTATGAATCCAGACTAACATCTTTTCTTCTTCCCAAGGTACCAGTTCAGTGTCATAGGGATGCAGCAGACAACGCTTTGCCGCCTGAAGCTTGGTGCTCCTAAGGCAGACTTGACCTTTTGTAAACGACTGCGGAACGTCTGGTCCTTCCTAACACGGAGACATGTGCCTTTTATCCAGCAAAACTACTACTTCGGACAGGTGTAGATTGGTGCAGATATCATAGTCATGTAATGGAAATGAGAGAAGCAGAAAAGAGTTGATCAATTGTGATGTTATAAAGGACTGGGAACTGATGTTTTCCAATCATGTAGGAAGTGGATTGGCATAACCCCAGCAGTAAGTTGCTCTTCGCACAGGTTTTAGTTGAACATATATGATCAACTGAGGGATACAGCTGGAAAGGGTATCAGATAGCTTTCATCCATATCAATCATTTACAGTGCACATAGTTAAATTGTTGATATCCAGTAATAGGCATAATCTGTGTAGGCTGTCAACAAATGTAGTCAGATCAATACTATCCTTAAAAGTTATGCTAAGATCACTGACCAAACAAGTAGACAGTGAACTTAGAAAGATAACACAACTAGTTCAATGGTTAAATTCTGCTTAGTGAAACTGAAATGATTCATACAGGTAGCTTTACACTTGCTGATATTAGGAATAGTGATTTCTAACTCAAAATTATCTCGCTGGTGACCAGTGTAATTGAGAAAGGCTGCATAACCTGACAAGAGAGGAGAGACAGCTATATAGAGAATTATCACTTTAAATCACATAAGAAATGTAATCAAATGGAAATATTTTCTGTACTTAAAGTCTGAAGGTCACAGTACTTTGAGAAAACCCTGAACACTTTATAGAATCTGGCTGACTGCTGAATAAGTCGAGATGAAGAATTAACTCTAGAGTTAGTTCACTGTATTCATAGTCCATTACCATATGAATGGCGGGTGTGATGTAATTAACTGAGCATCTTTGATGAATGATGGGTGTGATGTAATTAACTGAGCATCTTAGATGCTCACTCAAATTCTCCCCAGTCTCCCCTCCATAAGGACCACTGCCACCAGGAAGCTCACCTTGCCTCTGTGTCATAGAGCCACTGCTGCTGAACCACTCCAATAATCTTCTGCTCTGACACACCTCCTTCAGGAACTTCTGTTACAGGGGTCTCAGCACTGCCACAAAGCACTTCACACCAAGACCTTTTCCTTTAGGATGGATGCTATTCTAAATGTTGTTGACCTAAAACTGTTGTTGTGTCAAGCTTGCATCTCTGCTGCCAGCACAACTGTACAAGCTATTAACCTCACTGAGAAAGTGCTGAAGAAAAATTGATACACAAATGTATGAGAGCATAGTAGATAGATGAATGACATTGACATACAAGGAAACTAGCAGTGTACAAAGAGATGGTTGTCGATATGAAATTATAATAATCATGAAATTCTACTTATATATTTAGTTATATGAATTTAGTTTAGTGTTAGCAGTAGTAATGATGATTATGATTTGTTTCTTATGCACAGATTATTTTCTTACTACAAGTGTAAGGTAATTTTGAAATATAGTAACATGAATCTTCACTGGTACCAATAGAATACAATTATCTGAATTTGAGACCAGAGGGAATTAAAACTTCATTCTTTTACTTTGTTATGTTTGTAATTCTTGATGAATTTGTCATAATTATACTTACAAGACTGATGAGCCCATTTTCTATGTGAATGTTGTGAGAACATGACAGCATATTAAGGAAATATTAGTACAAAGCCCTCTTAAAGAACTACAGAGGTATTCAAGTGTCTTGAACGAGTTTGCATAGGACAGAAATGAAGAGAAATTAAATTGATTTTTTGTCACATTTGTACTTGATAAGGATCTAAACAGTGCTTTTCATGTATGAAGAAACAAATTGTGTTCAAACAAACATTGGTGTGAGAAAGTTAATTGTATTCCATGTACATAATGTTGAACCATAGCAATACTTAATTTTTTTTTTTTTTTTTTTTTTTTTTTCATGGCAAAGTATGGAATTGATAGCAAGTCGTTTAAAATGTGACAACGCCTTTGATTGTAGCATCACCTGATTAGCAACTCTTGTCACTTTGATTTTAAAGAAGTTTTATTCAACTGACCATATGGAAGGAAGGTGACTGCCCAACTTTACCCAAACTGTAGTCTCCACCTCAAAAGTATAGAGTTGTGTGATTGAACTTAAGAATTTCAGATGTAAAATAAATGGTAATGGTCTGTTATGTCTCGGCATCAAATCATTCCAGTGTATGATAGGATTAAGAAAAGCAATACTTGGTGCAAATTTTAGTGTTGGAATTTGTATGGTAATCGTTACTCAACCCTTTCGGCATGATATTTTGCCTTAGCTGAATAACCCCCCTCTGGCATGAACCAGAGCAAAACTTGTGAAAATAGCCATAGTCCCTTCAGCATAAGGTCTTGACTAAGCTGAATAGAATATGTGCTGTTAGTCATGGCAAAGTCTTTAAAGAATGTCATAGTAAAGGGGAATGATGGAACTCAAGATGTTTTGTGCCCCAGTACAAGGGGAAAAAACTTATGTGTATGTATATGCCAGTGGTCTTTACCCCTTGAAGGTGTGTGGTTAAGTAAAAAAAAATGCCTCAACTATTCACAGGAGAAAAAAAATTAAGTGGTATGTGTAAACCAGATTCAACTCTCAAGCTCTGTGCTGGAAGTGCTGTGTCTTGCTGCATTGTTTTTGACCCAAAGAGCAGGCAGGGGACAGGAATGACCCTTCATCCATAAGGAGCTAAGATAGAAGGGACAACAAATGGGAACTGAATAGGTATGGGATGGGTGTAAGGCTTGGCTAGTCCACCCCCTTATAAGGGAGAGAAGGACATGTGATATATGTATGTATGACATCCATCTGTCTGTTTGTATACCAAATGGCGTCCCCCCCCCCCTTATAAGGGAGATAGCCATCAAAGTGGTGTAGTAACCCTTCACCTATCCAACGCTCATTTGTTTCTACTTTTGTCTTGGCTCCTTGTGGATAAAGGACCAACCCTGCTGCCTGTGCCCATTGCCTGGCTCAGAAGTGATATAGCAAGACACCGGACCTCCACAGCAGGGCCCAACTTGCGAAACTGGTTTACTGCCCACCAGCTCATTTACTAGGCAACCCTCCCTCCTTGTCCACTCACAAGTAACTAGAGAAGATAAGTAGAAAGTCCTTCAGGTTGCGTCAGTTTTTCGTACATTCACAACCATTCTCCACTCACGCATATCCCTTCCCCGCTGAACAGACATTCCCCCTTGCACCTAAGGTTCTCTTCACCCCATCCATCTCATTCTCAGTCCTATCTTTGAGTTTATACCATCCACCTCTGCCCTCCACACTGTTTTTGCTAGTCTTTCTGTTCTCATTCTTTCCATATGCCCAAACCATCCTAGTATTCTTTGATCAATGTATCTGCCAACTTCCTTTCCAATTTCTACCCTTTACCACATCACCTTTCTTACTCTGTCCATCCTCATAACCCCCACTGTATTTCTCAAACACATTTAGAATTCTTCTTTCTGCCCCCCTTATATGTCTGTGCCCCATACAATCAACCTTCTCTTTGCATCCATCCCCAGATGTCTCTCTCGTGTGACACTTTTCATTCACTTGACCCATTCAACTCATGTCAACCGCTTGTGGTGTAGATACGAAAAACCGGATATGGTAGGCCTCGCGCCGGCCCGTACATCCGAATATCATCTGATGCGGCTTGACCGCACGAGGACTGACGTCATATTTTTCTGGTGTTTGATCAAACATTTTGGTGTTTTATGATTTTTTGTTTTATTTGACCAAATGACAAGACATCTTGTCATCGGAGTTTAAAGGGTTAAGACATTTACTCGGTATCCTCTCACTACAGTTTACCTCTTCCCCTACTCCGATTCCTGCTACATGTACCCCAAAATACTTAAGACTATCCACTTTCTCAAATCTCTCTCCTTTAATACTTAGCTCCAACTTGGTGCCACACTCACTTCTTGCACATCTTGCATATATGACATACATAGGAATATGGAGGGGTTATTGTTTTACCCCCGCCACCGGAGTATGCAAAAATAAGATGGTGCCCTAGGATGGGTACAGGGGAGACTTAAGAACAGAAGAACTGAGGAATAGTGAAAAGTATAAAGTGGTGCAGCATTCCTCTCTGAGTAGAGATTTGTCCCTGAACATAGAAGAATGTTGTATTGACAGCACATAACTATGCTGTCAGTACCCCAGTTCAGAGTAGAAGAGGGAAAGGGCCATTGGTATATACACATACAAGGTGGTATCAAAGTGTTCAAGACTAGTTCCATGGAATGCCAACAGATGGTAGGACAGAGATGCATGTTCTGTGTGGCTGAATAGTAACTGACATCAAACAGTTGTCCAATTGGTGTCATTCTGTGAACTTTATAAGCAGTGCCATTGGAGTTTTTGTGACCATGTCTATAGGCATATTTACAAATCTTATCATGGACTGCAAACTAAAACAGAGCAAACATCAAACTGTGTGTCAAACTCAGTAAATCTGCAACAGAGACCTTTTACATGAGTCAGCTCCTCTTGGGAATCATGCCACATACCTCATCTCTACATCAACAACACTCTAATACCACACACAAACACACCGAAAATTCTTGGTGTAACATATGATACATCCATGTCTTTCAAACAACACATCACAAACATAAAAAACAAATGCACACCTAGACTTAATGCACTTAAGTCAATCGCTGGAACAACATTTGGACAAAACAAAGAAACTAATACAACAATATACAAACAATTCATACGCTCAGTTATGAATTATGCGAGTCCTGCGTGGGCTCCTAATCTCAGTGAGACACACCACAACACCCTTCAAATCATACAAAACAAAGCCCTAAAACAATTACAGGCTGCACAAATACAACACCTACAGACCATTTACACCATGAAACAAAAGTCCTCAAAGTCAAGGACCACCTCGACATGAGAGGCACACAAACACTTGCCACAGCCACCACAAACACATCACACCCACTACACTACATAGCAGAACACCCACACACACCAAGAAACATTAAAACAACACCCAAAGACCTGTATCACACACGGATGCTCTCTTCTCTTCCTCCACAACCACCAAATACCAGCCTCCGGAAACATATTCATAATCATATCACTCACCGCTCCATTAACACACTGAAAGACAACACACTGCTGCATGCCAGACCCCCTGATATCCACCCTTCTGAATCCTCTCTCCCACGAAAGGACAGAGTCCACCTGGCCAGACTGCTGTGCGGCCACCACCCAGCACTTCTAAGCTACCAGAAGAGGCTGGATGACTGCAATGTGAACAGCTGCCCAGGATGTAACACTTCACCCCATACCATACAACACATAGTGGAGGACTGCATTATACACAATCATGCACGCAAACAACACAACATACACTCTATAAGGGATTTGTGGGAAAACCCAGTTTCAGCTGTGACATTCCTTGGGGAGACAGGACTGCTCAGACAGACAGTCTAGGGAACGACAACAACAACATGATTCAGCTTGTGTCTGGCATATATGCTTCAAGAGATCCAGAACATCTTTAGAAGCTAAGATGATTCTCTGAGATTAACCTCCAAAAATGTAGAAATAGTTTGGCAATTAATGTATTAGGTCATCTGAGATCCATTAATGACATTGTTATCATCATCAGTGTATCTAAGAATGGTGAAAGCAATCTTCATATCTAATGTGAACATGAATTGCATGGTGCAAAATTTGTGCCCAAGTTTTTGATCTCTGAGCATAAGAAGCATTGGGTCAAAGTATGCCAAGAGTTCCTTCGGCATGCCCTGGATGACTCAACCTTCATGTCTCATCACTAGAGACAAGACTTGGGTTTTCAGGTACAACATGGAAGTTAGACAGTGAAGAGCCCAACATTTCCACAACTGAAGGTGACCCAGGTCCCCAACACAGCTAAGATCATGCTTATCATTCTCTTTGACATTCGTGGGTCTATACACCCATGAATTTGCCCTGCAAACCAGATTTTTCAGTGGCCAATTCTAATGCAATATTTGAGGGAGAACCTTCAATGGAAATGGCCTGAAATATGGTGTGGGACCAATTGGATACTCTGTGACAGCAGTGCACTATCTCACCAAGCTCTGGTAATGACAAGTTTCTCAGCTGTAACGTTATGATCACCCTTCTACACCCACCCTCTTCATCAGATGCAGCCCCTGGCTGAGCGGGTTAGGGCGTCGTTACTTTTGGTGAAGGTCGAGGTGAGGGCGGTTCTAATCCTGCCACCAGCAAAGTTGAACCAAGGGCATGGTTCATTAAATTCCATGCTACAAAGCCCTCTGTGAGGGGCACCATTCTAGCCTCCTGATGGGGGGGGTGGCGAGTGTGTGACGTTAAACCATATCATCGTCGTCCAAAAAATGAAGCAGCAACTAAAGGGTCACCATTTTGACACTGAAGGATTTTCAGCATGAATTGCAGATGCATAACATACTTCAGGAACAAGACTTCCAGAACATGTTTCAGGAATAGCAACAGTACTGGGAGCACTGCATCCCTGCTCAATGGGACTATTCTAAAAGGGATGGTGCCCAGACATAAAATACTTGTATATAAGGCCTAGTCTCAAAACATTTTGATACCACCTCATATACTTGGGAATATCTTGGGTCCCCAACGATGAAGAATAAAGAATTGTTTGATGTTGTAAGATTGTACATGGTATCCTGCCATCTCGTCATTAACATGTGACAGAGTGAACTGAGAAGGAAACGTTTATTATGTATTTTGTCCTATATATGGTGCATATGTAAATTAAGATTTTGAATGATAATTATAAGTGTATGAGAATGTAAATGAAAAACTAAAAACTGCATGAAAATGTATAAGTAGGATTCAGCTGGAGTTATTGAATATTTCCTTTGTTAGATGATTTGGTTTTGTTTGACAAAGATTTCATCCTATCAAGAAAAGATTAAAATAGTATTTATAGCTATAAATTATCCCACCCATTCCTTATCACTTGCTTGCAAATGCCAAAGCAATATTCTTTTCCCAGCCAATATGTCCATCTCAAACATCAATGTTACACATGTATAAATTTGAAGAAGGGATTCTTCCTTGTCTTCTCTAATATTTGTGAGTGGTCAAGGAGGGTGGCAGGCGCGGATACAAGGTGGGAGGGGGGGCTAGGCCCCCCCCAATGCCCCGAGTATGGTACACTCATCTCAAGTTTGATTCTCCTTGGGTAAACACTTTTTAGTGCAAATTTATTATTTGAATTATATTTGTGAATTATATATGATTTTACATACAATTACGAGCAAAACAGACTTAGGTTTCTGGACCAATCTCCAAGCCAACAGCATTATTCTTGGGGTTAAAATATCGGCGTGTTTCAAGTATCGGTTATCGCTTATCGGTTCAGGCCCCCCCTAAATAACATTCCTGGATCCGCGCCTGGAGGGAGGGTCACCATATAGATGAGGCAGAGGGAGTAAACCAGCTTTGCCTGTTGGACCCTGCTATGGCAATGATAATGTGTCGTGCTGTACTGCCTCTGATCAAGACAGCGTGCGGGCAATAGGGATGGGCCTTCATCCACAAGGAGCTAAGATCAAAGGAAAAACAAATGGGTGAAGGGTGGGTGCATGCCTTGGTCGGCTACCTTCCTTACAAGAGGTTAAAAGCCTTTTGGTATATAGATAGATGAAGTTTGTATCTTGCTACATTGCCTTTGACTCAAGCAGTGTGTTGGGGAACAGAAATACCCCTTCATCCATGAGGTGCTAAGATGGTAGGAACAGTGAATAGATGTGGAATGGGTACTGGGTGAGTGTATGCTTTGACTTAGCAACTCCCCTTGTAGAGTAGAAAAGACCTATTGAAATATGTATGTATGTATGAAGTTTGACAAATCCAACCAAAACTCAAGTCTTGGTGGAGTATTATTTTTTGCAAGATAAATTGTTTCATTTACTTTACTATTACACAAGCCACACCTTTCCAGAGGGAAGCGAATCCTCTTGATATTCAACAAACATCATGACTATGTGCTGCAGGAAAGGGGAGGAACTGTTTGTAACAAATTGCATTGGTTTTTGTGTTTTGTACAGCTCTAGTTACAGTGTATTCTATTATGGCCTGTACAGGGTATTAACAACATAACTTTTTCTATAGTCAGTATTTTTAAGACCCCTTACTGGCACTGCCATAGACACATACACAGCCTTCTCGTATGACTGAAGAGTAATCTCTATTCAAAAAGGAATGTTGGTCTCTTTTAATTTCTGCTATCACTACTGAGCTGAGCGGGTTATGGCGTCGTTACTTGCGGTAAAGATCGAGGGGATGGCGGTTCGAATCCTGCCACCAGCGAAGTTAAACCAAGGGCATGGTTTATTAAATTCCACGCTACAAAGCCCTCTGTGAGGGGCACTGTCCTAGCCTTCCGATAGGGGGAAGTTTGTGACGTTAAACCATATCATCATCCCTACTTTTGTGAGCTCCCTTAAATCTCTCCTTTGCCACTCCCATGACTCTACTTAATTTTTTCTTGGCACCTTGTGTCCCCACCACCATGTTCCTCCATGTGTCATGAAAGGTAACCAAATAAGATAGAACAAAGATCAAGGACCCTTTGTTTCATATTTATCTCCTGCATAATCAGGGCCACACTCTTGAAATGGGGATTAAGGCCTATGTATGTATATGTATGGTTTTTATGAGTAAGAACAAAGGAAAATTATTGGTTGAAGATGGTAAGGTACATAGAATATGTTTAGGCATAACTTAATTGATGTGGAAGCATTATGATGTCGCCATATACAGATGCTGAGTAATGTCTTTGGTTTATAACTTAGAAAGTTGAAAAGGAAATGTTTTTGAAATTTTGCCACACTAGAGTTTTAAAGGTTACTAAATGCTTGTATGTAAAAGTACACATACATACAAATAACAACTGCTTTTTCCCCCTTACAAGGGAGGTAGCCAAAAAAAACAAAGGCATAAAATCCACTCCCACCCATTCCATCTCCACATACTCCATTCCCTTTCACCCCCATCCCTTCCTCTTATCTTGGCTCCTACTGAATGACAGGTCATCCCTGCATCTTACCCACTACCCTAGGTCAGAAGCATTGTAGCAAGACACAGCACATCCACAGTAAGGCTGCTTCATTTAATCATCAGCAACCCTCCCTCTCCATCACCTCATGCACAAAAAGGGAAGACGGGGAGAAATCCCTTCAGGCTGCATCAAAATATTCCCACTTACTCCCTCACTCCTCCATCCCCCAACCACTCCCTTCCATGCATCACAGCATCATCCATACACAACCATTCTCCACTCGCACCTATCTTGTTTTCTCCCTTCCTCCACAGACATTCCCCTTTTTCCCAGTGCCCTTTCTATCCCATCCATCCATCTCATCCTTGGTTGCCTCCTCATGTTCATTCCTTCCACCTCTGCCTTCCACACCTCTTTTACTAATCTTTCTTCTCTCATTCTTTCCATGTGTCCAAACCATCCTAATGCTCTTTCATCAACCCTATCTCCCAACTCCCTCTCCACCCCTGCTCTTCTCCTCACCTCCTCATTTCTCACTCTATCCAACCTTGTAACCCCTACCATACTTCTCATGCATTTCATCTCGAACACATTCAAACTCCTCTCTTCCTCTCTTATGTTCCATGTTTCTGCCCCGTACAGTGCTGTTGGCACAATCACTCCTTCACACAATCTCCTCTTAGCATCCATTCCCAAATGTCTATTCCTCATTACACTTTTTAATCCCCCAAGGCATTTACTTGCTTCTCTCAATCTACATTTTACCTCCACCTCCACTCCTCCCCCCCACCACATTCACATCCAAGTATCTAAAACTATCCACTTCCTCCAGTCTCTCATAACACTCATTTCTAATTTGCTGCCATCCTCTCCCCTTGTACCTCTCGGCACCTTTTACCCACATTTATCTTCAACTTCCTTCTTTTGCACACCTTCCCAAACTCTGTCACTAACTTCCATAATCCCCAATCTGATCCTGCCACAAGTGCAGTGTCGTCAGCAAACAACAACTGGTTTATCTCCCATTTTTCTCCATTTTCTTTAACCATCTCCAATCCCTGACCCATTACCCTTGCATTTACCTCTCACACCACCCCATCCACGTATAAATTGAACAGCCAAGGTGACATAACTCATCCCTGGTGAAGTCCCACCTTTACCTCAAACCACTCACTCTGTGTTTCTGAGTCTTACACAGGCTGTACAACTTTCGTAAAAACTCTTTACATATATCTACAATACCTCCCACAGTGCCTTCCTATCTACCCTGTCATAAGCCTTTTCCAAATATATAAAGGCCCAAAAAACATCCCTACCTTTTTCTAAAGCTTTCTCACATATCTGCCTTAACACTAAAACCTGATCCACGTAACCCCAACCTGTCCTAAACCCACACTGTACCTCACCAATTACCCTCTGTTCCTCTCCTGATCCTCTCAATCAAAACCCTCCCAATTACAAATTGATCCCTCTGAAACTACTACACTCACACTTGTCCCCTTTTCCTATCCTCTTGCACTCTACCCTCTTTTAAACAAATATTAACCCCACTAACCAGTCCACCATCACTGTACCTCCCTTTTTTAGACACTGCATGACACCCATCCAACCCAGGGGTCTTACCTGCTTTCATCATTTTAATAACTGCTTTCACTTCATCTATCCTTTTTTTTCTCCACCATTTTCCTCATTCATCACTGTCATTTTCTTAGTGCATCCCACTGCAACTAACTTTCCCTTCCTATCCTCCTTCACATTTAGCAACTCCCTAAAATACTCTGCCCATCTTCCTCATACTGCCATCTCTTCCATTATTATCTCTCATTCTGCATCTTGTACCTTTTCTTCTCTACTTGATTCGCCTCCTTTTCCTCTTTTAATTTCATCAACTCTCTAGACACATTTCCACCATCAACTAGTATGATTTTTTCCTGGAACTCCACACTTCCCAGCCACTCCATCTATTGGTTCATTTCCTACCCTAGCATTAAGATCCCCCAATAACTACATTGACATTTCTCCCTAAAACCTTAATGCACTTGTTTAAGTCCATCCAAAATGCCTCCCTTTCCTCCACACTCTTCTCACCACCAGCCCCATATGCACTTACAAAAACCCACATCTCCTTACCCAGTAAAAGTTTTGAAATTTTCAGTGAGATTACTTATAGGATACATATATGTATATCACAGGAGCAAATTAGTGTCATTTTGTAAAATACATGGAAAATACCACCGTCAGGGTGAAAAATAAAAGTAAAGAAACTAAAATTGCTGACTGCAGTCCTCTTCAGTAAAAGATTGCAGTCTAGTCAAAATATGCAAATTTTCCATTTCCTTACTTTCATGTTTTATTCCAACAGTGGTGTTTTCAGTGCAATATGTATACATGTGTTTTTTGTATACATATATAAATATCCTTCAGGAACTAAGATAAAAAGGAAGCAAATAGGAGAGGAATGGGTGGGGGTGGGTGTATGTCTTTGCAGGCTTCCCTTATAAGGGGAAAGGGGCCCTTGGTATACAGATAGATGTATTGCCTCAAGTTTCACATGGAGAACCTACAGCCCCACATTGGCAGACAGCACTCCACAACCTTCAAAGAGATCTCTCTATGAATAAATTTTGGACTTTTGTTTGTGTTGTATTAGTGTGGAACTGTTTCTGTCATCGAATAAAGGTGACAGGAAGGCAGGAGTATTTGCCAGTTGTTAGCTCTACGTGTGTATAAAAGTGTAAGTATAGTTGCAGATGATAGAGAGAAATCCTGGTTCCAGTTGGAGTGGCAGCCCCTTAGGGCTGAATCTCCTGATAGAAGTGAGGGTGTTGATGGGTTTTGAAAATGGACAGCTTCATTGTCCATCTTCCAGTGCTACCACATGTAGATACCCATCATTTGCCTCAAATACTGTGTGTGTGTGTGCATGTATATATATATATAATGTATATATATATAATGTATGTATATATATATACTGTATATGTATAATATATATATATAATCTTTATTTTCCCTCCCTCTCCCTTCTCCTCTCCAGCTCCCTACCCCCCCTCTCTCTCTCTCTCTCTCTCTTATCCCATCCCCCTCCCTCTCTTTTCTTCTCCCCCTCCCTTTCTTCTCCCTTCCCCCTCTCTCCCCCACTTCTCTGTATCCTGGAAATTTTTGTTGGCTCTTCATTTGATGTAGGAGTGGTGTAAACATAATGGAATTTCAACAGCCCTTAGAGCATTGTAACAATTTTCATCATCATAAAACATGCTTCCATCACCACTGAAGCAAGGACCCAGTCTGTCCTCCAAACTTGTTAGGACTTCCCCTGTCAACAGCCTCCCTTACTTTGAAGAGTTATAGCTTTCCCAAACAGCAACTCTCTATAATACAGTTGATGAAATATAAGATGGATTCCATCTTGGAATTATTATTATTCATAGTATGTACTGTTTTATATTCAATGTAAAATGAAATGGCTGATTCTAGATTCATGTTTGATACAAAATTGATTTTGAATGTGAACACATGGCAGTCATTTGAGTAATGGATGTTGAGTTTGGAAAATGCAAGAAGAAAAATCAGATGTTAAATTTGATTTCTGGATGTGCATCATTGAACTATAGAATTTTTCCAGAAGTCATTTTAACATTTCTTCTTCAAGACTGTTTAGGATATACATATTGTCAAAGTATAATCAGTGTCGAGCATAAGGATATACTTTACAGTAAACCCTCAATATAACGGATCTCAGTATACCGGATATTGGAAATAATGGACAAAAGATCTGACCACACAAACCCTTGCTATAATGGATTTTCATCTGTTATAGTGAAGTATCCTCAGTTATAACAGATCTTCAGATATAACGACAAACTCCTGTCCCCATATTGTCCATTATATCGAGGGTTTACTGTATTAGGTTATTCATGATATATTTTTCCCTTCTTTAACAAAAGTGTCAGTAATAGCAATTGCAAACAATCTTTGCAAAATATTAAAATGCACATGATTATATTTCTAATATGGTGTTGATAAAAATTTATTTTATTACAACGTCATTTTGGATCAACAATGGGTACCTACATGTGATGGTTCTGCAAGACAAATGTCAAAGGGTTTCATCTCCCTGCCTTTAGTATCACCATCTTCAGGCTGGCACTTAGTCTTCAGACTCATCCCAAGATCTCTCTCTAACTAAAATTCCTCCACATTTCCACATAAGTAGAGCTGACAACTGGCAACTTCTCCCATCCTATAAGCACAAATATAGCACAGACAACAGTCCAATGTTTGTTTGTTTTTTTCCCAGAGAGGTCTATATGAAGGCCTGAAGACCATTGCCAGCCATTGTGGAGGTGCAGGTTTCCAATTAGCAAAATTTGACCCAACAGTTATTTTGTCAAGTTATAGGGTGGAAATGTTTCGGTTGTGGTTCTCGGAAGTATAAAAGGACATACTGTATGTGAAATGTTGTGAACAAGATAATTGGCATACTTGACAAGGAAAGTGGTCAACTGCAAACCATATCTAATTATTGCACAAAGTAATATAAGTCCCTGCATTGCCTGCTGTGCTTCATAAACATTTTGTAATGTGTCTGATGTGTTTGTAGGGTTATGGCATCATCACTCAGAGTGTCCAGTACAAGACATGTCACAGAATAGTGCTATTGAACAGAACTTTTCTGCACAATAGAATTAGTCAATTTTAGATATCTTGTAATGTGGACTTGCTCAGAATTTGAGTATGAGAATAATGGCATAGAATCCAAATTGTATAAAGCTTTTCCTAATTAAGCGTAGTGCCACAATAGCCTTTTACCAAACTGTCAGTTACCATGCATAGTGAAGTGATTTTCTTCACCAAAGAGAATTGTTGCATGAACAATTCCCAATGTTGTGGTTCATGTTGAGATACCCTTGAAAATTAACTTGCTTGAAAAAGGCCCTTCTCTTCTTCCTCTCCTCCTCCTACTCCTCCACCTCCTCTTTCTTCTTCAACCAAGAACCACAGTCTAGTCAGTTTTATAGTGTTTGTGCATTGTACTTTTCTATGGAATTGTTTATTGTATCAGGAGCTTGAAGTAAAATTGAAGTGAAGTTTTATGAGACTGTTATTCAAGTATTGTAATCCAATCTTATATACAACCACTTTCAAAAGGGGTCACTCCTTTTGGCTGAAATTATGCATATGTGTGATCAAGATGCTACCGCATAACATAATTCTAGTCATGAAAAACCCTTTTATTGCAAAGCAAGGGTTGATTCTCTAGTAATCTTGACCTAAGAGAAACCAAGAGTAATGCATCTAAGTTTATGCTTGTACTTAGACTTACGAGTATATAGCCTGTGGCTCCCAGTTCAAACTCAGGATCTGGTCAAGTTGTTCATAGAATCAATTCTTTACCTCTTCAGGAGAATTGAGGTTTGGTGCATAGCAACTGACTGATGTAGCATAAAGGCTCTAAATAAAAGGAATTTGAGGAGTCATAATGAGTTCAAAGACTCCTTTTGAGGATTTTGGTTGGTTACTTAGGAGGATATGATCACAAAACCTACCCTGTGAATTCTTTTGTCTGTTTCTGGTAGTCCTTTCCAAAAGAAGGTACATCCTTCCCTTACATCTATGAGGGGATTTTCTTTAATTAGATGGGTCTCACTGAGAGTAGCAATGTCGATGTATTTTCTTAGCTCTGAGGCCACCAGTGCAGTACATCTGGGGAGGGGATCCTGTCTGTTTTGGTGGGGTTGTTTACATCAAGTAAGGTTCTTACATTCCATGCTGCAAGATTCATTGATGGGATTTGATTTACTGATACTTTATGACTGCATGTTTGTGATACCCTGGTGGGAGCAGCTAACCTCAGAGATTGAAGAAGTCAGACAATTTTTGGGTCACCTTTGCTAGGTCTCTCCTTTGGGGAGGTGGGCATTGTGGACCCTAAAAAGGGCTGCCCAGTCATACATGGTGCCTATAGCTAGTACTACCTACTTTAGGATACTGCTCCCCAGTGACCATCATCCCAATACTGCTCAAACGATTGCAGAAGAAATACTATCAAAAGTGGCAAAACTAGCAGTGAAAAATACAAAAATGTGTGGATAAAAAAGGAAATGAATGAAGAGGAAATAGAGAAAGATAGGGCACTGAGAAGTGAAGCCAAGGAAAAAAACGAGAAAAGAATGGAGACTGAAAAAAAATGAGTAATGAGTTGTTGTTTTTTTGGAGAGTGCTGGATCTGAGACTGAGAAAATGGTACATCAGAAAAATGGAAATATGAACCAAAAAAGAGAAGAAAAGAAAAAATTAAAAGTGGCATATACAAACATTGACGGTATGATTTCTGGAATAAATTAATTGAATGACTATTTGTCAATAGAGAAACCTGACATAATGGGAATTGTGGAGACAAAACTAAAAGGTCCTATAGGTCAAAAAATAGAATGAACAAACAAACGAGGAGGAGTCATGCTATTGACTAGAAAGGACCTAAATGTAATAAAGGCAACAGAAGGAAAGGATAATGTGGAACTGATTACAATTAAAGTTGAAAATAGCAGTATGAAAAATAGAAAGTTCATAGTTGTATATGTGCCCCCAAAAACTAAGACTTGGACTGACAACGAACACTCAAAATTACTAGAAGACAAAGAATAAATTATCCGAGACACTGAAATATGGAGAAAACATAGTAATTATGAGTGACTTTAATGCAAAGGAAATAAATTGGGAAGAATCGACAATGGGAGGTGGAGAGGAACACTGGGGCAACATCCTACTGGATATGACCATCGATTACACAATGACTCAGTGGGTCAAAGAAAACACTAGATTTAGACAAAATGAAGAACCATTTACTTTTCATGTCACTGGGGCAGAAACATGGAACATAAGAGAGGAAGAGAGAAGGAGTTTGAATGTATTTACCTAGTTGTATTTTACGGGAAGGGGAGCTATGCTCGTGGGGTCCCGTCTTCATATCTCATTTTATCTAAACTATTTTTAAATTCATGTATTGTTTTTGCACACACCACTTTCTCATCTAACTTGTTCCAACTGTCTATTGCTCTGTGAGGAAAGCTGTTCTTTTTCAAATCTCTTCTATAGCTGTCTTTTTTTATTTTCTTTCCGTGTCCTCTTGTATTTCTGTCCTCCCATTTTATCAGATTCTCTCTATCAGTAATTTCTATGCCTTTCATGATTCTGTAAATAGCTATCAAATCTCCTCTCTCTCTTCTTTGCTCTAGTGTCTGTAGTTTAAGTTTTTGTAGTCTCTCTTCATATGATAGTTTTGAGAGTGTTGGTGCCAGTTTTGTAATTGCTCTTTGTATTCTTTCAAGTTTTTTTATACATTTTTTTGTACTTGGTGACCATATCGTTGCTGCATATTCCAATCTTGGTCTTATCAGGGTGATTAGGATTTTCCTCACCATTTCTTCATCCAGGTATGTAAATGCCACTTTGATTGTTCTTATTAAATTATAGGTTTCTCCAAAAATCTTATTTATATGTTTCTCAGGTGACATATTATTCATAACAATGACTCCCAGGTCCTTCTCATTTTCTACTCTTTTTATTCCTTCTTCTCCCAAATTATATGATCCTGTTATTCTGTTTTTGCTTTTTCCAAATTCCATTATACTACACTTTTTTGTATTGAACTCCATCTCCCACTTCCTACTCCATTCTTGTACTTTATTTAGATCTCTCTGTAGTGATTCACAATCTTCTTCAGTTTTCACTCTTTTCAGTAATTTTGCATCATGTGTTTGAGATGAGGTGTCTGAGAAGTATGATGGGGGTTACTAGGCTAGATAGAGTGAGAAATGAGGAGGTGAGGAGAAGAACGGGGGTGGAAAGGGAGTTGGGAGATAGGGTTGATGAAAGAGTATTAGGATGGTTTGGACACATGGAAAGAATGAGTGAAGAAAGACTAGTAAAAGAGGTATGGAAGGCAGATGTGGAGGGAGTAAACATGAGGGGACGTCCTAGGATGAGGTGGATGGATGGGGTGAAGGGGGCTTTGGGGAAGAGGGAAATGTCTGTTGAGGAAGGACGGGAGAGGACAGAAGACGGGTGAATAGAGAATGGTTGTATATGGATGATGATGTGATGCATGAGGTGGAATGGGCAGGGGGATGGAGGGTGAGGTAGTATATGTGAGCAAAATTTTGACGCAGCCCGAAGGGATTTCTCCCCATCTTCTCCTTTTATGCATGGGGGGACGGAGAGGGGGGGTCGCCGATTTAATGAAGCGGCCTTGCTGTGGATGTGCTGTGTCTTGTGACACTTCTTCTGACCCAGGGCAGTGGACAGGGTGCAGGGATGGCCCGTCATCCAGGAGGTGCTCAGATGAGAGGGAGGGTGGAGGGGTGTGGAGTGTATTCAGGGATGGAATGGGTGGAAATGATTTTATGCCTTTTCCTTTTTGGCTACCTCCCTTGTAAGGGGGAAAAAGCCTTGGTATATGTATGTTATTTTTGTCACCTTTAAGCCCTTTTTTTTTTTTTTTTGTAAAAAACATGACTCCACACTGTTTCTCTTTTCTATTTTCATCAAAAAATCATATAGACCCCCTTTCCACAACATTAGGTGGTAGAGAACCTTTTAATTTCGTCTCTACAATTCCCATTATATCTGGTTTCTCTTCTTCCAGATAGTCATGTGTGTGTGTGTGTGTATATTTATCTAGTTGTATTATATGAAAAGAGAGCTACGCTTGTAGTGACCAGTCTTTGTATCTGTCAGCATCTAGTTTATTCTTAAATTATTGTATAGTTTTTGCACACACTGTTGCCTTGTTCAATTTGTTCCAGATATCTACCACTCTGTGTGGGAAACTATTTGTTTTCAGATCTCTTCTATAATTATCCTTTTTGAGTTTCTTTTCATGTCCTCTTATTTTTCTCTTATCCCACTTTAATAAATAATCTCTGCCGAGACTTCCATCCCTTTCATAATTCTGTAAATGGTCAGTAGATCTCTTCTTTCTCTTTGTTCCAGGGTCGGTAGTTCCAGTTTGGACAATCTTTGTTTGTAAGTCAATTTAAAGTGTTATGATGCTATATTTGTCATTGCTCTTTGGATTCTTTCTAATTTCTTTATGTTCTTTTTAGTACTGGGTGTCCATAGTGTCACAGCTTACTCCAATCTTGGTTTTATATGCGTGACTAATATTTTCTTTACCATTTCCTCATCCAAGTACAGTACTACCTCTCATTAACGGACTAAAAGGGGGTTAACGATGTCCGTTGATGTGAATAATCACCACACAGCGAAAACACCTCAAACACAGCTAATCAACATCCGTTAATGAGAGGTAGTACTGTAGTTAAAGGCCACTCATTTATCATAGTAAATTGAAGGTTTCTCCGACTATTTTGTTGATATGCTTGCCTGATGACATGTCTTTGCTGATAATTACTCCTAGTTCCCTTTACGAGCCAACTTTTTTTTTTTTACTTTGTAACTATTTCCTATTGCCCTGATATTCTATTTTTACTTTTACCAAACTCCATTATACTACATTTCTCGATGCTGAAGTTCACTTCCTATTTTTTACTCCATCCCCAGACTTTATCAAGGTCTTTCTGTAGTGATTCACAGTCTTCATCTGTACCTACTTTCTTCAGTAGTTTTGCATTATTTGCAACATATATATATAACATTTCACACCTTCATCCATGTCATTTATTTACATGGCAATTCTCGGAGCCAATACAGAACCTTGTGGGACTCCACTTATCATTTCTTCCCAGGTCGAGTTTTTGTCCCTAAGTACCACCCTCATTTTTCTCCCGTTCAAGAAATCTTCCATCAACTCCAATGATTTTCCTTGTACACTACCTATTTCAATCTTAGTAGCTTTTTGTGTGGTACTTTATCAAATGCTTTTTGTAGATCTGGGAAAGCACAATCCACCCATCTGTCCCTTTTTCGCATAATTTCTATTAGCCTCCATGTCTAAATCAAAGTTGTTTTGGATTCAGTATATTATGTTCTTCCAGATGTTTAATCCATCCACTTTTGATAACATTTTCAATTATTTTAGCTATTGTGCTTGTAAGGGAGACCGGTCTATAGTTAGTTGGATTTTCCTTGTCCCCTCCTTTATATATTGGTACAATATTTGCATGTTTTCCCATCTTATGGTATCTCTCCTTCTTTGAATGAGTAATCAATTACCTTATATATTTTGTCCGTTAGTTCATCTATACATTCTTTTAATATCCAATTTACAATTCCATCCGGACCGTGTGATTTTCTGACGTCAAGGTTTTTTATTTGGTCCGTTTCAGCCTTCTCCAGCACTGTCTTCAGGATCTACGTCATGATCCTCGGGGCTGAGCACAGCCCAAACCTTTAGAACCGGGAGAGGAAAAAAAAAAAAAAAATCGAGATGGATGTCAGGATTCATCTCCCCATTGCCCATCATTATTACCTACCAGCACTTCCCTCTTTCAATGTCTGTAGATCGAGCTTAGTAGCCCTGTCAAATTAAATTATATTTCTTTCACTTTTTCATATACTGAGGGACAATACAGTAAAGCCTCGATATAACGGACGGTATGGGGACAGGGGCCTGTCGTTATATCCGAAGATCCGCTATACCCGATGGAAATACCGGACAGATCCGTTACATCCCGAAGTTTGTCCGGTGTTAGAAATGAAAAGTATTATAAATTACATTAAACCCTTAATATAACGGACGATATGGGGACAAGGGTCTGCCGTTATAACCGAAGATCCGTTATAACCGAGGGTTTGTCAGGTATATTCAATATCCGGTGTATCGAGACCCGTTATATCGAGGGTTTACTGTAATACAAAATACTCAAGATAATCAGGAAAGTACAAAACGCTTAGCCTATCGCTGTTGTCATGACAGTCCTTTGTCTACCCATGAAAACTATTATTGCAAATTTAGATATATCCCTCATTACAATATGCACATTTCACCGATTTTTAAAATGTCTAGCGTATTCATGTAATTGCAAAATACATTCAAAATGTCCACACCTTTATTTCCAAACAAATTTGATCCAATTACACTGGTCAACAAAGAGCTTGTCCGAAGGAAAACAATAGCTGTACATTATGGTTTTGCATGCAGAATCCAAAAATAATATTTTTCCCGTCACCCACAGTTTTTGTGTTCTACGGTATGTTCCGTTACGTGTATTGCGCGGAATAAAATTCAATCAAGCGGTTGGCAACACTGAATTTGGCAACACTACGTGAGGTTGTTATAGGTTTGGCAGTATTGTGCTTGAAGTGTTGGTGCGAGGTTGTATAGTGCGCATTTGTGTGGCAATAAGTTTGTGATATTGTACAGTAGCGTACCCGCCCTCATGTGTGTTGTGTAACCTGTGTCAGGCTTCTCACTGCATGGGCGAAAGGCTCACGCCATATGCCTTTTGCCATCCCTATGGTTTGGAGAGAACTAAAAGATCATACTTCATATTGCGATTTCTGCATTACAAATATAAAAGGTATAACATCAACATCTAAGCACATTGTAAAATATCCTAATCTATCACCTGCTATGAGACCAGTACCTCACAGTCAAGACTTTCCTGTACCTGACCCTCCAAAACAAATGGAACCAAGTGAAGATGGGTCAAGTGAGGAGGTTATGGAAAAATATATAGAAGACATGCACTTTCAGCCAATCTGTTCTTTAAGTGAACCACATTTATTGAATCAGGGAGATCTAAATGATCTTGTGCGGGATCTAAACTTGTCAAAAAAGCAATCTGAACTTCTTGCTTCAAAGTTAAAGGGTTGGAATCTTCTCCAGAAAGAATCCAAAGTTAGTTTTTATCGTAAGCGACATTGTGATTTTGAACAGTTTTTCTCACTTGAGAATGGTGTGGTGTTTTGTCATGATGTATATTCTGTTATGGAGGAACTTAACCGTAGATATGACAGGAGTGAATGGTGCTTCTTTATTGACTGCAACAGTGAGCCTGAAGGTGTTTTGCTTCTCAATGGAAGTTTCCTTCTGTTCCTCTGGCCCATGCAGCTAACATAAAGGAAACATATGAAAGTATGAAGCTTCTATTGTAAATATATATATATATATATATATATATATATATATATATATATATATATATATATATATTATATATAAAGGACATAAATGGAATATCTGTGGTGACCTAAAGGTTGTGGCAGCTTTACTTGGAATGCAGCTGGATTACACAAAGCTTTGTTGCTTTCTCTGTGAGTGGGACAGTCGGGATAAGGAAAATTATTATGGAGAGAATGTGTGGCTAAAACGATCTCTGACCCCAAGAGAGAAGAATATTGTCAATCCTCCTCTTGCTGGTTCAGAGAAAATTTATCTGCCTCCTCTGCATATTAAGCTTGGGTTTCTGAAAGCTTTTGTTAAAGGTGTGGACAGAACTGGCAAGGGGTTCACATATCTGAAGAATAAGTCTCCTAGAGTAAGTGACGCAAAAATCAAAGAAAGTATTTCTGTTGGACCACATATCAGGGAGCTAATAAGAGACCAGAATTTTGATGAGCTAAATGATCTTGAAAAAGCTGTATGGCATGCCATTTAAGAAAGTTTGCGTAGAGTTTTTGAGGAATCTCAAAGCAAATAACTATTCTGAAAAGCGTAAAAGAGCTACTGACATCCTACAAGGCCTTGGAATGCAATATGAGCCTAAAAATCCACTTCCTAGACTCTCGCTTTAACTTTTTCCCTGCAAAACTTGGCGCCGTTATTGACGAGCACTGTGAAAGGTTTACGGGATTCTAAAGATGGAAACCCCGCTGTCAAAAGAAGTCGAGCTCTTCAGTGTTTACTGATTACTGTTGGACACCAAAAAGGGATCTCCCAGAAGCAAAATACACTCAAAAATCATATATTTCCACATTTTAAAGGTAAGTCTCATTGAAATATCAGCCTCATTTATTGGTTATAATTGTTTAAAATTCAATATGCTATCACAAAAAAATATGCCTCATAGATAAATTCTGAAAATGTTTTTAAAATTAGCATACTTTTTTTTTTTTTTTTTTTTTTTTTTTTCTCCTCCAAGTTCACCACCTTTTGCTTGTTGGACAGGTACTTTAATCAAATTTGTTGACCAGTGTTATTGAGATTTGTTTTATCATCGTTGCTTATTTCTTTAGTATTTTACTCTTACCTTGCTTCTTCTGAACCATCTGAACGCTACATCCTTCAAGTGAGTACCTCTTTTTTTTTCTTTTTTTCTTTTTTTTTACCAAGGTGTGATTTAACGTAATTATCTACCACAAATTGCTGAAAAGGCATGCGTCCTTTAGTCACATAATTGAAAATTTCCTTTCCATGTAAAGGTTTGCGTAATATATACATGGTGATAATCTTTTACCATATTTCGGTACATTATTCTTAGCCGAACTCGGTGCGTTTACCTAATGGTGTGTATACTCTTATCTCCGTGCGGTATTAGCAGTGGATATTGGAATATATCGTAAAAGAAGTTTGCGCGACTTAGAATGAAGGTATCGTATTTCGCATCTACTTTGGGAGAACGTAGGATTGCAGGGGCAAATGGGTCCAAATCTACTATAGCCCTATATAGGCTTCCGCTGCAACGCACGCCTTAGTGTTCCTTGGTATTCACCGCTTCAGCCGATTCTAATGTTATTGCGACCTCAGTATAGCTTCCTGTTCTTTCATATATTTCTCCATTAGTTCCTTAGAGTTCTCAAATTCCGCTAAAAGAGGTCCAATTGTCTTATTATTTGCCAAAAAGGAACATTTGTAAAACTTTACGATATTTCTGTTATCCTCTATTTCCCTTAACTCCCTCTCACGTCTAGCTTGCGTTTTCTTTGACCATTCTACGGTTTTGCGTTTATGGTTTATATTTTTTGTAACTTGTCAGGTGCGCAATTTTATTTGTTGTTCCTGATCATAATAGAAATACAAATCTAGGGAACTGCTCTTGTTTTTGCCAGTAATTACGTTGGCCAACACGAAAATTTCTCTTCGCTTGCCTGCAATCCTCTATTTCCATGATGTCACCGATACCGTTTTCTGATTTTAGTTTATGTGTACAAACCTGTATTTTAGTATGGACTGTTGCGCTGAGTAGAGTAAGCAAAAGGAAAATATTAAAGTGTTTTTAAATAATTCAAATTGTACAAAGAATGTTGTAAATATAAGAGCATTGTCTTAATAAAGATTTTATTGACCATTTTATAACAACGTATCATTTAAGATTTTATTTGACCCAACGGGTCACGGGGTGTCTAGTGTGTGTGTGTGTGTGTATATATATATATATATTATATTTATATATATATATTTCTATATATATATAGATATATATATATATATATATTTTTATATATATATAAATAATATATATATATATATATATATATATATATATATATATATTAGTGTATCCAGGAAGAATATTTCCCTGTTGACAGACGAGATTAAATAATGTTGCTGTTTCTGCATTGTTTATCTTTTTGTTGAGAACTTCAATTTCTCTTGCAAATTTACGGTGTTGGACTGTTAGTTTGCTGCGTAGCTGTCCGTATGAGGTTGCAACGTTTCGGTCTTCTCTGGAGACCATCTTCAGGCTAATTGTTTGGGTGCATATGTGTGTGACGTTTATATACCATTTTATTTCTGATTGCTTGGATGGTGTCGTGTGAAGCGGTCTCTGATTGGCTGTTTCATAGCCATCAGGAATCACTAGGCGAGGTCAGGTCAGGTGCGCTTATGGGATGGGAGAATCTGGAGGTCTATGCTGTGTATGTTCATGGTTGGTTTTAATTCTGCTATGTAAATTGCTTCAATAAATGCTAATCTGCGGGAGTCTCTTTCTCTGTCTATTATTACTGTTCCTTCTAAGTTTTGACGGGTGAGGGAAGTATTATAATGGTGTTATAGTGATTCTTTATGGATCCATGTATTAGGTGGCAAGTTAATCGTCTTGTAAGTTTTGTCCTCGTCATTGCGATGTATGTTTGAGACCCACAGTTCTCAACGGTACAGTTATGTTGGTAAATGACGTGGTTTTCTTGTAAAGACGGTGTCGATTTGGGAGGGCGGTTTCTCAGTAAAAGTTGTGACGTCTTTCGGGTCTTGTAGTATATGGTCAGTGATATTTCATCCTCTGGGTCAGAGGGCTTGACGTCTTTTGTAATTATGTCTTTAATGACTTTTTCATCTGTCTTATATTCTGACGACATGTAATTTCTGTAATATATATTGATGTTTTCTTGTCTTTGTGTGGCGGGTTTGTTGGAGTACCAGTTGTTGATAGCTCTTTGTGTTGCTTCGTTGATTAACTTGTTACTGTACTCATTGTTGATTAATAAGGACTTAGGTAAGTCTTTCCAGTTCAGTGTGCGTATCTTTCCATGTAGAGCAGTGTGATATGGCGCGTCGTATGTATGCGTTGATAGTGGAGGTTAAGTATCGTTGAGGGCATTCACTTTTACCATTAAGAGAGAGGTTTTTGTTGCTAGGTTTTACGTATACTGATGTGGTGTACTTGTTGTTATGACTGGTTACTAAGACATCGAGGAAGTGCAAACGGCAATTGTTCGATTCTTCAAACGTAAAATTAAAGCCGGAAGCTTCAATAAGTTGTTCTCTGAGAGTCTTTGGAGTTCTTGAATATATTTGACTCTAACGAAAATGTCATATATATAGCGGCAATAAATGAAGGGTCGGTTGATGGCGAGTGTGAGCTTTTCTATGGTTCCCATGAAACAAAATGCGAAAAGGACTCCTAAGGGGCTGCCCATGGCGACTCCATCTATTTGTTTGTACATATTTCCGCGTGGACGTGTGAAGGGGGCTTCTTTGGTACATATTTCTAAAAGAGTGCGTAAGGAAGCTTCTGGAATGTTCAGTGTCGGTGTGTTGTCGCATCGATAGACTCTGTCTAGGATGAATTGTATTGTTCTGTCGACGTCGATGTTTGTGAATAGACTTTCTACGTCCAACGATGGTATAATGTGATTTTCTGCGGGAGGGGCATTTGTTAGGATTTCTAGGAATTCTTGGGCTGATGTCAGGGCGTATTTCTCACCCTATACGTAAATCTATAAAAAAAAATCAGGAGGCGAAAAAAAGTCAGGAGGCATCGGCTACGTCAGGAAAATTTCAAAACTGAACAACTTTATCTTTTATGTATGATAAGAGAAATGCCTGATACTGTAAATAATTGTTGTCATTCTTATCTGTAATACCTCAGCATCCGTCAAGACCAACACCGAAAATGAACCACATAATCTAGATGAAGCCTCACTCAAGATATAGTCAGCATACTTCCCCAGTCAACTTATTTCTCACGCATACTCTCTCACCACCTATCTCCTACCCACTCCCCATCATGCATCACAACATCATCCATACACAACAATTCTCCATTCACCCCTATCTTCTGTCCTCTCCTGTCCTTCCTCAACAGACATTCCCCTCTTTTCCAATGCCCCTTTTACCCTATCCATCCATCTCATCCTAGGTCAACCCCTCATGTTCACTCCTTCCACCTTTGCCTTCCACTTTCTTCACTCATTCTTTCCATGTGTCCAAACCATCCCAATACTCTTTCATCAACCCTATTTCCCAACTCCCTTTCCACCCCAGTTCTCCTCCTCACCTCATTTCTCACTCTACCCAGCCTAGTAACCCCTATCATACTTCTCAGGCACCTCATCTCAAACACATTCAAAATCCTCTCTTCCTCTCTTATGCTCCATGTTTCTGACCCATACAGTGTTGTCGGCACAATCACTCCTTCATGCAACCTCCTCTTGGCATTTATTCCCAAATGTCTAACTCTCATTACATTTTTTAAGCCCCCCAAGGCTTCTCTCAATGTACATTCTACCTCCACCTCCACTCCTCCCTTTCCCACCACATTCGCACCCAAGTATCTAAAACTATCCACTTCTCCCAGTCTCTCTCCCTTAATGAAGCGGCCTTGCTGTGGATGTGTTGTGTCTTGCAGCACTGCTTCTGATCCAGGGCAGTAGACAGGATGCAGGGATGACCCGTCATCCTGGAGGTGCCAAGATAAGAGGGAGGGAAGAGGGTGGAGGGGAGTGGAGTATGTTAGAGATGGAATGGGTTGGAGTGTTTTTTATTTATTTATCTATTCATTATTTTTTGTACCTCCCTTGTAAGGTGGAAAAGTATTTGGTATATGTGTGTGTGTGTGTGTGTGTGTGTGTGTGTGTGTGTGTGTGTGTGTGTGTGTGTGTGTGTGTGTGTGTGTGTGTGTGTGTGTGTGTGTGTGTGTGTGTGTGTACACTTCCACAGGATTTTACTTTATTCATAATTAGAACATATTCTCTTGGTTTTAGACCGCTATTTACGATAACGCCTACATGTCAGCACTGAGATCAGTATTTCTCTGTTTAGTTTATAGTTGATATTATTTGGACATCTACCTCCTGAAATAGCCCCACACTAATACAACTCCGACAATAGTCCCACTTTCTTCCGCAAAATATATTTGAGAGGATTTTCAGTCTGGAAAGTTTAAGGCAACAATTATCATTATCTACGCAATCTTAGTTTCTACCTCTTATTTTATTTTCTTCGTCTAATCATTATATCTATTCACTTATTTGTCAGTTAGCATATTTACTTTTTACTTCCTCTCTATCCAACTACTAATGAATGATGAATAAGTTTATTTATTCATATTTGCCTATTTATATAGTCACTTATCTATATCTACATCCATCCATTTATTTATTAACTTTGTCAAATAGGTTATATTTCTTGGTCGCACTGATATGATTGCGAAATATACACAAAAAGTTATAAATTCATTTCTGTCTTCTTGAGTGATGGAGTATGGCCCAAGTCATATTAGTAGATGTTGGTGATTTGGATAGAAGAGCTTAATCATTGCCAACGAGATTTCTGGTTCTAGTAGTGTTTGAGGTAAGGACGTACTCTTCCTCGCCTATGGCTATAAATATCTCGTAAGTCAAATTTACGCAATCGATAAGCACCATGCACGTTAATTCGTGTTTCAGCAGTCACTTTAATCTTTAAATATTTTGGTTATTATCAGGTTATTTTCTCTATGAAATGAATTGATGTAGTGGCAGCAAAAATAAATATGTAAGATGGAAGTCCCAAAAGGAATGAAAAATAATATGAACTTATATAACGTTGCAGCCAGTTGTATATTTCTCAACAAAGTAGGCTTATGTGAAGAGTTATGATAATTATTTTCAACACATATATATACATTATAACAGTTCTTTTTAGCTTTACAATTTTATCAAATCTGCTAAGTCATTAATTTTCATGATTTTTTATATGATAACACTAACTTCAACGTCACTTCCGCCTCCACATCCTCGCTTTGTGATATGACGTCACAAAAGCTGAATCATACTTACTGCAATGTTTTGGCTCAAGTTGGAGTGCGTCGTATGATATGCAGTGGACAACATGTAATCTATACACTTGGATTAAAAAGTGATGAGCTGAACTATAGGATGTGCTATGCAAATTCAAACTTCGTGTATATGTCTGTCTATCTATCTATATATATATATACATATATATATATATATAATGTATGTATGTGTGTATATATATATGCATATATATATATATGTATATATATATATATATATATATATATATATATTTGTGTGTGTGTGTGTGTGTGTGTGTGTGTGTGTGTGTGTGTGTGTGTGTGTGTGTGTGTGTGTGTGTGTGTGTGTGTGTGTGTGTGTGTGTGTGTGTGCGTGTGTGTGTGTATGTGTGTGTTTATATATATAATATAAAATTCCTATTGATGAAGGCAGGAAAGAGACGGGAGTCTATTTAATTTTAATCTTGTTTCGCAAGTAGGCTTTCTCAAAGGAATAATGAATAATGCAGGGTTCATTGCAATACTCTTTCCTTAAAAAAAAACAGCAAATAGTAACACGCACCATATTTGCTTACTGAAAATTATAGGGTAATTCAAAACTTTTAATCATGATTGTACGTTACGGGCAAACACAAGTTTGACTGTGACATTGGTGGCTGTCAATAACAAAGGATTTACCAAGGAGATGCATCCCGACAGGAGACCTTTTGGTCCATATCTAGGTCGGATGCGAAAAAATAATAATAATAATAATAAATTAATAAATAAAAACTATTATAATATAAATAGCAAATACCTTCAGTACCTTCTCAAAGCTGAATCAAATCGCTTATCGTCTGCGTGAGCAAAGACTCTAAAGAGGACCACTGGGCTTTTGGTGGTATAAAGGGAAGGGGAGGGGTGTTCCTTCAAGTGAATGAAATAACATGGAGGCAACTGGGAATTTTACAAGAAGGATCACCGTAACTTCTGGAACATCAAAGGTCGAGAAATATATACATACTGTACTCGTATATGTATACATACATACATACATATATATATATACATATATATATATATATACATATATATATACATATATATATATGTATAATATATATATATATATACAGTATATATATATCATGATTTCAATAATATGTGAAAGGGTGTATTGTTAGGTGCTGATGGATGCCAACGATTGTAATAGACCTATGTAACAGAACAATAAAACTGTTGACACAAACACCAAAAAGTTTTTTTTTTTCGCCTCTCTCAGAGGCTTCTTCAGGATGAAGAGAACTATCTTGAAGGACGGCTGTCGACAAAGATCTGGTGACTTGTACTGCTTATAAAGTAAGGTTATTGGGAGATGTAGGATAGGTCATCAGGAGTTTTTGGGCGAGGTCACTGGGAAAAGTAGAAGAGGTCAACAAGAGTTCTTGGGTGAGGTCATCGGGAGAATTAGGAGAGGTCAATGGGAGTTATTTGATTCATTTTAACTTTCAGCAACCACACACTGATATACTTTAACTCAAAAAGTTAACGAAATTATACGTGACAACCGCCATAGTTTCAACTGCCCCTCCCCCCCCCAAAAAAAAAAACGCGCACACACACACGCGACTCGTGGCGTAGTGGTAGAGTTCCCGGCCGCCGCTACAGTGGTCCTGGGTTGAATCCCACCCAGTGCTGAAATCATTTCAGTATCGCTCTCTCTCTGTGTGTGTGTGTGTGTGTGTGTGTGTGTGTGTGTGTGTGTGTGTGTGTGTGTGTGTGTGTGTGTGTGTGTGTGTGTGTGTGTGTGTGTGTGTGTGTGTGTGTGTGTGCGTGTGTGTGTGTGTGTGTGTGTGTGTGTGTGTGTGTGTGTGTGTGTGTGTGTGTGTGTGTGTGCGTGCGTGTAAGGTCACAGCATTACCCATAGATCAATTATATATCTGAGCTCTAATCTCTCATCCGGGAGGTTAATAACTGTCGATCACGAGTTCAACACGTGATCCAAGACCATGGTGAATCTCTCTCTCACATACACACATACATACACACACACACACACACACACACACACACACACACACACACACACACACACACACACACACACACACACACACACACACACACACACACACACACACACACACACACACACACACACACACACGGTGGCATGGTTGGTAGAGTCCCTGACTGTCACCACGGCGGTCCGGGTTCGAATCTTGCCCAGGGCTGAAATAATTTCAGTATCGCTGCGCTTCGAGTCATTACTCCAACTCTCGTGGGCGGGGAGTTGGGTGTGTGTGTGTGTGTGTGTGTGTGTGTGTGTGTGTGTGTGTGTGTGTGTGTGTGTGTGTGTGTGTGTGTGTGTGTGTGTGTGTGTGTGTGTGTGTGTGTGTGTGTGTGTGTGTGTGCGTGTAAGGTCACAGCATTACCCATAGATCGGTCATACGAGCTCTGAGCTCTCTTCCAGGAGGGAAATAGCTGTCGATCACGAGTCCAACACGTGGTTCAAAGACCAAGGTGGATTACACACACACACACACACACACACACACACACACACACACACACACACACACACACACACACACACACACACACACACATTGGTAAAGCACTGGCCTCACAAGCCAGAGAACCGGGGTTCGATTCCCCGGTCGGGCGGAGATAAGTTGGGTTTGTCTCCTTTCACGTGTAGCCCCTGTTCACCTAGCAGTGAGTAGATACGGGACGTTAGTCAAGGAGTTGTGACCTTGCTGTCCCGGTGTGTGGTGTGTGAGTGGTCTCAGACCTACCCAGAGATCGGCTAATAAGGAGCTCAGAGCTCACTGCCGTAGGGTGGTGTCTGGCTGTCTCGACAGAGACTGCAGCAGATCCGAGGTGAATACACACACACACACACACGCACGTCGATCGTCAGCCTGTCAACACGTCAACAACTGGCGCTCTTGGTGAATATATTAAAACAGGACCTCTCATCAGTACCACAGTAACAGGATACCTAGTAGTGAATAGGATAGCCGTCAGATGTTGTAAGAATCATTCAAAATATGATACAAACATGCAATCTGGCAAACTTACAGTCAGTGGTGGGCGCGATAACGAAAAAAAAACGTATCACGATAACCAATAAATCGATAACGATAACCTGATCGGTGATAACCGATAATCGATAACTGGCTATAAATCTATCGCCTGATAAGGTGGTAACCGATAAATCGATCAATCCAAAATTCCGATACAAGCGATAATGATATTGATATGTTAAATAAAAAGCGATCAATCCAAATCTTAATTTTCATCTTTATCTTAGAAAAACTAGAAAAGTCTTATAAAAAGAAATTAAAGGTCTTAGAAAAATCTAATTCTAATTCAATGTTCATTCTGTTTCTTCAGTGATGAAAAGTATTGTTTTAAGTAAAGTAACTAAATTTCCACAGCCGCAGTCTAGACTATGGTCTACAGCATGTTCCCCTTCGTAGACATGAGCTTGTGTTCCCCTTCGTAGTCATGAGCATGTTGAAGTTCTCATCAGACAGGGAGGTCCCCTTAGCCCTTACGATGTCCTTGCCAAGGGAGAACAAGCGCTCCACCGCGGCGCTGCTCCTCGGCATCGCCGTGTTGTGCCTCAAGAAGAGGTCAACGAGGATCTTCTCACTGTTGAAGGCTGGGTCTGCCAGACCGTCTGCCCTTTGGCCTGCAATCACACATTCACAATTTGAGCAGCCTTGGACTTGGTTGACCTGTGATGACCCCCAGTGTCATCCTCCTCATCACAAACGCTGGAGCAGTAGGCCTCTGTCTCTATGTCCTTACTGCTGCTGCTGCTGCTGCTGCTGCTGCTGCTGCTGCTGCTGCTGCTGCTGCTGCTGCTGCTGCTCCTGCTGCTGCTGCTGCTGCTGCTGCTGCTGCCGGTGGCCTTCATGTCAGCACGCCACAAGATCTCCTCCGCCTTCCTCTCCATCAGGGACTTGACCTTGACCTCTAATCTCTTGACCATTCTTTCCTCAAAAGCCCTCATCCACTTGTGAGGCGAAACTTGGGGTGGAAGGTAGGCGGCCAACCTCCTCTCCATGGCAGCGAGGATGCTGTTACCGGAGGTTGCAGCTGGTCATCAATTTGACCAGCTTCTTCTTGGTCACAATAAGGGTGAGGATCAAGCAGCCCTGGTAGCATTGCCTATCCCACTGGATGTGGTCCAGTGCGTTGGCGACAGGTGTCATGACCTGATAATTGAAATAGACAAATATTATTTATCATTTAATTAACCAAAAGGACCAAAAGGCAGCATATCAACACAAAAGAAAATTTTTGTTTCACCTGTGAAAAGGAGGACACTCGGGAATGATTCAGACATGCATCAACAATGCAGATTGGTGTATCACTAAAGGAGATTGGACTGACTTTGAATGGCAGCAAACGGCAAGCTAAGCCTAGTGGCCCTGATGTAGTTGCCCAAGAGCTAAAATGTTACCTAAATTGCTACACAGGTCTGCGGAACAAATCTCGCTCTTATAAATCAGAATAAAAGAGGCTGGAGAACAGTGATAGTAACAGTGGATATCCATTCGCTTTCTCTAAACTACTTGCTTACATGTAACCAGGAATAGTGCCGGTGCTGATCAAATGACTGTATTCCGACTGGCTGATCTAACAAAAATGTATTGTAAACGGCTTGTTCAGCTAGGTATAGCAGAATCAAATGTAAATGCTACTAGGTTGAAGGAGACCTTGTTCCATGTTCCAGAGGTAGAGGCATATAAGAGCGGAAGAGACGTTATAATAGCTTTGATCCAGCACGTCCGACGAGCTACACTTCAGGCGAGGCACATGTGTTGGCACGGTGTGTTTATGTTCATAACTTGTATTGTAAGGTTATATTCTATTTATAGTGTGATATAATGTTGTATAAATTTCTGTAGTATTTATTATTTTTAACAAATGCCGCAAGGCTTGGAGTGGGTAGTTTTTAGCGGGAACGTTGGCGTCAGTCGACGAATCACGTTCACGCCTTCTGCACGCTTGTCCATTGTGTCGTGCCATATATTATATTTTTTCCAATTCTATGTATTTGAACTGTGCCTCCTGAGTTTCTTTAGCCACCCAGAACACACATATAAAGCCAGCACTGCCATCCCCTATCACCAGGAGGTGGAAAAATAATGACGATGGCACATTGACTACTCATTGGACTGAACTAAGAGCCATAACAGAGCAATGCCAAGAACTTAAAAAATGCTAGTGCAAATCTGAGTGTGCAGGACGTTACTCATGCAAGAAGTCAGCCTTTCCTTGTGGCTGTCCATGCATTTGATTGATGGTGAAACCTGTATAACCTGAATATAAGGCTATTTGTGTAAAAAAAAAATGCGTAATGAATAACACTTAATATAATGACACTTATTTCCTGTTCATCGCAATTATTATTTCTTGATGTTGGATTTTGGCCGCCATTTTCGACTTTCACGTTGGCAATCATGCCTATCTTAAAGAGCATGTGTTAACCTATAGGTGTGGCAGATTGCACATTTGTATCACCTGTTGAAGGATTTTTTTTTTATCTTATTCACTATAGGAGAGGGGGGTCGCCGATTTAATGAAGCGGCCTTGCTGTGGATGTGCTGCGTCTTGCGACACTACTTCTGACCCAGGGCAGTGGACAAGGTGCAGGGATGACCCGTCATCCAGGAGGTGCTAAGATTAGAGGGAGGGTGGAGGGGTGTGGACTGTATTCAAAGATGGAATGGGTGGGAAAGACTTTATGCCTTTTCCTTTTTGGATACCTCCCTTGTAAGGGGAAAAAACCTTGGTATATGTATGTACTATAGGTTGCGTTGAATGGTAAGTGGGTGCGTTCGTGGGTGCTTGTAAGGGAAACCGGTCTAATTTGTTGGGTCTTCGTTGTTTCCTCCTTTATATATTGGTACGATATCGGCCTTTTTCCAGTCCTTTGGTATTTTCCTTCTTTGAGTGAGCAACTTATTATGTTATATATTTTGTCTATTAGTTCTTCTTTACATTCTTTTAGTATCCAGTTTGCGATTTCATTCAGGCCGTGCGATTTCCTGATATCAAGGTTCATTATTTGGTCCATTATTTCTTTTCGCGTTACTATTATTTCCCTTCAATACCTTGTGCCCTATTGGTCGGACCAGACTTTGTTTCTTCTCATATGTTCAGGACTCGAACCTAGAACTATAGTTCTAAGCTCACCCCCTTGCCCACTGACCCATGAGCCGCTGCTCCATGGCTCAGTGGGGAAGGGGATGAGATCAGAACTATGTTCTAGGTTCGAGTCCTGAACATATTATTTCCTTAATGGGGGGTGGGGGGGAGATTTCACTTCTCTCCCTTCATCCCGATGTTGTACATTTTCTCAAGTGAAAACCGACTTGAAGTGTTTGTTCATAACTTCAGACATTTCTGTATCTTCTGTGTATTCCATATTCCCTTGGCGTAGTTTCACTATTTCCTGATTGCTTTTTAGTTTAGCATTTACATATGTATGGAGTAGTTTCGGCTGATCCTTATATTTTCTATTGTGTCTTATTCATAGTTTCTTTTTTTCTTCCTTCCTGTGAATTCTTATATATTCATTCCTTTGAATAATATATATTTGCCACTTTCTAGGATTTTTTATCTTCTCCCCATATTTTCCTGGCAGCTTTATCTCTTCTATCCCTCGCTCCGCTGCATCTTCTGTCATACACCTTTTCCTGTTTTTGCTTTCGGGACAATCCACGCCTTCTTTATATATTTTCATCAGAATCATCCATTTTTCTTCCACTTCTGTTTCTTCATTGTCGAATTTATCCCAACTCGCTTTAGAAAATTCCTAAGTTTCTCTAAGTCCGTTTTACTTTACATCAGTCTCCATTTTCTGTATTTCTCATTTCTCTCTATATATATTTCCTCCTTTAGTTCTCACTCAATCTTCCCAATTGGTGTCTTGCGTGTGTGTGTGTGTGTGTGTGTGTGTGTGTGCGTGTGCGTGTGCGTGTGTGTGTGAGTGGATGCGTGTGTGGGTGTGAGTAATTCGCCAAAGTGTTGGATCACGTAGGTGAGCGCGTGTGTTTGTGGGTGACTCAGCACGGTCGTGTATTGCGTGTGTACGCTTTTGGGGGTTGTGTGGCTAGGTTGTAGGGGGATGAGGGCGTAGGTGTGGGTGTCTGTGTGCGCGCGCAACGGTGGGTGCACACTATCGCCAGCACTTGTAACTGGTATTTTACTATATATGGATGGTCTACGAGACTATAAAAATAACCGTGCAAATGGGTCTGCCCCACATCTATCATAACTCTAACTTCCTCCCATTTCATTCTTTTCTTACACTAAACCCCCCAAATCCCCCCCTCCCTCCTTCTCCCCCACCTTATATATCCTTCCCTCTAACTAACTACCATGGGTGGGATGGGGCGGAAGGTATTCGTAATTACTATGGACGGAGGTTTGGAGCTGGCGAGGGACGAGTTTTACTCTATGACACTGCGCTTGTAGCTAAATCGAATCAAAGACTGCATCAGTTAGTGGAGTTTGGGAGGGTATATGAGAGAGAGCTGGGATGTAAGGTGATGTGGTGCACAAGAAAGGAGAATAGCAGTGAGTTTGAACCAAGTTTAGAAGGAGGTGAACCGAAAGAAAGGGAGAGTTTCATTCAAGGTCATATGTAAAAAGTTATGGATGAGTAGGAGTTGACAAAAATCATGCAGTAAGGGAAGAAAGTAGCTGTCTGGGAGGAACGAAAAGTGTAATGATAGCAGTAGCGGCGCCAGCCCCCCCATTAGCCCCCCAACTGAAATGAGCAAATTGAAAACTTATAACACTCATTGAAATAATTTCATTAAGTGGAATTTTTAATTGCCAGGACTAAAGATTTGTCAGCCATCAGTGCTAGCCCAACCATTAACCCCCTCCCCCCTTCTAAAATTAGGATAATATATGTGTATTATCATATTACTATTAGCCCCCAAAAATTTGCTCAGCCCCTCCTTGGCCTCCCCAACTAAAAATTCCTGGCGCCGCCGCTGAATGATAGGTATATGGGGGTGCACCCAAGAGAAAGACTTTACGAAGGAGTGATTGTGCCCACGGTACTGTATACAAAATGAATTTTTAATTCTAAGAAGGCTGAAAGGAAAAGCTTAAATATGTTTGAGATGAAATATATAAGAAGTAAAGAGGTCTGACAAATAGGATTGATTAAAAATATTGGGATGAATAGGGCACACGGGAATAATGAGTGAAGAATAGATAGAAAATATAAAAAGACAGAGAAAGACAGAGATAGAAAGAGACAGGGAAAGTGGATCACGGAAATAAATGGAGTATACGTGAGAAGACCATAAATGGATGGGGTGAAAGGAACATTGAATGCAAGAAGAATGTCAGTCGAGCAGGAAAGGGAGAGGCCAAGAGAGTAGAGAGTGGTTGTGAATGGATGAAAATCTGACAAGGTCCAAAGGGATTTCTTCTTGTCTAGTCTATAAGTCCTTGAGTGGATGAAGGGGGAGGGTTCCAATCATCATCACCAGCAGCAGCATTTTATTGCAAATGTGTCCCTATTCACTTTTCTGTTATAATTGTTACCAGAGAGGTATTGACAATCAGGAGAGGCCTACCTTGCTGCATTATTTCTTTGACGAAGCAATAAATCTCGTTAATCCATGTGAACAAGTTGCATAAACACGGCAAAGGAAACATGGACTGGAAGTGAAGCGTTTATTCCTGACGATTCGTCTATTGACTTTGAGAAAGTCAATGGACGAAACGTCAGGAATAAACGCTTCACTTCCAGTTCATGTTTCCTTTGCCGTGTTTATGCAAATCTCGTTAAGCTAGACTGAAATCATCCTCTGATCTCTCCTTTCAAGATGGAAGAGGTAAAGGCAGTCATCTCCGAATTAAAGATCAAGCTGCAAATATTCAAACGCACTTGCACACCGGACAGCCTTATACAACAACTCGCCTCTGGATATTTTTTCTCTTCAGTCAAAAGGTGCCATACAGCCCTCATCCTCATCACCAAAAATTCACCTTTGCTCCATCATCCTACCGACTATTTATCTATATTCACAAAAATATTTATCTATTTATTTGTTTGTTTATTTTCATTTATTCATTTATATATTACTATCTATTTATGTTTACTAGAGTATTTTCGATAAAGTGTTCGAGCATGTCCTCTGCTAACTTAAAGAATAACAAAATTCTTATTTATCTATTTATCTGTTTGTTTATTTACATTTATTCATTTATATATTCATTTTCATTTATGTTTACTAGAGTATTTTCGATAAAGCGTTCGAGCATGTCCTCTGCTGACTTAATAACAAAATCCTTACTGTCAACTTGGTTCCAATCGCACAAGAGGGATCAAAACCTACGAACGGTCGTCCTGGTGAAACTAGTTATAACAAGGTGTGAAGAAGGCATTCAACTCTGTAAGAATCATACTACTACTTCGACTTTGTTCCATGATTCACGTGGTTGCTGTGCAACTACCTGGATGACAGAACAATGCGAACAAAGTGACAGGGTTGCCTCTCCCGACCTTTTGTACGTAAGGCTGGCGTGCAAGAAGGTGCTGTCCTTACCCCAAGTCTATACAACCTATATACAAATGACCTTCCACTGTCGGCCTACCCGTACAACCAGGCCCTTACTCTCTCGTATGTGGACGAAAGCAACCACGAAAGGTGGACCCAAGACACTGAAGGCAGTTACATTTTATAGTGGAAACCGTACTAAACGGGCTACACTCATGGGAACAGAAATAGCGCATTAAGACAAATGTGACGAAATGCAAAAATGTTTACTTCCACTGCGCATAAAGAAAAAGCATAGAAAAACAACCAACAAAAAACAACACGAATATTACAGTGAAGGATCACGCCCGTTTGTTAGGAAGCATACGTAATTAACAGCCTGACCCGAACTCTACATTTGCAATCATGGAAAAAGGCTGCGCTGGGCAAACTAAAGCCAGCGACGGCGCCAGGAATTTTTAGTTGGGGAGGCTAAGGGGGGGCTGAGCAAATTTTTTTTGGGGGGCTAATAGTAATATGATAATACACATATATTATCCTCATTTCAGAAGGGGAGGGGGTTAATGGTTGGGCTAGCACTGATGGCTGACAAATCTTTAGCCCTGGCAATTAAAAATTCCACTTAATAAAATTATTTCAATGAGTGTTTTAAATTTTCAATTTGCTCATTTCAGTTGGGGTGGGCTAATAGGGGGGCTGGCCACTTTTTTGGGGGGGCTAAAGCCCCCCAAGCACCCCCCCCCTGGCGCCGCCACTGACTGAAAAGTTTCAAAGCCAACACTAGTAGCCATAAAACGTCGACTCACTGGTGTTACGTCATACTGGATCAAATCGGATATGTCCCACAAACAACAACTTGTATCAGGAAGTTGAGAATATTTGATTACGAACACAAAATGGAGCAACTGCAGAACCTCTAAATCGCTTCATCACACTAGAAGCATCCAATCAAAAGACACTGCACTCTTGACATCTTGAGGGATTTCGGGCTAAGCAAGGGTCCTGATACAACTCATTGAAACCTAACCGAACAGGCGCTCTATTCCCCACCCTGGTACACAAGTAAATGAGTTTCAATTCGAATCCTGTAATCAATCGTGATTTATCTGGGTTGATTATACAATAATATGCCGCGCCTTTTCTCTAAGTACAAAATATTCCTGTTACTTTTCAGAGGTGTGTATTGTGGGAAGTAGAAAGGCTTTCGACAATTATACTAGACAATGAATGAATATATTGGCTGGCTTAGATATATCAAGTCTGAATTATTTGTGTTCACTTTATAAATCATATATTTGTTCCATAATATTTATATGCTCTATTCGTATCCTCTTATTAACCATTGTTGATCTTCATTCCTTTCTGTCTCTGCATATGTATGTATGTATGTATATATGTATACATACATATATATATATATATATATGTATATGTATATATATATATATATGTGTGTGTGTATATATATATATTGAAGTATGGAAGACAAATGAGTGGAGGGGCGGTGAGCTAAACACAGAACAGTTTGAGTTTTATTCACTGACGTCTCGTCCTTACGAGGACATTCTCAAAGTACATACAATCTCAGAAAATGGACAGCTTATATAATTCATCCTTGCCGTGTTCCTCTCCCTCCATACCCTCATTCATTCTCAATACTTCTCATGTGACTTCGACCATGCCGCTTCTCCGTTCTCAATCGTCCTCTTGACCTCCTTGATGATTAAAGTGCTTGCTGCTCCTGCTAATTTTATAAACCCATCCCTATGGTTGATACAGGGATGGGAAGTAATGTAGGCTGCCTCCACTATTACATTACTTCCCACCCCTGAATCAACCATACACACACACACACACACACATACACACACACACACACACACACACACACACACACACACACACACACACACACACACACACACACACACACACACACACACACACACACACACACACACATACACACACACACTTTCAACGAACGGACGGCTTGAAGAACGTTCTGAAGAAAAGTGCCGATTGTGGATCCCAACGCAAAGAGAAGTACCTTTTTGTATTTGCAGGGTGGGGGGAAATTGCTCGTGGGGCAGTAGGTAAGTAGGAAAAGAGGAGAAGGGGAGGGATTGCTGGGGAAATGGAAGGAAATGAGGATGTGGAGGACTTGGCCCAGGCAGACGGGCGTAAGGTCAACATGAAACGACCACCGGACCAGCTCAGTGATGACGAAATGGCAAATAAAAATGTAAAGATTAGAAGTATAGAGAGGAGCAATACAGTAGAAAGTGACGAGAATATGTTCCAGGGATTTAAAGAGGGTGGGGGGGACACAACCCCCCCCCCCGACTGATAAGACTAGAGGAGAGAGTTGATAAGGTGATCGAGGACTTGGAACGTAAGTTAGGTAATGTAGACTCCATTTTCCAGAGAAATGAAAGGTTGGAACAACTAGAGAAGGCTAACAGAAACTTAACTGAAGAAGTAGAGGACCTAAAAAGACAGTTAGGAAATGTAAAGGAGGAGAATGAGAAATTGAAGAAGAATAGTAATGAAAACAGTGAGAAAATAGCTACAGAAGCTAAAAATTGGAGAATAACTCAAGAAGGGAATAAGGTTTCATTCACTGACATAGTCAAACAGCAATTGAAAGAACATAATGAAGACTCAGTTATTAAAGTGATGAGACAGAAGGAGAATATAGTAAGAGAATTAGCTGACAAAAAGAAATGTATAATTATATTAGGAATGGAAGAGAAACATAACCCAGATAGAACTGCAAGAATCAAGGAGGAAAATGAAAGGGTAAGCAGTTTATTAAAATTAGTCCAGGAAGATGAACCAGAAATTATAAAGGAAATTGAGGAAAAATTCAGACTCGGAAAATATAGTACAGATAAGACCAGACCAATTAAGATTAAATTCAGGTCACAAACAACGGCAGAGAAAATTCTATCCAAGACAGGGAAACTAGCAACAAATGATCAATATAAAAAGGTATGGATAAAAAGAGAAATGAATAAGGAGGAAAGAGAGGCAGAAAAGAAGAAAAGAATTGAAGCTAAGGCAAAAAACGAGAACAGAACGGAGTCAGAGAAAGAGAGATTCTATTGGAGAGTAGTGAACATGAAAATAAAGCAGTTCGACATACTAAAGAAAAACATAAGGGAAACAGAGAACACAATGGAAGTGGCAGAAAACTAAGAGTGTCTTACACAAATATAGATGGATTGATAACAGGATTGAATGAACTGAATGATTATTTGAAAGAAAAAGAACCGGACATAATGGGAATTGTAGAAACAAAATTAAAAGGCCCACTACCACCCAACAGTGTAGGACATGATACATACAATTATTGGATTAGAAACAGAGAGAAAAAACAAGGGGGTGGAGTTATGTTCCTGACTAAGAAGGATATAAACGTGAAAGGTGTCATATATGGAAAGAATACAGTAGAGATGATTATGATAGAAGTGGAAGACCGAGATAAGAAGAGCAGAAAATTTGTGATCAATTATGTGCCTCCGAAAACAGCCTCATGGGAGGAGAGTGAACATAAAAGTATGTTAGGGGACACAAAGATAGCATTAACTAAAATAATGGAAGACGGAGGAAGAATAGTTATGATGGGCGACTTTAATTGCAAAGAAATCTGCTGGGAAGAAATGACAGTAAAGAGTGGTGATGACTCATGGGGAAATGCTCTACTTGAGATGATTACTGACCATTCAATGACACAATGGATACAAGAGAACACTAGGTATAGAAATGAAGAAGAACCATCGAGGCTAGACTTGATAATTACATCTGAACCTAGAATAGTGGACAAGATTGAATATAAAACACCAATAGGTAAAAGTGACCACATATTGATTGAACTGGAACTTAATGAAGAAAAATATATCAAAAGAAATGAACAATATAGAAAAGGAAGAATGATGTATGAAAAAACAAACTTTGATAAAATAAGAGAATTCTTCCAACAAGAAAACTGGGAAGAAATATACAAAGAAGAAACATCAGTGGAAGAGAAATGGAATATTTTGACAAAAATTTACAAAAAAGGAGTGGAAAAGTATGTCCCAAGACAAAAACAAGAAAAAGAATATGTAAAATGCTGGTACAACAAAAGTTGTAGGGAGTTAAAAGACAAAAGAGACAAAGCCTGGACCAGATGGAAAAATGACAGAAGACCTGAAAAATGGAAAATATATACTGGTTATAGAAATGAATATGTACAAAAGTGCAGAGAGGAAAAAAGAAAATATGAAAAAGATGTTATAGAAAAGTGTAAAGATCAACCAAAACTATTCTACAGATTTGTAAACAATAAACTGAAAAACAAACAAGACTTGGAGAAATTAAGACAAGGAGGAGTTGAATACACTGAGGAAATGGAAATGGCAGAAATTATGAACAAACATTTTAAATCAGTGTTTACAAGGGAAAATATACAACCTGAAGAGATTGAGTGGAAGAAATAGAAGTAACAAAGAATGAAATATTGACACACTTGGGTAATTTTGATGTCAGAAAATCGCATGGGCCAGATGAAATAGCAAACTGGATTCTGAAAGAATGCAGGAATGAACTGGCAGACAAAATACATAGCATAATAAGCAGTTCCTTAAAAGAAGGAAAAGTTCCAGAAGATTGGAAAAAAGCAAATATAGTACCTACATATAAAGGAGGAAATAAAGAAGAACCTACCAACTATAGACCAGTCTCTCTAACAAGTACAATAGCAAAAATATGTGAAAGAATTATCAAAAGTAGATGGGTAAAATACTTGGAAAAAAACAACGTACTAAATCCAAGGCAATTTGGATTCAGACAAGGACGATCATGCGTCACCAATTTAATATGTTTCTATTCAAGGCTAATAGATATAATACAAGAAAGAGATGGATGGGCTGATTGTGCATTTCTAGACCTAAAAAAAGCTTTTGACAAAGTACCACATAAGAAGTTGCTTAAGAAATTAGAATATGAAGGAGGAATACAAGGTAAATTGCTAAATTGGATGGAAGACTTTTTGCAAGAAAGAAAAATGAGAGTAGTGATAAGAGATCAGCACTCAAAATGGAATGAAGTAATAAGCGGTGTCCCGCAGGGAACAGTTCTGGCCCCAATAATGTTTGCTATATATATTAATGATATGGATGAAGGAATTGAAAGCTATATGAGCTTCTTTGCAGATGATGCAAAATTACTGAAAAGAGTGAAAAATGAAGAAGATTGTGAATCACTACAGACAGATCTAAATAAAGTACAAGAATGGAGTAGGAAGTGGGAGATGGAGTTCAATACAAAAAAGTGTAGTATAATGGAATTTGGAAAAAGCAAAAACAGAATAACAGGATCATATAATTTGGGAGAAGAAGGAATAAAAAGAGTAGAAAATGAGAAGGACCTGGGAGTCATTGTTATGAATAATATGTCACCTGAGAAACATATAAATAAGATTTTTGGAGAAACTTATAATTTAATAAGAACAATCAAAGTGGCATTTACATACCTGGATGAAGAAATGGTGAGGAAAATCCTAATCACCCTGATAAGACCAAGATTGGAATATGCAGCAACGATATGGTCACCAAGTACAAAAAAATGTATAAAAAAACTTGAAAGGATACAAAGAGCAATTACAAAACTGGCACCAACACTCTCAAAACTATCATATGAAGAGAGACTACAAAAACTTAAACTACAGACACTAGAGCAAAGAAGAGAGAGAGGAGATTTGATAGCTATTTACAGAATCATGAAAGGCATAGAAATTACTGATAGAGAGAATCTGATAAAATGGGATGACAGAAATACAAGAGGACACGGAAAGAAAATAAAAAAAGACAACTATAGAAGAGATTTGAAAAAGAACAGCTTTCCTCACAGAGCAATAGACAGTTGGAACAAGTTAGATGAGGAAGTGGTGTGTGCAAAAACAATACATGAATTTAAAAATAGTTTAGATAAAATGAGATATGAAGACGGGACCCCACGAGCATAGCTCCCCTTCCCGTAAAATACAACTAGGTAAATACAACTAGGTAAATACATATGTATATATATATATATATATATATATATATATATATAGATATATACATACATATGTATATATATATATATATACATACATATGTATATATACATTTATATATACATATGTATATATATACTATATATATATACATACATACATACATATATATATACATATATATATATATATATATATATATATATATATGTATGTATGTATGTATATTGCAGAAAAGGTTAGACAATTGAGTGGAAAAGGTGGCAGAGAAACGCAGGTTGGAGTAGAAACACTAGATTACTGACGTTTCGACTACAAGTCTTCTTCAGGGTGGACTATGGAATATGAACTGCCTAGGAGAGACCACCCGCTCTTACGGGATCGGTAGTTGTAGGAGAGGATGAGATGTCTGCATGAAAGTGAAACGATAGAAGCGTCGCTGGGTCATCGTCGCCCAACGGACGCGACGATTTTTTTTTTTTTTTTTTTTTTTTTTTTACTCAAATGGAGATATGGCAACCCTCGTATATGTGCATATGTATGTAGAGTCTGGCAACCTCCGAGGCTTCTTTGGAGGTTGCATGTATGTACCAGAGAACACTGGAACATTAAAGAAAAGCGACCGCTTAGACTTTGCCTCCTCAAGCCCAGAAACAAATGTAGATCTTAACAACAAATCTACATATATATATACTATCATTTTCTATGAGGAAAAGCTAGTAAAACCTTTAATGCAAAAGGCCTGTTTGTTCTTCCTTTCCACGAGAATTTCGTTGAACTACCTCATATTCATAAGACTTTCAACATTCAAGTAGCATTTAAGAACTTCAAAACAGATAGAAATCTTTTAATTAGAAATTCTCCTGATAAGGAAGAAGGATGTATTTATTCAATTCCATGTAAGATTTGTGACAATTGCTATATAGATTAGACTGTAAAAGAATTAAAAGTATGGTTAAAACAACATAAGTATAGGGCCAGGAGTGGTCAAATGTCTAATGCATTATTTGTTCATTTAAGGAATTTCATTGCATTAATTGGGAGGATGACAAAGGAACTTTTAGAAATAAGTCATATTTGACTAGAAATATAATAGTATCCAGTCTGATTAAAGAGACATTTGTCAACAATTTAAGTTTAAGTCCCATCCAGTTCCCATCCCTGGCTTCTTACTTTGTATGTATATTCATGTTTGCATTGTCACTGTATGTACCTAGATAGACGAAAGCGCTCAGTCATCATTTTATTATTTTCCTTGGTGGTTTTTCCACATATTTAGAATCACGAGTTAATGTGATTTCTCATGCGTATATATTTGTATATACATACATTCATACATACATACATACATACATATATACATACATACATGTATACATACATACATACATACATACATACATACATACATACATACACATAAACATACATACATACATACATACATAATTGTTTTGTTCTGCTGGAGGATAAGGTGGCTGAAAATCAGGAGTTCTTGTTGATGGCGGACTCCTTGGTGCAAGGCTATGACGACATCCTGCAGAGGAAAACTAAACGACGTTGCAAGCTTGTATGTCAACCGGGCTGTGGGATCACCGATTGTACCCAGACCACCAGGAAGCAAAGGCGGACGAACACGGCTACAATTGTTCATACGGGAAGTAACTATGTGGGTAGTGTGGGATCAGAGGAACTTTTTCGGAATTATAAGATCCTTCTTCAGGAGATGAAGGAGGGTGGGAGCCGTCACGTAGTCTGTGGAATCATTCCGAGGATCTACGCTGGCTCGTGTTGGAACAGTAGAGCCATAGGGATCAATGAGAGGATATCACAATTGTGCACGCAACTAGGATACCATTTTATAGTTCCTTGGTATCTCTTTTCCTGGCGTTATGACATTTATGCTTCTGATGGGATCAACCTTACTCGCAGAGGCAAAGATGTTCTTACAAACCTCATTGTAGGAATTTGTAATGAACTAGTTCCTTTTTTGGGGTAGGAACTCAAAGGTGAAGGGGAAATAGAGTCTATTGGAAAAAACAGCATTAATGTAGAGCAATATATCAGTGTAGGACAAAATATCACTTTAGGATATAATGTCGGTAGAGGACGAAATATTACATTAGGATGTAATATCAAAGGACAAAATATCAAGCTGGGATATAATAATAGTGGAAGACAAAATGTCACGATGGTATACAATGATAATGGAGGACAAAATATCACGGTAGGATATAAAGTCAGTGGAGGACAGAATATCGTTTCAGGAAGGGATGCCGGACAGAATGTCACCGAACGACGGGTGGTCGGTGTGGAACGCGGCGACATAGGGGGGCAAGCTGTACATAAGAGATCGGATGACCGTGAGGAACCAGATGTCCGGGATGGGACAAATGTCCATGAGGCATTGAATGTCAATGAAAGACTAAATGTCAATATAGAGCAAGGTGTCAATAAAGAACAAAATTATAATGTAAATACAAAACGTGTTAAAAGGAAATGATCACGAGTTTCTTAATACCATGTATTTTAATGCTCGTAATATTAGGAATAAATTCCAAGAAGTCCTGGCGTAAGTCAAAAGCGAAAATCTCGATATGATAGGAATAACCGAGACATGGTTAAATGGTAAAGAGTTTCAAGCTGAGTTTAATATTGCGGGATTTGAACACTATCACCAGGATAGAAACCACAAGAAAGGTGGGGGTGTTCTGTTGTACGTTAAAAGCAATGTCCATGCCTGTGTTTTAGAGAAAGTAAAACAGGATGCATATGATAGTTTGTGGGTAGAATTAATCTTAACAATTTGACAAAAACGAATGTAGGTGTAATATATAGGCCAAAACATTATCATTAGCACACGACAAACTGTTGTTTCAAGAACTGTCTAGTTTCTGCAACCGGGACTTATTGATAATGGGTGATTTCAATTTTACTGACATTGATTGGATGACCCATGAACATGGCCATATAGGTAGTCGCTTGATAGATTTTCTCGGTGACAATTACTTAGTTCAGCATGTAAAAGAGCCCACAAGACGTGGAAACTTACTCGATCTATTTATCACTAGCTGTGAAAGTATGATAACCGATGTAGAAGTTGGTGAAATTATTGCAAATAGCGATCACACCTTAGACTAATTTTACTTTGAAAGGAGGTTTATGAGTTTACTATACGTGGCCATCAGATCTGGGTACCAGGTCGTTAATCTGTTAATTGTTAATTAACGTCGTTAGAAATTTCATTAATAGCTTAACTTTTAAGTTCAATTGAAAATAATTAACGAACTAATTAGCTTCCGTTAAACTGGCAAATTCCGTTAAGTGTCTGTCAACTTCATACATAAACTTTCCTTTATTTTTACATATTTAGTACAGATTTCTATGAGAATATGACAATATGATTGAATAAGTCATTTAACCCTTTCCAACAAAATGAATATATATAATTCTATAGTAAAAAAAAAAAATACGTGCTTCAATGGATGTAACGGTAAATGAATAAACTAAAAGAGTCGGAGCACATGACACGTTTTAAGAACATAAGATCATAAGAATGAAGGAGACTGCAAGAGACCATAAGGCCTACACTATGGTCTTTTTCCTGACATAAGCTCACCAACAGTATATACAATAGGTTTAACGTACGGTAGCTATCCTAATAGTGGGGTGTGGGAGTTTTGCCCGACTACATGTTTGTTTTGTTGCGGTTTGCGTTTGTGCACCTATATGCTTCCTTTCCTCGTCCGAAAACTTTTGAGCAAGCAAAAAATAAATAAATAAATAAATAAATAAATCAATAAATAAATGAATAAATAAATAAATAGAATAAATAAATAAAATAGATAAATAAATAAATAAAAATAAAAATCCTTTGGCGCCTCTAGCCTGTAGTGATTTCGTTTTCTGCTTAAATGATTTCGTTTTCTGTCCGATTGTTACTGAGTTTGTACCCAGCTCATTCATATCTATCTCTCTATCTACCTATCTATTCATCTATTTATCTATCTATCTATCTATCTATATATATATATATAGATATATATATATATATATATATACATATATATATATTTCTGCCCGATAGAAACCTGTTTCTTATCTGATTTATGTTGTTACCCAAGTGACACATATTCATATTCAAAACAAAGAAACGTAATTAGTCTGATTCCACATGGTTAAGAGCCAGGTCACTACTAACAAACACAATACTTCGAAATAATATCTATTGTAGATCTTTAAACACGTAAAATTAAAACACAAATTTCATTTTCATTTATTCTTTTTTTTTTTCTAGTCCAATGATATCTCAGTTTCAGTCATGTTTGCATGTTACCAAGTTGTTGTTGTTTTTTCAAAGATGCCTTATTTACACAATTTAACATGTTTCAGGACTCAATAGGTATACTTCAAATAGAATAAATAAAAGTAAAAGTTAAAAACGGTCAGCTGTTATATCAGCTTACTAATAAAAAACCGTGTTTTTGCAAAAAATGCGTGCACGGACTTACCCTTCTTCTCTTTGCACAGATTCACAACACGTTAATATGACGTATCACAGGTACAAAAAACCAACAGCTACTAAGGGACAATATGTAGGCAGGCTATAGGAAATGATAAGAGTGGGGACTGGCATGCGACCGCGAATGGTCGAGAAACAATGGAAGCGCAGCCAGGTGGGCGGTGGTAGACACCTCTGTAGCACTTACTCGAAGTACTAAGCAGCAATGGCGCGCACTTCCCGCAGAGCTCATCGCGTGTGGAATGTTCTGAGGTTTTATGTTCTTGTTCAACACACAGGTGAGATGGTCTCTGTCTTTATATGTTCATTTATTTGTGTGTTTGTTTGTCTGTTTATTCGCATACTCATTATACTTACTCATTGTTCACATTTGCCCATTCGTTCGGGTTATTTGACCTATTTACTCATTTATCAATCCATTTTGATCACTTACTTCATTACCCTTCACTTATTACTTTATTCATTCATCTCTTTACATATGCATAAATTCTTTTTCTTATTCATTCGTTCAGTTATTCACTCATCTATTCAACTACTTATCTATCCCTTTTATTCTTTATATATTTGACAAAATACTTAATTCTAAATCTACATATTGCTTTGTATGTTTGCTTATGTATTCATTATTGCTTATCTACTTGTTTATTTATTTTTTATTTATTTTCTCATTTACTTTTGTATTCTTTTTGCACTGTGGCACCATTGGGGACTGAAGAGTTTCTTGTCGGAGAACTTCGTCAAGTGAATCACTCTGATCTATTGTCCCCCCTCGCCCAGCCGCCGCAGAGCTATCGGGGCGAAATCTCTTCCTGAATGTCATTTATCCTCATTCGTTTTCCTCTCACTTTCCACCCCACTCTCTCACTCTCCTTCACTCACTCACGCTCCACTCTCTCTCTCTCTCTCTCTCTCTCTCTCTCTCTCTCTCTCTCTCTCTCTCTCTCTCTCTCTCTCTCTCTCTCTCTCTCTCTCTCTCTCTCTCTCTCTCTCTCTCTCTCTCTCTCTCTCTCTCTCTCTCTCTCTCTCTCTCTCTCTCTCTCTCTATCACTGTCCACGAAAGACCTTACCAGAATGGAAAGAAGAGGTTTGTGATTATAATGAGACTTGAAGAATTCATCGTAGTGGTGATATGAAATACAGGAGTACAAAATATTATTTCAACAATTTAGATATTGCGAAAATACCCCTTCAAACCAAGATATCTTTTTAGACAATTTTGTTCTGTATGTCGTTAGGCGGTTTTATTTGGGATGTCACAAAAACAAAGTAGAATTTCCTTTCGTAGTATTGATTAAGAATAATACAAAATAGACAAGTTAAAATTCTTTACTGACAGAACTAATAAAACTTAAAACTATAAATTGTTTTTCTTAAAGCTGGTTTGACTATTACCCGCAAATAATCAACGACGTTTTCATATGAATGATAACTTTCTACAATGTTTTATCCGTTCAGAAGAGTCACGATATTCTTTTCTTTGTGGTTGAAATGAAGTACCAACCGAATATTGATCGACTTTGACATCATCATAGTTTTGTTCTTTCTTCAGGCAGTCGAAAAACTTCCAAATATTAGGATGGTGTCCATCAACCTGTGTCGCAAATGTCCTATGCCATAATTCATGCGAATTATAATTATTTGTTTTTGGTAAAGAATGTTAAAACGATTTCGTAAACATTCCACAACACGGGCTCAAACTTCGAAGATCTGTTGCGGTTTCGTCTGACAGGACGAGCTTTCCACATATCCTCGAAATAGCTCGCTACAGCTTGAGATTCAGGCAGAAAAGTTATCAGTATCGTATAGTAACTCAGATCCACTGACAACAGTATTGGCAATCACATATGCTAATGCCGGCAAATAATGAAGATTCAGAGTGCATCCTCTTTTCAGTCCATTAGCTTGTATGATACGAAATATACAATTAGAAAAATTAAAGAAATATCCTACTACGCCTAAGGATTCTTTTTTGCATGCAAATATTATTGTGAGTTCAAAATCAAGAATCATCGAGGAAGGAAACGAAAAACGAGTAATTATTTTAATCTTCTCTATTAGTGTACTATAGTTTTTTTTCCGAATTATTGTGCATAGACGAGAGGAATTTGCAATATTCCTTGAATCCAGGAAATATATTTAGCTAATAGAATAACAGTGGAACGGTTTTGAATGTTCCATCACCATACCAATGGACGCGTTCCGTGTGGTAGCAAAAATTAATATTCAAGTGCACATGAGCACTTACTAACATTGTCGTAATTATTTCCCTCAGCCACGTACTATGCAATCCAGGATAATTCAGTGATTTATTGTTTCAGCACTTTCATAGATATTTACCATGTTTTTTTCGATGAATCGCATATTGACAAATTGCGCGTGTCAGTGAATTATTGTCGGTAAATTGTCGGTCAATTTGCTTAGGCCAATTTCTTGGGCCTTTGTGGATTTGGAAAAGGTTTATGATAGGGTAGACAGGAAGGCGCTGTGGGGTATTCCAGATGTGGGCTTGGGTAAAGTTGTTAAGGCCAGTCAAGAGTGTTGTCAACACTGTTGTTCAATATGTACATGGATGGGGTGGTTCAAGAGGTAAACGTGAGAATGGTGGGCAGGAGACTGGAGATGGCTATAGTGGAGGGAAGCGGGAGGTAAGGCATTTGTTTTTTTGCGGAAGGCACTGCACTTGTGGCAGGGTCAGAGGAGGGGTTAAGGCAGTTAGGAAGGTAGGCGAGAGGCGAAAGTTGAAGGTTAAATGTGGGTAAAAGTAAGGTAATGAGATGTGAAAAGGGGAGAGGATGGCAGTTTTGTCAACAATTCATCTTGTACGAACAAGAATCCTACTCCACTAGGTCTTTCATTTCTCTTATCTTTATAGAACAGGTGGTGACTATCTTGTAACCGTATCGTTTTTTTCACTCAAAGGATTACAAAGGATTACAAAGGCGGAGCATGCCGACAGGAGACCTTTTGGTCCATATCTAGGTCGAATGCGAAAAATTCATAATAATGGTAAAATAGATAAATGAATAGATAAAACTATAATAGTGTAAATGATAAATAAAATACATAAATAAATGCATAGCCATAGTTAAATAATAAACAAACAGGTAAATAGTAAATAATAATAAATTGACATATAACAAATAATAAAAGAGAATCAAGCAAAAAATAAACAAACAGACAAATGATAACAAAACAGATAAACAAATAATATGAAATAAATGATAATCATTACAGCATCTTGCTTAGGCGTTTATCTAAATGATTCTTAAAGCTTCGAAATGGACTACATTGCACTGCCTCTGCAGGAAGTTTATTCCATTCATTAACTATACGTGCACACACACACACACACACACACACACACACACACACACACACATATATATATATATATATATATATATATATATATATATATATATAATATATGTATGTGTATACATATATAATATATGTATGTATATACATATACCAATTTTTTTTTTTTTTTTTTTTTTTTTTTTTTTTACAAGGGAGGTAGCCAAAAAAAAAAAAAAGACATAATATTTGTAAGGCTGGTGGAAAAGAAGGTGGAAAGTGTGGTAGAAGACGGGTGTTGAATTTTATGGGTCAGATGCTTATAAAACAATATAGCGAGCGAGCGAGTGAGTTGCCTAAGTTCTCTTTCCGTTTTGTGTAGGTGATAAAGTGACAGCAGAGCTCACCACACACCTGAGAAATCCTGTGTCGACGAAAACAGTACGGCAGGAGTTCCACAGAGCTAACATTCATGGTAGGGCTGCAACTGCGAAACCGCTTACAACGAATGCCAACGCTAAGCTGCGAAAGAAGTGGTGCCACGAACATAAAACCTGGACACTTGATGATTGGAAGAATGTATAGACACGGTAAAGTAAACATGGACTGGAGGTGAAGCTTTTATTCCTGACGTTTCGTCTATCGACTTTCTCAAACGTCAGGAATAAAAGCTTCACCTCCAGTCCATGTTTCCTTTACCGTGTCTATACAACTTGTTCACATGGGTTTTCATCTGTCTTCATACGATTGGAAGAATGTTGTTACGTTCCGATGAATCAACGTTCACGTTATTCCCTACGAACGGTAGGGTTTGTTATATATGAAGAACCCTAAAAGAGGCCTACGATCAGGACTGCCTGCTTTATACAGTCAAGCATGGGGGCGGTTCCGTTATGATTTGGTATTCAGCTGGTCCTCTCATTCACATCACAGACTGGATGACTGCGAAGGAATATCTCGACATCCTCAATGATGAGGTTCTTACTATGATGAGCGTCTTGCTGCCAGAGACAGCCATATTCCAAGACGATAACGTGCCCATACACACAGCCAAATAGGTTCAGTCTTGGTTCGTAGAGCATCAGAATATTATCAAACATCTTCCCTGGCCTGTACAATCGCCAGACCTCAACACAATTGAACCGTTATGGGGAGTGTTAGAGCAGAGAGTGAGGGACAAATTTCCACCTCCAACATCGTTGCAGCAATTGGCGAATGTTTTGGTACAAGAAGGCTTAATTGGTTCCAAGATAAGTTGAATAGAGCCCAGTTTAGGTTAGGTTAGGGGAGTGGCAATTTTCTTCGGCTGAATGAAATTGTCTAGTGGAAGCTGGAATAGATGAGAATAGTCTTCAGGCGTAATGGAAGGGTAAAGGATATGTGTCTCTTTATTATTTCGATTCCAAGGCGAGGGCATTTCAAACCCACCATGTAGCCATTTTTGCCTTTAAGCAACAAACATATCCCTACTGTATACACCAGGGTTACTG
>NC_134784.1:64340673-64358173 GCF_046742065.1 Oratosquilla oratoria
AGTTTCCATGAGTTGTATGGACCAGGTACCGGACAAAGTTGTCAGTCACTGGGCCGTATTCATAAAGAAAAGGATATGCTTATACTTGCAAAATATAAAGGAAATCCTTCTACTTGTACTCATAAAAAAAATCAAGCAAAACCGTTTACTTGTCGAGCAAAAGCATAACCTTATAATCGCATAAAAGTAAATGGTTATACATAAACAAGACCCTTTACTTCAAATAAAGAGCTTCAAATGCTTCAAGAAGGCTGAGTCTGGTCAGTAGCAGACTACAGTTAGAAGTGAAAGGTTGTTTTGTCCAACTCTCAGCACGATGGCAGAGTTTGTGGATGTGAGGCATGTTAAACATTACATGCCCCGTTTACCTACACCTGATCGTGATTTTAAGATGTTATTCCGTTTTGAAGAACAAAATGTACAGTGGCTTGCGGATAGATTTTTAGGCACTAATGAAGAAACTCGGGGAGGCGCCTTGTCATCTGTCCATAGAATTAAGCTACGGTATCACGGCCTGTGAATGCAGTAGTTGATAGCATAATTGCACATGCGAATGAATGGATAAAGTTTTTTTTTTTATTGTATTTAGTAATTTTGCCATGCTTATAATGTTACCTGAAATAATGTAGGAGAGCAATCACCACACACCTCCACTCAGCAACCACCAACGCAATAGTAAACTGGTGTACGGGAAACAGGAACATCACATCAGAAATCTTACGAGTTACGACACGTTCAAACATGTAACTATGTAACGCGGCGCTCCCGAAACACGAGTCATTCTTTTACTTCTGCTTGGGGGATATCCTCCCAAGTATAAGGTAATCATTATGAATATGGAAAGAAGGATATGCTTATACTTCTACCTTTTGCTTGAGAGCATTACCTTATACTTCTACCTTATACTTGCAAGGATATCCTTCATTCCTATGAATACGGCTCATGGTCTTTACAGGGCATCCATTGGCAACACAAAGATCACTGACCTTGCTTTTTGCCGATAATGCTGTACTTTTGGAGTTGTTGGAGGTCATGGCTGTACAGGGAAGCGAGACCGCTTGGGCTCCGGGTTTCTTGGAGCAAGACGGTTCATGCGTTAGGGGCTTACTGAAGAAGCGTGAGTGGCGCGTGAGAAGCCATGGCGAATGGCGCGTGAGTGGTGAACGCCTCCCTACGTTTTCTATCAGTTGATGATGCTGAATGCATTCACCGCTTACAAGACGCGCTTTAAAAAATCTCAGAAAATCAGCCTGCGTTTTATAAGGCCAAGGTTCAGCACTGGGGTAGTGTAGTGGTTATTGTACGGGAAGAGTGACAATTTAATCAAACCGCAAACATTTTCGCACTTGTAAACAAAGAGGTGATTGCTTCTGGACCACAAAACGACTTTTTTTTTCAAGGTAAACGTGTATAACAAGCCGTACTTACGGGTAATTCTTATAAAGTAACACCAATCAGGAAGAAATTAAGTGACGACGCTTAACTACGCATGTACCAAAATAATGCCTTCCCAAATTGAGGTGCATCTAATAAGCCCGTTCGTTTTATAGGCCATCAAATACGGTACTTGATGTTATTCAATACTTATTTTTTAAAGTGTCTCCACAGTAAAGGAAATGGGGTTGACGTATCTAGCCATTTCCAAAGTAGTTGTGCTTGAGAACTTATTACGAGAGAAGTCATAAGCATTTGCTGTCAACAAAGGAACCGATTGAAAATTTTGAGGAAACGATTGAAAATTTTCATCCCAATTTTGATTCTAATCTACATCTATATTTCTGTTTTTCACTTAAATTATTTTATTTACTGTTAGTTCAAATGTTTATCTTTTCACTTTCATTTTGATTGTATTTCTAATCTTATGCTCGTTTTCCTTCCTTTTATTCTGGGGGATTTGGGTTCACAGCAGTATGAGAGTACAATATTAACTTTTTCTTTGCGAGTGAAATTCAAACCTTTCTTAGAACTGGAATAAATCTACGAGTAGATTGGACATATAAGTGCGCCAGGATTATTCAAATTGTGGCAGTCGTTAAGATAACTAAGAGAACTCTAAAGAAAGAAGTTACAATCTATGTCGACATTAAAAAAGAGACTAGATATTTCAAGTTGGACTTAAAGCTGTGATACTAAACTAAGCCAGTCTACCATTCTCTCTCTCTCTCTCTCTCCCTCGCCACTGTGTGTGTGTGTGTGTGTGTGTGTGTGTGTGTGTGTGTGTGTGTGTGTGTGTGTGTGTGTGTGCTCGCTCTCTCTATCTCTGTCTGACTGCCTACCTGTCTATCTATCTATCTATCTATCTATCTATCTATCTATCTATCTATCTATCTATCAATTTATCAATATGTCTAACTCCTACCTCTCGCGATCAAATGAATTTCGACTAATGAATCGACTGCCGAGGACCGACGGACAAAAGGGACTCGAGTGATTTAGTTTTTTGCTCTTCACGCGCTTCCTTTCTTTTTCATCTTCTTCTTCTTCTTCTTCGCGTTCTGCTTCTTCGCGTTTTTCTTCTTCGCGTTCTTCTTCTTCTTCGCGTTCTTTGCGTTCTTCTTCTTCGCGTTCTTCTTCTTCTTTTTCGTCCTTTTCTTCGTGTTCTTCTTCTTCTTCTTCGCGTTCTTTTTCTTCCTCCTGCGCGTTCTTCTTCTTCTTCCTCTTTTTCCTTTTCCTTTTCGTCTTCTTCTTCTTCTTCCGCAAGTCTGCAAAGAAGCCTCAGGGAGTTTGGGAAATGGATTTAATTAGAAGCCGAAACAATGACAGGTGCAGTCGGTGACACTTTCTCTTACTACGTCTTGTATCAGACCCTATTGCTACCGAGTGTGTGTGCGTGTGTATTCACTTGTATTCACTTGGTCTTTGGATCACGTGTTGGACTCGTGATCGACAGCTATTTCCCTCCTGTAAGAGAGCTCAGAGCTCGTAGGTCCGATTTACGGGTAATGCTATGACCTTGCACACACACACACACCCAACTCCCCGCCCACGAGAGTCAGAGTAACGACCCGAGGCACAGCGATACCGAAATAATTTCGGCCCTGGGCAGGATTCGAACTGGGTACTGGGAGCACTTCTACTTCCCAGTTCAGCGCTCTACCAACTGTACCACCGAGTCGGTGTGTGTGTGTGTGTGTGTGTGTGTGTGTGTGTGTGTGTGTGTGTGTGTGTGTGTGTGTGTGTGTGTGTGTGTGTGTATTCACTTGGTCTTTGGATCACGTGTTGGACTCGTGATCGATAGCTATTTCCCTCCTGGAAGAGAGCTCAGAGCTCGTAGGTCCGATCTATGGGTAATGCTATGACCTTGCACACACACACACACCCAACTCCCCGCCCACGAGAGTTGGAGTAACACCCCTCAGCGCTGCGCGTGTGTGTGTGTGTGTGTGTGTGTGTGTGTGTGTGCGTGTGTTTGGAGATTTGAAAAATAATAGAATTGTAACCTAAGTCGTTTATCCTCGAGCGAAGTCAGTTGATTCGCGTATGTGTGATCGGGGCTTAAATTAGGTTAAAATTCGAGTAGAACATAAGAATGAAGGAGACTGCGAGAGACCATAAAGCCTGCACTAGGCAGTTCCATGTTCCTTACCACTTTTCATCCCTGTCCATAAAGTTGTCTAACCTTTTCTTACAACAACCAATTGTTTCAGCACTTACTACATTGTTACTAAGGAACAATGAGCTCTGTTTTGGGTCCCTTATCGTTCATTATATTCGATAGTTGGTCCTGTGTACTTTATAACATGGGTTCTCAACCTGTCTTATCTCCCATTCTTATGCAATGCTGTTTATCGCAACATGTTGGATTTAAATAAGATGATCAATTACTTGACTGGTACTTTATTCCACAATGATACTAGTAGTCTAAGCCACATAGACACGGTAAAGGAAACATGGACTGGAAGTGAAGCTTTTATTCCTGACGTTTCGTCTATCGACTTTCTCAAAGGAAACGTCAGGAATAAAAGCTTCACCTCCAGTCCATGTTTCCTTTACCGTGTCTATACAACTTGTTCACATGGATTTTCATTAGTCTAAGCCATGCTTGATTTTACCATGTAAAGGTGCTGAAGAAAGAACAGTTCAAATCACTGAACTCCAAGTTTCTGTTCGTTATTTCTTTTCTTAACAACACTGAAATTTGTTAACAACACTGAAATTTGTTAATCCTCCGCACGCAATAACAATGTCATCCAAAATGGATTCTTACACGCGATAGTTGCCGAGAAGATTCTACTTCTTGAGTAGCCATTTGACTTTCCCCCCTTTGTAAAGGCCCCAACACACTGTCAGTCATGATTGCACAATATTCATGATTGCGCAAGCATATCCTGTGTGAGTGGGTGGGATTGAGCGTTGCACAGATGATTGAGGAATTTTCAACACGGTTTGATTTTGTAAGCTCAAGCATAGTAGTTACACCATCATGAGTGATAGTTAGTGGCGATGATTGCGCCATCAGCTCAGTCTTTCCTTTGTTATAACCATGGCGAGCACACAGGACACTCAGGAATTTTTGGAGGGAGTTCATCCAACTCCACAAACTCCAAGAGGTAAATAATGATTGCTCAATCTTACTGATAGTGTGTGGCCCAAACACTGCTTGCACAATCTCGATGACTGTGCAATCATGATTGACAGTATATAGGGGCCTTAAAGTGTGGAATTCGCGGTGTAGATCCATAGATCATCCCTTACCAGAAAACCCCTGTCGGTCAAATTCTCATCCCCGTGTTCTAATTTTCCTAAAAATCCTGACTTCACAGTTATTTCTTTGAAGCTCTACTTCCCCATCCCGGGGATAAGGTACCAGCAGGGGATAATACTTATCAGATATTTAATTGTGTTATTGTGTTTATAGTGAGGCTATGTTTAAGCCCTTGCAGTTAGATTTGTGGAGCGCCCTATGAAAATTTCTGTACAGTATACACCGACATCTGCGAAATGTTTTCCTAAACACAAGTAGCATATTCTTCTGTATTGTCTTCTTACAAGGCGATCTAATCAGTGGCTTCAACACACCGGATAGTATGGGTAGGCAAGTTGGTCGTATTCTGGACAAAGAAAACACATATATGGAATCTATAAGGGATATCTTCATTGCCTATACCCAAATCTCAGTTTTATTAACAGTACAAGCAAATGATCTTCATAACATAGAGACTTGTTGACTAAATGTGTGTTGCGTTTAAAAAAATTCAAGAGCCAACGAAATAGTGCAATGCTAGGCAAGCCTGTGAAAACATAATTTTTTTGTCTCTTTTTAAACGATGATAACCAAACATTCATATCCAGCTTCTTCTTGAGCTTTACATTTTCATCCCTGAGTGAGTAATAATCTTTTCGGAGATGTACATAATCTGTGTGAAGAAAATTACTGTTTCAACTCCTCAAATTCGATCAACAGACAATGTTTTGAACTTGAGATGCGCGCGCACGCAGCTGATACGTCACAAGAAGTCGGTCTGCATAACTGAAACAACTATGCAAATATATCCAGACGGTAAGACAAAGACACAATTAAATACACAGCAATTGTCCACAGAATCAACTGAATAAATATTTTAACAATTCCAGGAAAAATTGGCGAACAAGGAACTGGATTTAAAACAAATGAATATACAAGATTAATGTACTGTTCTTTGTAGATGATGATGACAAACTATCGCGTCTCCCGAAAGAGGTAGGAACATACCGATCCTTCTGTTGTCTATGTAGCCACTTATCAGCGACAGAAGCCTTAAACTTAACCCTCTGTGTTCGGATAGCCAGAGTGAATAGCATTCGCAAGTGACTGATGTGGTATCGAACTCAGGTCTTTGAACCTAGAAGATGAAATCCAAACCCACAAAAACACTAAGTCAACATAATAGACAGAAATCTGTGGACAATCCATTGAGTAGGATAGTGCATAGTTGTTCACATACGTACACAGATGTGCACATACGTACACAGTCGGCAAGCACATGTATACGCTCCACAAACTTAATATGCTTTTACTCAAGACTAATAGACATAGTGCAAGAAAGAAATGGATGGGCTGATTGTGCATTCCTAGACTTGCAAAAAGCCTTTGACAAAGTACCACACAGAAAACTACTAAAAAAACTGGAACACATAGGAGGAATACAGGGAAACCTACTAAAATGGATAGAGGACTTTCTGACTGGTAGAAAGATGAGAGTAGTGCTCAGAGAAAAATATTCAGACTGGAAAGAGGTGATCAGTGGAGTACCGCAAGGATCTGTGCTGGCACCAATAATGTTTGCTATCTATATGAATGACATGGATGAGGACGTGAACTGCTACATGAGCTTCTTTGCCGATGACGCCAAACTGCTAAGGAAAATAGAAACTGATGAGGACTGTGAAGCACTGCAAGAAGACCTAAATAGGGTATGGAACTGGAGTCAGAAATGGGAAGTGGACTTTAATACTAAGAAGTGTAGCATAATGGAGTTTGGAAAAAGCAAAAACAGAATATCAGGAAAATATACAATTGGAACCAAAGAAGTAAAGAAAGTAGGATCCGAAAAAGATTTGGGAGTAATTATCACGAACGACTTGTCCTATGATATACAGATTAACAAAATTGTCGGGAAGACTTACAATTTGCTAAGATCAATAAAAGTGGCGTTTACATACTTGGACGAAGACATGATGAAAAAAATATTGGTTACATTGATAAGGCCTAGATTAGAGTATGCAGCGACATTGTGGTCCCCCAGTACCAAAAAGAATATAAAGAAAATAGAAAGAATCCAAAGAGCAGCTACAAAAATGGCACCTGCACTTGCAAACCTATCATACAAAGAGAGATTGGCTAAACTGGAGTTACCGACACTGGAGCAAAGAAGAGAGAGAGGTGACCTATTGACCATCTACAGAATCATGAAAGGCACAGAGGTACTCGATAGTGAGAACTTACTTAACTGGGACAAAAGAAACACAAGAGGACATGGAAAGAAAATAAAAAAACATAGCTATAGAAGAGAACTGAAGAAAAACAGTTTTCCTCATAGAGTTTTGGACACTTGGAACAAACTGGACAATGAAATAGTATGCGCAAAAACCATTCATGAGTTTAAAAACAAACTAGACACTGCAAGATACAAAGGCGGGACAACACGAGCATAGCTCCCCTTCCCGCAAAATACAACTAGGTAAATACAACTAGGTAAACCCGCGTGTTTTCTTTTGAATATATAAACGCGTGTGTACCCACAAAGTGTCACGTACGCAATATGTGTACGTGAGAGCGTATCACGTAGGCAGGGCGTAGGAGACGGGGTGATGTCTGGGCAACATGTTTACATAAAACAACATCTCATTAAGTAAAAATTAGAATATAAATGAATAAGTAAATAACTAAATAAACAAATAAATAAAAAATATATGAATGAATAAATAAATGTATGATTACAAAGAGGGAATAATTTGAAATAATAATAATGATGATAATGATATTACTGCCACCACCACTACTACTATTATTACTACTACAGCACTACTACTGCTATCACTACTACTACTACTACTACTAATTTTTTTTTCTTTTTTTAATACGACCTCCATCCTCGTGGAACTGTGTGGTGGAAGTAGCAGGATCTGTCTCCCAAATGATGATGATGATAATAATAATAATAATAATGATAATAATAATAATAATAATAATAATAATAATAATAATAATTAATAATAATAATAATAATAATAATAATAATATGATAATAATAATAATAATAATAATAATAATATAATAATAATAATAATAATAATAATGATAATAATAATAATAATAATGATAATAATAATAATAATAATAATTAATAATAATGATAATAATAATGATAATAATAACAATAATAATAATAATTAATAATAATAATAATAATAATAATAATGATGATGATGATGATGATGATGATGATGATGATGATGATAATGATAATAATGATAACAATGATAATAATAATAATAATGACAATAATAATAATAATGACAATAATAATAATGACAATAATAATAATAATAATATTAATAATAATAATAATGATAATAATAATAATAAAACAATAATAATAATAATAATGATAATAATAATAATAATAGTAGTAGTAGTAATAATAATATTAATAATATTAATAATAATGATTATAATAATAATAATTCTGAAGAAATTTCTTTTTCATGAACGTAACCTCGGTACCATGATCTTGAATAAGTGAGGTGATATGCACACGTGTATTGTGTTTTTTCAAGAACCAATTAAGTAACTCAGATAAGTACCACATGCACTAACAGAAGCGCATAAATACATATGCTTGCGTGAGATGAAAATATTTATATTTCATCTCACTTTCTAGTCTCCACCTCCACTCACTCAGCCTTCGACACAAACGTACCCTTAACCTTCTGAGGGAGAAATCTTAAAAAAAAAGATATAAAATATATATATAAGTAAATAAATTAACAAGCAAATAAACAAACAAACAAACAAATAAATAAATACATAAATAGATAGATGATTAAAAGAAAATAAAACATTGCGACCGTTACATTCTCGCTCGCTCTCGCTCTCTCTCTCTCTCTCTCTCTCTCTCTCTCTCTCGTACACACAAGTAGAGGGAAGAGAGAGGCGATATTATCACTATTTTCAGAATTGCGAAACAAGAGGGAAAAAATAGAGGAAAACTGTGTACAGGATAAAGCAATGTCAAGAGGATGTCGTAAAACATTAAAGAAGACATTGTTTGTATTTTGTTAAGAAACATCTTCCCCATGGTTGTTTGGATTTGTGAATCAAAATAGATGAAGAAACAATCTAGATTCTAGAGTGGATAACGTAAATGTATTTAAAGCAAAGTTGAATAAAACTTGAATAACAGGTATCACCAATCAGTGGAGAAACAACTAAATTCCAATCTCCCTCTTTTGAGTTTATCCTGTACGTTACAATCAAGTATAATGAGGTAAATACACACACACACACACACACACACACACACACACACACACACACACACACACACACACACACACACACACACACACACACACACACACAAAGAAAAAAAAAATCGACGGAGCAGTGGTAACGTTCGCAACCGCTATTACAGCGGCACGAGTTCGAAACCCGCCCAGGGCTGAACCAATTTCAGTATCGCTGCTCTGCGAGTCGTTACTCCAACTCTCTTGGGCGGGGAGTTGTGTGTGTGTGTGCGTGTAAGGTCACAGCATTACCCATAGATCGTGCCATATATGACCTCTGAGCCCTCATCATCCGGGAGGTAATTGCTGTCGATCACGATTCCAACAAGTGATCAAAGACCTTGGATGAAACACACACACACACACACACACACACACACACACACACACACACACACACACACACACACACACCAAACGAAACCCAGCTACCCTTTTCGCGTTCTATGGTAAAAGTCTCTCTCTCTCTCTCTCTCTCTCTCTCTCTCTCTCTCTCTCTCTCTCTCTCTCTCTCTCTCTCTCTGATTAATTCCTCTCAGCACGGGATCCTACTTTTAGCCAGAACAAAATCTCTGTGTGTCATCATAAGGAAAGAATTAACGAGATTTGCTATTTCTCAGACCCTTCTGCAAAGATATTCAGTGACTGATTCGTGTCTGAAACTTATCTTGGCTATCTTAGCACGTAGGGGAAAGGTGATTATTTCACTCGTAGTAGAACGCTCCCAGATCTAAACTCTAAATCATCTTCAATTTGTAAACAAATAGGCAGATGAATTGGGAGGTAAATGAATATGTAGATAGGCAGGTAGAGACAGGTAGATATAGGTACAATCACGCGCAAGGGTTTTAACCCAAGCTACAGTTATCTCAACGTCAATATTATTTTTTTTTCGAGTACGTGATATATTTTTATTGCAGTATCTAGCTTACAGTTTAGTGGTTTTCTGATAACAAAAGTTGTCAGAATTTTATTTTTGTATCTTGAAAAACTTGGGTGGGTCAAAATATTTGCTCGCGTTTGTACTTGAATATAGACTAACAGATAGATAGATAGATAGGTAGATAGATAGATAGATAGATAGATAATAGTTAGGCAGATAGATGAGTTGACTAATGGTTATATATTCAAATGCAGAAATAGAGAGATAGGAAAGAGGAGAGAAAGAAAAAGAGAAGTGAGAGAGAGAGAGAGAGAGAGAGAGAGAAAGTGGGAGAGAGCGAAAGAGAAAGAGGTAGAAAGAGCCAGCGAGTAGGAGAGGTGGGGAGAATAGCGGACAGAGTTACATTTACAAGTTACCTTTGTCAGGGAGATTCCCTATTATGAGAAGAAGAAGAAGAAGAAGAAGAAGAAGAAGAAGAAGAAGAAGAAGAAGAAGAAGAAGAAGAAGAAGAAGAAGAAGAAGAAGGAGAAGAAGAAGAAGAAGAAGACGAAGAAGAAGAAGAAGAAGAAGAAGAAGAAGAAGAAGAAGAAGAAGGAGGAGGAGGAGGTGCTTTACTCCGGCTCTTAGGTCCTGTGTCCTCAAGTTCCTCCGGATAATTGGTCCTCCGCTCGAGGTTATTTATCTATTTGTTTATTTATTGTCTTTTATTTATTTATCTATTTATTTATTCGTTCATTTTTTCTTCTTCTGCCGGACCTCAACCTTGAGGCTGTCTTGAACAGTTTACACATAAAACAGGTGATGCCCATGTGATGTCACTGCTAGGATTTGGGTAGAGACATCTTCCCTAAACTTTCGAACTTGAGACGACTTGTCTCAGACAAAGACGAGTGATTTTGGTCGCTGAGGAACCCAAACTAAAGCCAACAGCACGGAGTCTTCGTGCGCAAGACCCCAAACGAACGTCAACAGCACGGAGCCGGAATAAGGACCACAAAGGGAGTTTTTATGCTGAAGAACTTTGAGTACCCTTGCATCTGACACAGGTCATTACCTTTGTCGAGACAAAGGCGTACATCAGAGATGTTCTTGGGACAAGAACTAAACAAAGGATTACATTCAGGTGAATACGAGTTCTTGGCGCTGTGCCAGAATAAATTCTGTAAAGTGAGCTGCTCTCAGAGGTTCCTAGACAGGGATACGCAGGGGTTTAAAGCATGGGGGTCCGGATCGGGGGCTGGGGGGTCAATTGCCCCCTCCTAGAAATTCAGGCTGTGTCTGAAATTTTTCCGATCGTCACGTATAGTTTCGTTAGATTTCCAAGTTGTAGTAAAACAGTGTGTGACTGAATAAAGTCAAAATATAACTCATGTAAATGATGTAAATATATGTCTATAATGCCAATTTGAAGTATATATCTTGATCAAAATCTTTGCTTTTAACGATATATGTATGTCTTTAATTTTATCCCCTCCACAAAAATTCCTGATTTTATGATGATCACACATACAGTCAAATACTGAGACAAGATGTGATAATGGAAAATGAATAAGAATAAGATCAAGTAAATTATACTTAATTATTTCATTATTATTGTAACATAATTAGCTAATTATTATTGTAACGTAATCATTTCACTTCCTTACCAAATTTGACCTAATTTGCGCGATGAGCGTGAATTTCAGTCAAATGATGAGGCAACACACGGTGATTAAAAAAAAAAAAAATTATGCTTTATTGTATCATGATAGATTGATTTGGCTTAACGACGCGAATTCCCCCTATCAGGGGGCTAGAACGGGGACTTTGTAGCGTAGTATTTAATAAACCATGCCCTTGGTTCAACTCGCCGGTGGGCGATGTGGGGAACCGCTGGAAAGAAGAGGTGAAGATCTGTAATTGGTGGAAGAAGAGGAAAGATGTCAAGACAGAGACGAATGGAGAAATTGTGTTAAGACAAGGCACATTGGCCAGCAGGGATTACCCTGAAATGCGTCGGCTGAGTAACATGAGAAAGACATCTATATTTACTTATATATATATATACATATATATATATATATATATATATATGTATATATATACATATATATATATATATATATATATATGTATATATATAATTTTTTTTTTTTTTTTTTTTTAGTAAATCTCTCGTTTCATTGAAATCTTACAAATAATCACCCTGGCTGTCGCTTGGGATCGATCCGAGGACCGGCGTAGTGACAGTCAACTTTTCTAACAATAATACTACTGAGAGTATAAAAAGAGCTAGTAACCTGACGTTTAACTAATATCCAGGAATCAAGGTAGAGTGCTAACTGCTGTTATATTCCTTATTTTCACGCAGGTAACAGAAGTGTTGGACCAAAACCTTTATTCGCTTCGCTGATGTAACTAACTTGGAGTAAATCACTCGTCTCAGAGATATCTTACAAATAATCCTCCCAGCTGTCGCTTGGGACCATTCTACTATTCGCTATGGACCGGATCGGGAGAAAAAATAAGGAATATGACGGCAGTTAGCAGTCTATCTTAATTCCTAGATATTAGTTACACAACAGGTTACGTAATATTTTGTACCATCAGTGGCGTTATCGGTGGAGTGGTTGACCGTCACTGATTATTTTTAAAATTGCACTGAGACGAGTAATTTACTCATAGATATGTATGTGTGTATATATATACATATATATATATATATGTATATATATATATATATATACATATACATATATATATATACATATACATATATATATATATACATATACATATATATATATATATATATATATATATATATATATATATATATACATAACTACAATGCACTTTAATTCTAAGCCATCAAGGCCGACAGTACCACATTTCAATTTCTGAATGTCAGCCTTGATGGTTTAGAATCAAAGTGCATTGTGGTTGTTAAAATGTATCTCTAATCACTGGAACCCATTCAGTGTTGTACAAATACATACATACACACACACACACACACACACACACACACACACACACACACACACACACACATATATATATATATATATATATATATATATATATATATATATACATATATATAGTATTGCAGAAGAAATCACTTGAACACGTGATTCTAATTATGTAATTTTCCTTATGATTTTCCGCATATATATATATATATATATATATATATACATGTGTGTGTGTGTGTGTGTGTGTGTGTGTGTGTGTGTGTGTGTGTGTGTGTGTGTGTGTGTGTTATAGACATCCAATGAACAAAGTTGAAAGTTGAAATTTACTTAGAATTATGAAAATATAAAACACTTTAAAAGTGAGCTGATCATAAATAGAACCTGGACAAAAAAAAATTATACTAAAAACTTCAAGAAAAATAAAAAATCTCAATTCAAGAGAGAGAGAGAGAGAGAGAGAGAGAGAGAGAGAGAGAAAGGTAGACCATAAAACGACAGTAATGACATAAGACAACATCCTTTTGAAGAAGAATACCTAACGAAAGAACAGAATCATATTAAACCTGTAACTATTGTAGATTAGAAATGACAACTGACATCATTACATCATAAAGTGCACTCGCATCATAAGGAAACCAGTATAATGGAAGGAGATTCCTTATACACTTTATACAGAAACAAAGTATATCACATTTTAATGTTGTGGGTCTTAACCACTTTCATACGACGACGCGACGTAGGCGTCATGACGTCACCATCTTGATTATATTTATTGTAGTTTAACGTTTTCTAATGCCTCTATCTCTTGAAGACTGACAACTTTCTCATACTCCTTTGTCAAAAAGTAATATTCTTAGAAAAATGTCACATGAATCAGTGACACAAATCTAGCTAAGGAACTAGATTTATTCAACTGATGGAAAAAAAAAAGAATATCGCTTCATTGTCTTCCTTTCCCGAAGGTGTCCGGGACCTGGTGACGTCATCGATAACGTGCTGATCTCGTATTCACTTAATCCTGGGTTCGAGCCCGCACTCCTCTCAAATTCCCAGCAGATAAACTGCTACAGGAGTTCAAGCAAAGGCGACGGCTTCGGCCGCAGTTACGCGCCTCCTGGCGTAAGCTCCTCTACAAAGGATTACAAAGGCAAAGCATGCCGACAGGAGACATTTTGATCCATATCTAGGTCGGATGCACAAAAAAAAAAAAAAAAAAAAAAAAAAAAAAAAAAAAAAAAAAAAAAAAAAAAAATCATATTAATAATAAATTAAAACTATAACAATGTAAATAACAATTAAAATACATAAATAAATGCATTGGTATAGTTGAATAACAAACAAACAGGTAAATAGTAAATGATAATAAATTGACATATAACTAATAATAAATGAAAATCAGACAGACAAATTATAACAAAACAAAAACAAATAATATAACATAAATTATAATAATTACAGCATCTTACTTAGGTATTTATCTAAATGATTCTTAAAGCTTCGAACTGAACTACATTGCACTACCTGTGCAGGAAGTTTATTCCATTCATTAACTACACGGTTGGCAAAGTTGTTTCTACCTACTTCCAAATTGAATCTATTTCCGGACAGTTTGAGACCATTGTTTCTTGTCTGATTCTCATTCAATGTGAAAATTTTGTCACTTTTGATGTTGTCAATTCCCTTTAAAATCTTAAAGACCTGTATCAAGTCACCTCTGAGTCTATGCTAATGGAAGATAATTATTTTCTTCTTCTTCATCTTTTCAGACTCACTAGTTACCTACCGAGTTCGGCTTCAGCATTGGCACTCCGAGCACAAAAGGCAAAGGTGGCGCGGGAAATATATATATATATATATATATATATATATATATATATATATATATATATATATATATATATATATATATATACTATAATAAGCGTCATATGTGTTCACCATGGCCTTGGATCACAGGTTGGACTCATGATCATCAGCATTTACCCTCCCGGATGAGAGCTCGTAGCTCAATAATGGCTCGATATATGTGTCTGCGTGCTCGCGCGCATGCGTGTGTGTTTGTGCCCGCGCGCGAGCATCCGTCGGCCTCTTCCTATTTCAGAAATCTGGGTTTCCTTAACAAGGTAATATGAGGCTGCCAGTCTTCAGGTCCGCCTGAGTTAGAATAGATATTCTATTCACTGTGACCTTTTTCCTTATATATATATATATATATATATATATATATATATATATATATATATATATATATATATCACTATAAAGTAATGTCGTAGCACATTGATAAAATAAACTTTTTATCCCACAGTCGGAAAAAGAAGACACTAATGTCGAACGGTCTGTATAAGTTTATACATACATATATATATATATATATATATATATATATATATATATATATATATATACATATATATATATATATATATATATATATATATATATATATATATATATATATATATATATAGTTAACCTTGAAATTCATCGTTCTTTTCACTCTGAAGAAGCCTCCGTGAGAGGCGAAAAGACTTAAGTTTTAGGTGTTTGTGTTAACAGCTTTTGTACTGATACATTGTGTCATTATAATCATTGGTATTCAGCAGCGCCTTTTACTGCACCCTCTTCTCCATGATTTTGAAATCATGAATGATTATGTTCATACTTTGAACTGTGAAGACAAAACATTATTCTTCAAACTGAAGAATTTGAATCTTAAGATAACCAAAGCTATTAGCGCAGTTGACTTCAATCAATCAATCAAATATATGTATATATATATATATATATATATATATATATATATATATGTATGTATGTATGTATATACACATGTGTGTGTGTGTGTACATATATATATATATATATATATATACATATACATATATATATATATATACATATACATATACGATGAAGGTGGAAAAGGAAGTCACGGGCCTAGTTCCGAGTTTCGAGTTTATTCCTGACCGGTTTCGCTCTATGCTTCTTCAGAGGAATGTGACTCTGGGGTGAAGCTGGCGGTATACAGTACATAGTAAGACTAGGACCGCGTTCCCTCCTTGCAGGTGGGCTCCATTTTGTTGTACAACAATTTACAAATTTTAATACAGTGTACAATAATTTACAATTTGTGTGGTGTAGCTATTAAACCATAGATGATAGATACAGCTCCGGTGTGTGTGGAATGTTGACCGAGGGTGTAACGTTGTAAGTGGTGTAAAAAAAAATGTGGAAAACCCGAAAAGTGTCACAAGATAACATATAATATAAAAAGTAATATAATGATGATAACATATCCAGACACAATGAAATAGATAACAAGATAACATATAATACAAACAAATAACATAATGATAACATATCCAGACAAAATGAAATAGAATGAAATAGAATTAAATGAAAACAATGTGATCATTTGGTGAGGTGACGTCCTACGACATCACATCGCATATTGTTGTACGACATTAAATATCATCAAAAATATTGATATTGGTATAATTTTACATATGTAGTGCAAATAATAAATGAATAATAGTATAAATAACATACTCAGACAGAATGAAAATAATAATAATAATGTGATAATTTGAAGTGGTGTAACGTTCTTTATGACATCTCACCGTATTTGTTGTATGACATAAGATATAATTTAATTAATAGATAGTATAATTTCTACATAAAATAATGTAACATAAACAACAACAAAAATGAGATATAATGAAAAATAACAAATAAATAAGTAGATGAATAAATAGATAAATCACATTGTATTTGTTGCATGACAAGATATTATCTAATAAATAGTGATACATTTTTTATCATTCTTACATAAAATAATGCAATATAAACAATAATATGAAACAAAATTAAATATATAATAAATAAATAAATAGATATAAATAAATGAGTTAACAAATAAATACAAATAGATAGATAAATAAGAATATGTATATTTATGAACTGACCGACCTCAACCCAGGAAGTGCGGACGTTTGGGCACCTGATGGAGTTCGTCGTACTATGTGGGCGCTGTTCTGGGGCAGGTTCTTACGGCTGCGTATTTTGCTGTAAAATTTTCCCATTTCATATCCCCTACTTTTTTATTAATGTTGGCATTGGTTGTTATATATAGGGCTTCAATCACCTTCCTTTGTCTTTCTGTTAATCCTTTCTTTATTACCTCTGCCTGTTGCCAGTCGGGAAGATGTCCTTCCTGTTCCACGTGGCCCACCATCGCGTTTGAGAGGCGCTGGTGTCTTAGGTCAGCCTTGTGCTCTCTCATCCTAGCTTGTAGACCCCTGTGGCTCTCACCGTAATAGGACTTATCACAGTTGCCATATGGGATCCTGTATATGACGCTGAGGTCGTTTGTTATTTTTGACGTTGGTGTTACTAGTTGTTTGATTCTCCTTCCCGTATCATTCACTATCTATAGTCCTAGTGGGCATACGGCTTCCCCCCAGTGCACGTGAAGATTCCGAGTCCGGTACGACTAGGTATTGTTTGTCCCGCCTGTTTACCGGTTCTCTCCGCTGCCTGATGTTTTGAGCTTTACTTAAGGAAGTGGATAGTAAGCCCTCTGGATAGCCCAGTGATTTGATGGTGTTTGTGACACCGCGAATTTCTTCCTCGAGGAACTCCTTGCTTCAGATCCTTAGTGCTCTGAGGA
>NC_134784.1:64363173-64385673 GCF_046742065.1 Oratosquilla oratoria
GGTGATTGGAGAATGGTTGTATATGAATGATGTTGTGATGCATGAGGTGGAGTGGGCGGGGGGGGGGGGTTATTATGTGTGAGCAAAATTTGACGCAGCCCGAAGGGATTTCTCCCCGTCCTCTCCTTTTATGCAATGGGGGGACGGAGAGGGAGGGGTCACCGATTTAATGAAGCGGCCTTGCTGTGGATATGCTGTGTCTTGCGACACTGCCTCTGACCCAGGGCAGTGGACAAGTTGCAGGGATGACCCGTCATCCAGGAGGTGCTCAGATAAGAGGGAGGGTGGAGGGGTGTGGAGTGTATTCAGGGATGGAATGGGTGGAAATGATTTTATGCCTTTCCCTTTTTGGCTACCTCCCTTGTAAGGGGGAAAAACCTTGGTATATGTATGTATGTATATATATATATTTATATATATATATATATGTTTAAGGACATTGATTGGATGACCCTTGAACTGACATTGATTGGATGACCCTTGAACATGGCCATATAGGTAGTCGCTTGATTGATTTTCTTGGTGACAATTACTTAATTCAGCATGTAAAAGAGCCCACAAGATATGGAAACTTACTCGATTTATTGATCACTAGCCGCGAAAGCATGGCAACTGATGTAGAAGTCGGTGAATCTGTTGCAAATAGCGATCACAACTTAGTCAGATTCAAACTCCTAAACAATTTTAGAATAGATACTTGTGCTTCTAAAATACCCGATTTCAGTAAAGCTCAGTTCATAGAACTACGTCAGGAGCTTCAGCTTACAGATTGGGAGGAAAAATTAAACGAAAGGCCTGTAGATCAGATGTGGGAAATATTTCAAAATACGCTCACTAAGATGATTCAAACTTACATTCCTTTTAAGGACAGACGTCCCCCAAATCAGGCTCGCCCTAAGTGGCTCGACAAAGAAACTGAAAAAAGTATTGCTAAAAAGAGACAGGCTTATAAGAAATATAAGTGCTCGGGTGCATCTAATGACTATGAAAGTTATGTATCAATACAGAGAGATTTAAAAAAGACAATAAGAAAAAGAAAACGACAATACGAAATGAACATCGCTGAGAAATCCAAAGAGAATCCCAAAGAATTCTATAGTTACATTAGAGATAAAAAGGTTGTTAGGAATCACATTGGTCCACTATTATCTGCTGACGGTCAACTTGAATATTCAAATGAAGGAATGTGTAATCTCTTAAACAATTATTTTAGCTCGGTATTCGTAAACGAAACACCTCAAAGTGAATTCCAAACTGAAACCTGTGAAAAGTCTGGGGTAAACTTACTCACTACGGTAAATATAACAAAAGAAACAATTAAAAGGTGTATAGACAAACTCAAAGTTAACAAAACACCAGGGCCTGACGGTTGGCATCCAAGAATCTTAAAGGAAATTAAAAATGAGATTGTTGTTCCATTAGAAATTATTTTCAAGAAATCCATCATATCCGGAGATGTCCCAATAGAATGGAAGCTAGCTAACGTTACTCCCATATTCAAAAAAGGTGACAAAAAGAAACCAAATAACTATAGGCCTATTAGTTTGACTTCGATCGTAGGAAAAATAATGGAAACTATCATCAGAGATGCTATCGAATATCATTTAGAAAGTAACCGTTTGATAAATGATAGCCAACATGGTTTCAGACGGAAACGTTCTTGCGTGACTAACTTACTCGAATTCTACAACACAGTTATCTCGAATTATGACAAAAGAAACAATATAGATTTAATATATCTAGACTTTGCAAAAGCTTTTGATACCGTCCCACACGAAAGACTACTTACTAAATTAGCTTTGCATGGAATAAGTGGTAGCCTATTAGGTTGGACTAGTAATTGGTTGAAAGGTCGAAAACAGAGAGTTGTTTTAAATGGAAAAACTTCTGGATGGAAAAGTGTTGCAAGTGGAGTTCCTCAGGGTTCCGTTCTTGGGCCACTTCTATTCATAGTATATATAAATGATATAGACCATGGACTAAAATCTACTGTTTCCAAATTTGCTGATGATACAAAACTGTGCGGAGTGGCAAATGATCACTCAAACCAATTAGATATTCAAGAAGATTTAGATCAATTACAGCAATGGTCTGAAAAGTGGCTAATGAAATTTAACACAAGTAAATGCAAGGTAATGCACATAGGTAAAAATAACAGCAATTACGATTACAAATTATTTGGAAATTCGTTAACAAAAGTGGATAGTGAAAAAGATCTCGGCGTAATTATCAGTAACGACCTCAAATCATCCAAGCAGTGTATTTCAGCCTCTGAGAAAGCAAATAAGATTCTGGGATTGATTGCACGATCGTTTGATTTCAAAAGTCCATCACTCATTAACAAGCTATATAAATCGTTAGTTCGTCCACATTTGGAATATGCTGTTTCCGTATGGTCACCGAATCTCATTAAAGACATTGACAGACTGGAAAAAGTACAACGGCGAGCCACAAAACTGATTCCAAATATCAAAAATAAATCATACGAAAATCGACTTAAGCACATGAATCTGTTTTCCCTAAAAAAGCGTAGACTCAGAGGTGACTTGATACAGGTCTTTAAGATTTTAAAGGGAATTGACAACATCAAAAGTGACCAAATTTTCACATTGAATGAGAATCAGACAAGAAACAATGGTCTCAAACTGTCCGGAAATAGATTCAATTTGGAAGTAGGTAGAAACAACTTTGCCAACCGTGTAGTTAATGAATGGAATAAACTTCCTGCACAGGTAGTGCAATGTAGTTCAGTTCGAAGCTTTAAGAATCATTTAGATAAATACCTAAGTAAGATGCTGTAATGATTATAATTTATGTTATATTATTTGTTTTTGTTTTGTTATAATTTGTCTGTCTGATTTTCATTTATTATTAGTTATATGTCAATTTATTATCATTTACTATTTACCTGTTTGTTTGTTATTCAACTATACCAATGCATTTATTTATGTATTTTAATTGTTATTTACATTGTTATAGTTTTAATTTATTATTAATGTTTTTTTAATTTTTTTTTTTTTTTTTTTTTTTTTTTTTTTTTTTTTTTTTTTTTTTGCATCCGACCTAGATATGGATCAAAAGGTCTCCTGTCGGCATGCTTTGCCTTTGTAATCCTTATATATGTATATATATATATATATATACATGTATGTATATACATATATGTATATATATATGTATATATATATATATATATATATATATATATATATATATATATATATATACATACATATTCTGGCCATTTCTATTCACCCTCCGCCGTGATTCATTTGGTAGAGCGCGAGTCTAGTAACTGCGCGGAGATTCGAGCTTCGGTTCGAATCCTGACCGCGGTGCAGAGGTTAGGAAGGGTATCCAAATCTAGAAATGGCCCCCGACTGCTGCTCACCTCGGACGTGAGGTTGACATAACTGAGCGATATATAACTATAAGCTTCCTCCAGATGACGTCACTGCATTGGCATACCGTGGACACAGTGTCTCTTGCTTTAATGTATACATGTCTACCATCGGCAACGTAGAGGTCCGAGCGTGTACCACCCCTGTAAATCAGGAGAAAACAATATATAAATAAACATAAAAATAAAGAAAATATGAAAAGATATCTTTAGCCTTCTCTCTCTCTTATCTCGCTGATAGTGGTCATCGTTCTGACTGCTTCCAAGACATCTTATCTTTAAAAATCCCCTCCCCATCCCTCCCTCGCCCCCGTTTCAAGGTTGAGCATTGTCTTATTACCAAAATATTGCGTTCATTACTGCTAATAATTGCCTTTGTTGACCGAACCATTAGGAAAGTCGAAGCAAATCTTTCTGGTTGATACAGAGGACTGGGTGTGTATTTAGAGTATTTAGATTTAGAGTATTTAGATCTTTTATCCTGTCTCAGTGATGGTTGATTTCGCTCTACTTTAGTGACATCATCTTACAAATTCAATCTGGGGCTCAGTGGCATATCAACGACAAAATGGGTTCTAGGCCAATCGAAACGTTGTGTCGCATCAGTTGATCTTATTTTATTTATCATCTTATTCTTGTTTCCTTTATATTAGTTTATTCCATTTTTTTTTCCCTATTCTGTTTGGTCTTGTTTGATTTGATCTTATTTTACTTTATTTTATTTTATTCTTTCTCATTCGATTTTACTTATTTTATCTATATCATCTTATTTCTAAATCTATAGAGGAGGTCACCGTAAGGGTTAATGAATGACCGTTTATGTTGACCAAGTTTCGAATATAATCCCACCACACATGAGCTCGAAGGATCCAGCTCTCCAACAAATAAAGCTCACCGTCACTTGTTTCGACTGTCCGTTTACGGTGGGCAATCATGACGGCTTTGGTTTAAGCCAATGGTTACCGTACTTTTTTTTCCAATTTAAAAATGTAAAATGTTACTCCTATTAATAAAACTGGGTCATAATCATTACATAGGCAATCATCAAATATATTGTAGTCATTTTCACTGCCTCTGAATATATGTAATATGTTATCCGTTTTAGTACATCTTATGCAATATCTTGCCCCAAGGTGTCACATTTTCTCAATTTCCTGAATTCGTCGACATTATCTTCGCTCCTCCTTTCTCCTTCAAGAATTGACACATTTTCCCTTAAAAATTTACATTTACCTCAATTTTAGGAATCACTGGTTAGAATACAGCTTTGCTTTGTATAAGCATTTACATTATGAATTAACCAGTTATCCCATACGAGTAATGTGGCAACTATGGATAGATTACAGAGTTGGTGAAAAAAAAATAAATTAGGAAACCAAGAAAAGAGGCGACACCTTGCAACGTGATATTGAAATAAACACTAAATAAGGACGGAGGCTTGATTAGTAAGACGTTTCTCTTGTTACAGCTTTATTTAGTACTTGATAATAAAACCCTCCCATGTTGTAAAAGCTGGTTCTCAATCCCAGTAAGACCCTTTCAAACCTCAAGGTGAAATCGTCCTCTCACGAAACGGTCCTCTCCTCCCCATTACTATTCTTAGAGACACTGGTGCCGCTCAGTCCATTATCATAAAATCTGCTCTACCCGAGATAGGACCAGAATCTCTGGACCCAAAGTAACCATAAGTGATCCGTCCTCAGTTCATTCCACAGAACTGATCAATGTATTCTTCAAGAGTAAATTCTTTCAAAAAGAAGTGGAGATCGGTATCTGGTACAAACCCCTGCCTATTCTAGGAGTTTACCTCATCCTTGGTAACGATCTCACCGACTCCTTAATAGTCCCTCCGCTCGAGGTAGTAAACCCTCCCTGTGACCTAGGCCCAGCTCTGGTAGAGCACCACTTGCATCCCGAAATTTTTCCTCTGCGTGCGGTCACCCGCTCACAAAATTGCCTTGTAGACCCCCACTGCCCAGTACATTTGATCTTCCTAACCAAATCATATCCTCTGAAAACCTCTTTAGAGCTCAACTCGGGGATATCATCCTCCAAAACTTCCGTAGAGTAGCAGTCAGTTCTCGAGGAGAAGTTGACCACATCCCTGGATTCTCCTTCCAAAAGGGAATCCGAATGAGAGTAACCAACCTCCTTCCCGTTCTTATCTCGATACTTGGGCCGAACAACACCAAATTATCATCCCTCGTTCTATCCAACCCAGTATCATCCAGATCGCTCATGATGGTTCTGGAGGACATCTACTGTAGGTATTTGTAAGACCTACGATCGAACCAATGAGCACTTCTTCTGACTCGGTTTAAAGAAGACCGTCACTGATTACGTCAGGACCTGTCATACTTGCCAGATGGTGGGAAAACCCAACCAGAAAATCCCACAAGCTCCTCTGAACCCCATCCCCGTCTCTGCTGAACCCTTTGAAAATGTGATTATAGATTGTGTGGGGCCATGGCTCAAGACAAAGAAAGGAAACCAATCTATCCTCACTGTAATGTGTCCGGTAATTAGGTACCCTGAAGCTTTTCCTCTGAAGAAAATCAACCCTCGAATCATAGCAAACACTCTGTTAAACTTTTGTCACTTAAGAGGTCTACCCAAAGAGATCCAATCTGACAGAGGAACAAACTTCACCGGTGACCTTTTTACCAGTGAGCTAGAAGAATTAGGCATTACCCAAACCCTATCCACCGTTTATCATCCCGAAACTCAGGGCGCTCTCGAACGGTTCCATCTCAAGGCCATGCTTCGAAAAAACTTGCTTAAATTCACCTTCTGATTGGAATGAGGGACAACCCCTCATGTTATTTGCTGTAAGGGAAACCGTACAGTCCTCGTTAGGGTTCTCTCCCTTCGAACTGCTGTACGGTCGCCAAATAAGAGGATCCTTTAAGATCCTTAAGGAACAGTGGTATCAAGAGGCCCCTCAACATCCCAAACAGACGGTGAACCAATATTTTGATCAATTAAAACACCGACTGAAATTAGTCCGAAACATTACCTTATAGAACTTAGCCGCGTCTCAAGCCAAAATGGAAATCCCCCTTTTTTTTTTTTACTAGACAAGCACCCGGCTTCGCCGGCCCTGGCTTTGCCAGGGGTGCTTGGCCTGCGGCGCCATTGGGGCTACGCCCCTTGAGATACCCTCTGTCCCTGAATTTTCTTGTAATAATGAAGGTTTTACAAATAAAAGATAGATTTTTACAAATAGTTTTATTTAACATCATATACAAATTTTGTACACCATTATTGCTTCATTTTCTTTCTTGGAGGGCCATCATCTTTAATATCTGAGTCCTCTTCCGAGTCGTAGCCGCTTCCATCACTGTCTTCGAATATTTTTCCGTCATCATCGCTGTCGTCACTCAAAGCCTTCAAAAACTCCTTTATCATCCTCTTCATGTTCTCCTTATTCCTTTTCTTTTCATTTTCAAATTCTTTTTTCTGCTTTTTCATTTCCTCTCTGATACTCTGGATCATTTCAATGAATTCTCCAGAATCACAGTTTTCTTCCCCATAATTGGACTCAGGAGGCATGATCATGTTGATGGCGTCTATTTCGTTGATTTTGTAGGCGGACTTTGGTATTACAGTGATCGATTGATCAGGTTCTTCTTCTGCTATTTCGACTTCTGTTTCGTCGTCGTTAGACGTTTTCATATATGTCTCTTCCACGATGTCTTCATAATTACCTTTATAAGACCCTTCTCCGGAGAAAAGCTCTTTATACACGTGTGTGTTAAAACGAAAAAGGCTTACTGGCTCTGGCTTGAGAAGCGTTACAAAACAACAGGGGCGCGAGGCGTTTTGCAAACCCACCCAAAAGTCAGAGAACTCATCCAATTAATTTCCACTCCCAATCCCAATCCCACTCATTATCATTATCATGCAGGGAGTCCCATGGGACTTGAGCGAGTAGCAACGTTTATAGATATAAACTTTATGATATAGTATAAATCTCAGAAAATAAGCTTTTATATAAAATTAAATATATTTCAGAGCTCTTACCTCTATTCAGTAGACGAAGGCAGTGACTTGATTAGTTATAAGAAGTGAAATGCAGAAGATTGTGACGTCATGTCGTTGCTTGGAAAACTACGCATCATAGATGCCAATTCAGGAGTTGGCTATACTTTTAAATACTGAATATGAAATTTTTATAAGTATATATGTATGTGTATATGTATATATATATATATATATACATATATATATATATATATATATGTATATATATATATACTGAATATGAAAATGCAGAAGATTGTGACGTCATGTCGTTGCTTGGAAAACTACGCACCATAGATGCCAATTCAGGAGTTGGCTATACTTTTAAATACTGAATATGAAAATTTTATAAGTATATATGTATGTATATATATATATATATATATATATATATATATATATATGTATGTATATATATATACTGAATATGAAAATGTTATAAGTATATATATATATATATACATATATGTGTTTATATATAAATATATACATATATATATATATGTATACATATGTATACGTATATATGTGTGTGTGTGTGTGTGTGTGTGTGTGTGTGTGTGTGTGTGTGTATCTTGGGTCAAATGAAATTTTAAATGATATGTTATTATAAGAAGTGAAATGCTGAAGATTGTGACGTCATGTCGTCGTTACTTGGAACACTACGTCATGTCTCTTCCTCTGATTAGCTGGGACCCGGAAAGGTTCTGGCTTGAGAAGCGTTACAAAATCACCACGTCAACACAGGGGCGCGAGGCGTTTTGCAAAACCACCCAAAAGTCAGAGAACCCATCCAATTAATCTTTTAGTAGTACTAAGAAAGCCAAAGTTCGAACCTTTAAACCCGGTGACGAGGTACTCCTGTATCTGCCCATACCTAGAGCTCCCCTCACCCACAAGTTTCAAGGTCCCTACATAGTTTCCCACCGCCTTAATAAACTCATCTACGTTGTTCTTACTCCTGACAGGCAAAAAGACTCCAAACTAGCTACAAAACCCATAATGTGAATCTATTATCCCAGTACAAAATAACGATCCTACCATTCCCCCAACTTAGCTCCTCCCTCCTCTCAAACCCATCCTCATCCCTTGTCCACTTAAATCGAAAACAACAAGAGGATCTAACCCTACTATTTCCAAAAAACACCCTACCATCTTTGCAGACCACCCAGGGTTGTGTACTACGGGCGAACACAACATAAAACTTCTTCCTAACACTTCTCCTGTTCACCAGGCCCCTTATCGTCTCAACCCCCATAAACTCAAATTTATGAAAACTGAGGTGGACTACTTGGTGGAACATCGTCTGGCAGAACCAAGCTCTGCTGGTCCCCAAGGAAGACGATAGTTGGAGACTGCATGCATAGACTACCGTAGATTGAGCGCCGCTACGGAAAAGGACCGTTACCCCTCACCCCGTATCAAAACTCTAGACCAGCGTTTTTCAAACTGTGGGTCCCGACCCTTCAGTGGGTCGCGTGAAAAATGAAATGGGTCGCGACAAAAAAAAAGCAAGTGAGAGTAAGGCGGAGGAGGAGGAAGAGATGATGATGAAAAATTAACATTTCCTGAAATATCTCTCTTCTTTCTTTATCTCTTTCCCTCTCCCTTTCTCCTTTTCCTTTTTCCTTCTCTCTCTCTCTCTCTCTCTCTCTCTCTCTCTCTCTCTCTCTCTCTCTCTCTCTCTCTCTCTCTCTCTCTCTCTCTATATATATATATATATATATATATATATATATATATATGAAAAAGGTGGAAAAAGAGAGTCACGGGTCACCCAACTAGAGAACCTTGGAAGCAAAATAGAATCGTAGAAATGAGAGATACTACGTTAGCACATTGACCTTGCCTATCCGGAGCGACGTACATACATACATGCATACATCCATACATACATACATACATGCATACATACATACATGCATGCATGCATGCATACATACACACATGCATACATATACCAACGGTTTTCTCCCCTTACATTGGAGGTAACCAAAAAACAAAGACATAAAATCCACTCCCACTCATTCTATCCCCACATACTCCACTCCCATTCAATCCTCTCCCTCCCTCTCATCTTGGCTCCTCCTGGATGACGGGTCATCCCTGCATCTCGCCAACTACCCAGGGTCAGAGGCAATACAGCAAGATACAGCACATCCACAGCAAGGCCGCTCCATTTAATCGGCGACCCCCCTCTCCGTCCCCTCATGCAGAAAAAGAGATGGGGAGAAATCCCTTCGGGCTGCATCAAAATATCATTCCCACTTACTCCCTCACTCCCCCATCCCCCACCCACTCCCTTCCATGTATCACAGCATCATCCATACACAACTATTCTTCACTCACCCCATCTTCTCCCTTCCTTCCTCAACAGACATCCCCCTCTTTCCTAATGCCCATTTTACCCCATCCATCCATCCATCTCATCTAGGGTCGTCCTTTTATATTCACTCCTTCCACTTCTGTCTTCCACACTTCTTTTACTAATCTTTATTCACTCATCCCTTTCATGTGTCCAAACCATCCCAATACTTTTTCACCAACCCCATCTCCCAGCTCCCTCTCCATCCCCGCTCTCCTCTTCACTTCCTCATTTCTCACTCTATCCAACCTAGTAACCCCTACCATACTTCTCAGGCATTTCATCTCAAACGCATTCAAACTCCTCTTTTATGTTCAATGTTTCTACCCCATACAGTGCTATCGGCACAATCACTTTCATACAATCTTCTTTTAGCATCCATTCCCAAATGTTTATTTATCATCACACTTTTTAATCCCTTTTAAGGCATTTGCTTCTCTCAATCTACATTCTACCCTCCACTTCCACTCCTCCCTGTTCCGCCACATTCACCTAGGTATCTAAAGCGGAGCGACGTACGTACCTAAAACTGCCAACACTTAGGTAATGAAGGCATAGATGGGGCATGATAGAGCTCTGGGAGCACTTCGGTTGTTATGAGAAATACATCCAACATCCTTTAAGACATGAACCAAGCTATCTATACATCAGACATTCATTCCAGCGTCCTGTTGATGGAATATTCAGTGTGCAACGCAACAACAACTATCACAGGACAGCATATAAAATGGACAAGCTGTATTATATTTGAGTATGTCTAAAAATTGTCGGGTCGGCTACTGGGAGAATGCAGGAATTGTAATCCATCCATGCTACCAGCACAACCTTATAGTCTCCAGCAGTCTGCGACCACGACATGTAATCATCTTGTCTGGTCTACGAAACTACAGCATTGCGTAGTTTGTCGGCGTTAAATTAAGCGCATTAGGCAATGATCAGCGGCAATTGCGTAAGTTACGTAAATATATTGGGAGGATGAATTTTTCGTGTTGTTCAGTGATCATAGGTTGCAGAATGTAAGTGATAAAAGTAACGAGGAAAGTAATGTACGCTAATAAAACATCCATTAATCTTGTGGGTATGAAATAAATAATGTGCATTATGATATTACTATCGTGACGGCTGCAAGCAGCATCCCTATTTTCATAACTATCTGTTTAGAGGTTGTTGAATATTTGCTCTTTTGTTCTAAACATTCTACTCTAGTCGGAAAAGAGGATGTGATAACTGAGAGACTGGAATTTGTTGTAACACGTATAATGTATTTAAAGGAAATAAAATAAGAATTGATACTCTAGAGAAAATAACATTGGACGAATGTCCAAGGCCACTTTAGGGTACCAACTACGTTGCCAGACGTGTTGCCTTCTGATGTGACAAAATAAATATTCCTTTGCTAACTAGTTTTTTGCAAGAAGTTTTACATGGTAACATAAACTATGTACTGGTTTCTGGATGTTTCACTTCATCGTTAGTTAGGTAGCTATACATAATCAGAAATCATTGGTCATGCAAGTATTTGCATTACAGTACATAACAATACCTTATTCATTCTGGAGTTTACCCATTGTAATCTATATAATACTATGGACTGGTGGTTATACGATTTCTATTGAGTTTCTTGATTGAAAAGTTTTGTATAAACACCATTAATTACTGTATATGACAGTTTTAACCTTAAAGATCTTATCGAGTTATCGCTCCTGCTGTAGTGAATGTACACCAACAGCATCACGAATTCACAGTTGTCTGTTGGGTGGAGTGAGAAGGAGAGTAACTGCAAGAGCAGGTGACACTCGGCGAGTTTTTGTGACAACAAAGTGAGTATAAATGTAGAGAGAAAATCTTCCGTGACCATGGTAATTGAAACACGAGAGGCTCGAACATGTATGATATTGTTGTAAACAATGACAAGGAGTGGGTATTCTAGTAGAGATTGAGCCTACAGAAAATATTATGTAATGGTGCTTAATACACGTCATGTAATTCAAGAGGAGCTGTGGGTTGCCCAAGGGCTATCTACGTGAATTTCTTCTTGAGATTAAACAAAGAAACTTTAAATTACAGTTAATTATTTTTGTTTGAACTTCAATACGTACAAAGTTTTGTAATAAGGGTCGTACATTAATTTGTATTACATTTTCATTTATTTATGAACATTTAAGAAATGTTCATGTATTTACCATGAGTGATTAATTATTGAAAGAAATCTAGAATAAAGATTTGTGTGATAATTGAGTCATGCTCAGAATTGTTTACATAAATGAAGATGAAACAGAAGTAAAATAGTACCTGTCTTCTCTATTAAAAAGAGATGCATGAGTAATGTAATATTTGCTAGTGTCATCACTTTGAAAATCCATGAGACCTTAAGACCTGCAGGTATTTTTTTTTAATTATTTGTGATATTCAAATTTCAGAGATAGCTTGGTGCTGCCAAGGTTAGGCTAGTGAAGATTTTTTTTTTTACAATTTATTGTTCAAGATTCATGCAAATTTGTCTTGGATGAGGTTAACTATATAGAAAAAATTGTAACAAATGTTAGTAGCATTTACCATCCCACATAATACATAAATAGGATTTGTATAGATACACCCACTGTCCTTAAGGGGTTGAGTGAAAGTGTACTTCCACCGTATCCCCATCTAACAATCCATTTGTTGTCCTTCCCATCATATTACCTTGTGTGTGAGGGGTCACAGCTGCCCCCTTGTACACTACTCAGGTCGGTGCAGCAAGATATAGCACTTCCATGTAGACCCCAACAGCCAGAGCTAGTTTACATCCAACACTTCATTCCCTTGTAATATATTTTCTTATTAAACTTTTATTTTAATGTTTCTAATTTGAAAAATGATATCAATTGCTGCACAACAAAAATGCATATATCCTAAGAGAGTTTCCTCAATTTTTCAAAAGGGCTTTGAAAAGGGAGGTAGCCACCCACATTTTTTATTTGTATATTTATTATTTTATCATTATTATTATTATTTTTTAATTAGATCAGACATATTCCCTGATCTTCATAGCCTTCTCGACCAACATTTGCTATATTATGATTATTAATTAGCACAACTGAAGCCTCAGGACTCGGATAAACTAAACTCGCAATGTTTGCATAGTCATAGAAATAGTAATATTGAGGTTTTATAAAGTGATACTTTTATTTTGACTTACCATTTAATCTGTGACTTGACCTGAATTAAATTATCTCTTGGACCACAAATTTTGGTTTGATGCTGAATGTCAGCCAAAGATTGTGTTCCTGGATCCCTCGCAAGAAGCTAAATGACCTAAATTAACTATTTTGGATCTCCATTTTTGCTTTGATGCTAAATGTCAGTCAGAGATTATGTTCCTGGATCCCTTGCAAGAAGCTAAATGACCTGAATTAACTATCTTGGATCTCCAATTTTGCTTTGATGCTGAATGTCAGCCAAAGATTATGTTCCTGGATTCCTCGCAAGAAGCTATGTTCCTAGACCCCTAACATTGTCATGTTGCTGGGTTGCTAGTTTATTTTTTGTGCAGGATGTTGGTAATAATTGTTGCCTTGAGTTTCACTGATTTGAAACTTTCAGTCATTAAGTAACAGACCCTTGGACCCTCCTATGGATCTCTGGGGGGAAAAAAATGGATTGTTGTCTTTTTATACTGTTATGAATGTGGTGTTAATATCACTGACTAGGAGGAGGAGGAGGAGGGGAGGTTAAGGTGGGACAGTTACTACTTGTCAGCTCTTCCTAATTAGAAAAGTGGAGGAAAGAGTAAAAGTTGATTCAGGTTCTTGGGTAAAAATTAGGTACTGGAGTGCCAATCTCTTGTTGCTTCACTCCAAATGGAGGTAAAGTAATGGCCCACATTTGTTCTTTATATAGATGATATCAATGATAATTTGCCCTGCTGGCTAGTGGTACATGTAACTACAAACTCAACATTTATGCCATCTGAATGTAAATTACAACAATGTTAGGCATATTAGAGGTCAGAGTCGCAAAGTAGAAGACACAGAACACCTTATCCTACTCAGTCCCACTTTCCTTAACCAGACAACATAAATATCTCCTCTTTGAGTGATTGTGTGTGTGAAGGTGAGGCCTAAGACAACAAAGTGATTGATTGAAAACATTAGGTGTAATATATGATGTGCCATTTTGGCGCTCAAATAGACGGAGGTCCTCATTAGATGCAACAAAGTTTGTTTTGACTGTAATATAGTGATTATATTGTTCTGTTTTTATGATTTAGTAGTAGATCACTCTCATATGACCTTCTATAGAAAAGTATAATTTGTAACAGCAGGCTATGTCCCCCCAAAATTTTTGTCATGGGTTCCTCGGGTTGAGAATCACCAAACAAGGCAATTCCAGTTTACACATTTCTAGGAAAAACTTTCTTCACATTCTTCAAACATGTGATCTTTTTCCTGTGGGCTTGTGATACCCTTGCAAACCCATCATCTCTATCAGTATTCCGCCCCCTTTATGGGCCTGAACACTACCAAGAATCTGCCTCCTTCTTTTTAATTTCTTGAAAGATGGCTATCTCCCTTATAAAGGAGAAAAATTCCTTTGTATATAGATAATTGAAAGATGGCAAGTCTAATGCTTGTATGGTTTATACTTGTATGTAAGGCTTGGAGCCATTTTGGTTGCTGCTCTTTGTACTCTCTCAAACTTGTGTGGAGACTATACCAATGCAGATAAAGCTCTATAGTTTCATCATCCCCTCATTTCTATAGTTTTTGAAAAGCACCACGATTTTCTTCATCAATCTGTCTTGCCTACAACCTTACTGATATGTTTTTCAGGTGATAGGATATCTTTTATCAATATTTCCTAGATGTTTATCCACTTTTACTTTTACCATTGTTTCTCCTCCCTATGAATAATTAAATCGTGTTTTTTTTTCTCTATTTCTAGTCTCCAGTACATTGCATTTCCTTGCACTGAAATTAATTTTCCATCCTAGGGTCCAGGCATATATACTATCTAGATTAAAAAGAAAAAAACTTAGTCCTGTTTGTCTCTCACTTTTATGATCTTCACATTGTCTGCAACATATTAGTGTAGCTTGTTGTACATTCTACATTCATGTAGAAAAAGAATACTACGCATTTTATTGCTGACCCTTGTGGGGCTCTGCTTGTCACTGTTTTCTATCCTGACATCTTATCTTTTAATATTATTTTCATGTACCCATCCTTCAGGAAAACTTTTATCCACTTAAGTAGTTTACCTTGTAGTCTTCCAGTATGCCACAATTTTTATAGTTATTAATTGCGAAGTACCTTGCCAAAGACCTTCTCTTGATCTCTCTTGATCTAGGTTTACACAATTCTCTCTCTCTCTCTCTCTCTCTCTCTCTCTCTCTCTCTCTCTCTCTCTCTCTCTCTCTCTCTCTCTCTCTCTCTCTCTCTCTCTCTCTCTCTCTCTCCATTCCCTTCCCTTCCCTTCCCTTCCCTTCCCTTCCCTTCCCTTCCAGTCCTGTGGCAATTAATTTTCTTTATCTTGCAATTAGACAATGAATTTTGTATGCCAGTTGGTCCCCACATTTTTTTATTATTATTATTATCAGTTTGAGCTATCACTCAGCTCTGAATCTTTCTCACATTTTGATTCCAGCACTTTTATGTTTATAACTTCAAACCCAGTGCTATTGCTCATTTCCTTCCTCAACAAAATAATTTTCCCTCATGAAAACATGTTTGAAACTTTCCTTCATTATTTGAGTCTGTGTTGATGTTGCTTCAGATATCTCACCATCCATATTTAGCTTAGAGATTCCTTCCCAGTATCTCATTTCAACATTGGTAGATTTGTCAAACAATTTTGATTCATCAGTCAATATCAATCTGCCTCTGGTCTCTCTTGCAGAAGACCTGTAGCCGTCAGGTAACTAGCAACAGCCTCATCTTGTGTTTATCGATGATACTCTTTTCAAAATTCCCTTCTATTTCTCTTTGGATTCTTGTCAAATCATTTCTAAGTTCTTTGTATTCTTCTTAGTTCTGTTGGAGACTACACTCATAAAAGAATGCTGTTCACTTCAAACTTCTTACTATTGTTCCATTCTATTACTCTTTTTAAATCTATCCTTTACCACATCAATTACCTCATCTCCAGTGCAATATTGCCCCAGAGGATAAAGTGCTGGATATTGCCAATAAAATACTAATACCTTTATTCTGCTGGTTCACCTCTATTTTCCCCACACCATTCCTGGCTTTTGTGCTATCGTCAAGCTAGCACATCACCTTGTCCCAAGGTCCATTGGGTATGCCTCCTCTTTGCCACAGTCACCCCTTATATATTAGTCATGTGCACATACATTGTTATACCAAAAGTCTAATTGTTCCAGTTATTCATGTGAATATAGTATGTGCACTGTTATATGAAAAAGTTCCTACAGATAGATAATGGGCACCCAGATCTTGTACCTGGAGATGGTGGGTTTATGAACTGGATATTAGAGATTTCACACACCATCCATTTTCAAAACCCAATACCCTCACCTTCACCTGGAAGTTATACACAACCTCTGGATTGGGTCCAAGATCTTTCTTGTCTGCTTAAATTGTATTTCTTGTGCCTTATCATATAAGAGGATTTGAGAAATAGCAATTGATCACCTCCTTCTTATTACAATTTAGTGACACAAGAGACAGTCCTACACTAGTACAATGTAGACAACAGTTAAATGCCTCTTCCCAGAAAATATATATGGGATGGCCAGGGGATTGGCAGCCCTTTGCTATGGTGCTATTGGTTTCCAATCGGTTAAAATTGAAGTGGTATTTATTATTCCTCTATCTTTCTGTACATTTCTCTTCATCAATACACCTTTACATATCTCTCCCTGCATACGTCTAGGATGGGTTTCTAGGTGGTAAAACTTGAGGCAACAGTTGTAATTTCTTCAGCACTCCATGTTTCTCATCAACGTTACATCTTTACATATCTCCCCGTCACTATATCTCCCTGTTTACGAGTATATCTTCCATGGTTATGTAAATATCAAGTAATACATTTTTCTCTTGGTGGGTCCCCAAATGAAAATAAGTAGTTGTTGCTGTTGTTGTCGTTCCCTAGACTGTCTGTCCGAGCAGTCCTGTCTCCCCAAGGAATGCCACAGCAGGAACTGGGTTTTCCCACAAATCCTTTATAGAGTGTATGTTGTGTTGTTTGCGTGCATGATTGTGTATAATGCAGTCTTCTATTATGTGTTGTATGGTATGGGGTGAAGTGTTACATCCTGGGCAGCTGTTCACAATGTGGTCATCCAGCCTCTTCTGGTACCACAAAATAAGTAGTAGTTGCCTTGGGTTTCATTGACTGGAAACCCACAGTCCCATAATATCCAGCAATGGTTCTCAGGCACTTCTATAAACCTTTCTGGGAAGATTCCTTGGACTGTTGTATATTTTGTGTTAGTGTAGGACTGTATGTCACTAGCTGAAAGAAGTGGAAGGAGGGGAGTGGCTGCTAGTTGTCAGCTTACCATTTGAGAAGATGAAAGAAATACAGTTGAAGTTGATAGAGAGATCTTGGGCCTGATTCAGAGACTGACTGAAGGGTCTATCAGGGCTGCATCTTCAGATGGAGGGGAGGGTGGTGACAGGTTTTGAAAATAGACAGTAGGGTGATGATTCTGCCATTTATTGTGCAGGACTACCATGAAGACATACTTATTCTTGGTCCCTGAAACTAGATGATAAATAAGATAGTAATAGAATACAAATTCTGAATAGTAGTTGTTTGCTTTGTGTTGTCATAATGATATTTTGAATGACATTGTTATTCTTACTTGGACTTAACATGGAGATTTTGCATCCCAACAACTCATTTGACATGCAATGTCTGTTTTCAGTAATGATTAAATTTAATGTTGCCTACACCCCCTCTCAGAGAGGGCTAGGATGGGGTCTCAATACAGAGGACTTAATTTAGAAGGGAATTAATATAGTATGCCCATAGTACTTCCTTGCTGCCCAAAAGCATATTTAAGCATGAAATTAGTACATTTACTGAAGCATATATATACATACACCAATAGCTATCCCTTACAAAGGAGGTAGCCAAAAAACAAAGCCATAAAATCCACTCCACCCATTTCATCCCCATATAAATACATTATTTTTATGAATTCATCATTGTTCATGGTCATTAAAGGCTTATTTGTCTGAACAAAAGTATTTATGATAAATTTCTGTGCACTCATAGTCAAAGACCGATGAAATATTGTTTTTCAATGGAAAATTTTGTGTATCTTCCCGTAGTTTGTTCTCTTGTTTTTATTGGTTCTTCGTGTCATGTTTCATTTCTTTATACGAGATTGTTTCTAAAATACATTTACATGTTTTGGAAACTAAACTACAATGTATTTAAATTTTTTATTTAAATGAAAAATAACTTCTTCAACCAAATTTAATAGTAAAATAGTATAGCATATTACCAAGAACTGGGTCAGCAGGCATTATGAGTATCCCACAAGATGGATGTACCTGAGTTTTGTGTCGTTTTCAGATGTCTGAAGTGATTACATCAAGTGTAATACAATTTTTTTTCCAAATATAATATCACTCACTGATTACCGTGTGTATACCTAGATTTGGATACTCATGAGCATATAAGATATTGTATTATGGCATCCCTCATGTAACCACTATGATAGTACAGTAATTCATACCCATCAGAAGATGGAATCTTCTATTAAGTGTACTTAAAGATGCTGAAGCAAAGGAAAAATGCAGGGCTGGGTACATTCAAGTGCAATTGTGTTGTTTTTGCTTGGAAGAAAAGTGCTTTTTATTTTAGCCCAGATTATAGATGGTTCAGGATGTAAAAGAAGTGATATAGCCACTTCTAGCTTTAAAGGAATAAACTATAAAGCTTAGGACCTATCCCATCTCCAAAACGTTAATTTGGAACAAAATGAGGAATGGCGGTTCAGAGCAGTTGGCTGTAGGAATTTCAAATCGAGTGGACAGCTTTGCTCGACATTAGGGAGCCAAAGGATCTGTGAATAATGATAATAATAATAATAATAATAATAATAATGATAAATTAATAATAATGATAATAATAATAATAGATTAATAATAATAAATTAATAATAATAAATTAATAATAATAATAAATTAATAACAATTATAATAATAAAAATAATAAGTTATTAATAATAATAATAATAAAAATAAACAAGGAAGATATCAAGGAAGTAGAATACAGTGAGGCAGTATTCCAGTGGTGTAGAGTGCGGTCGGCAGGAATTGGAGGTTTCAAAGCAGCCTTGAGCTAAGCAACACACCGTGAAATGATTCCGTAGATAGTGGATTTTATTATTATTGTTTTATTATTCAGTTTCGTCACAGCATCAGTAACCACAAAATTGTAGGGGATACTGTGTGCAGTTGTGTTGATAAATTTTGTTGTCTGGGTAAGGGTTCAGGTACGGAGTCTACGTCAGTACGGTCAGGAGTTGCGTAGTGCGGACGAAGTAGTTGCTGTTGTCATATGCGCTTGAGGTGTTGCGAAGGGTAAACCACATTTGGGAATTTGAGAAAAGTGCTGGATTTGAACCCACAACTAAGCTAATGCGAGACCGGCAGACTATAACTTCACCCATGCACTGGCCAACCTGGGATTTGAGAACCGCTCGCATAGGCGAAAACAGTTGTCTCCACCTTGTTTCATTATTTTCACGCACGGTAAACTTGGCTATGCGTGGTAGCTTTGCTTACGTCGAGTCGGTCTATCCACGTGTCGCAGCTTTCATCCTGACGTCAAAATTTGAGCACTTTTTATTTATTTGTTTATTTTTTAATCTTGCAAAAGAAAATGACCCGTATTATTCTATTATATTCTATTTGTTCATATTATTTATTTGCTTGTTAGTTGTAAACTTACTTGTTTTATAATGGGAAAGCAAATAGGACATTTCATGAACGTTTGGTCAGCATATCCATATGTGATGCTAAGTGCGTTGCTCTTTTCCTATATACTACAATTAGGTACATTGGGTAAACGCCAGCGCGCGCGCGCGCACACACACACACACACACACACACACACACACACACACACACACACACTTTCAACGAACGGACGGCTTGACGAACGCTCTGAAGAAAAGTGCAGATTGTGGATACCAACGCAAAGAGAAGTGCCTTTTTGTATTTGCAGGGGGGGGGGAAATTGCTCGTGAGGCAGTAGGTAAGTAGGAAAAGAGGAGAAGGGGAGGGATTGCTGGGGAAATGGAAGGAAATGAGGATGTGGAGGACTTGGCCCAGGCAGACGGGCGTAAGGTCAACATGAAACGACCACCGGATGACGAAATGGCAAATAAAAATGTAAAGATTAGAAGTATAGAGAGGAGAAATACAGTAGAAAGTGACGAGAATATGTTCCAGGGATTTAAAGAGGGTGGGGGGGACACAACCCCCCCCCCGACTGATAAGACTAGAGGAGAGAGTTGATAAGGTGATCGAGGACTTGGAACGTAAGTTAGGTAAGGTAGACTCCATCTTCCAGAGAATTGAAAGATTGGAACAACTAGAGAAGGCTAACAGAAACTTAACTGAAGAAGTAGAGGACCTAAAAAGACAGTTAGGAAATGTAAAGGAGGAGAATGAGAAATTGAAGAAGAATAGTAATGAAAACAGTGAGAAAATAGCTACAGAAGCTAAAAATTGGAGAATAACTCAAGAAGGGAATAAGGTTTCATTCACTGACATAGTCAAACAGCAATTGAAAGAACATAATGAAGACTCAGTTATTAAAGTGATGAGACAGAAGGAGAATATAGTAAGAGAATTAGCTGACAAAAAGAAATGTATAATTATATTAGGAATGGAAGAGAAACATAACCCAGATAGAACCGCAAGAATCAAGGAGGAAAATGAAAGGGTAAGCAGTTTATTAAAATTAGTCCAGGAAGATGAACCAGAAATTATAAAGGAAATTGAGGAAAAATTCAGACTCGGAAAATATAGTACAGATAAGACCAGACCAATTAAGATTAAATTCAGGTCACAAACAACGGCAGAGAAAATTCTATCCAAGACAGGGAAACTAGCAACAAATGATCAATATAAAAAGGTATGGATAAAAAGAGAAATGAATAAGGAGGAAAGAGAGGCAGAAAAGCAGAAAAGAATTGAAGCTAAGGCAAAAAACGAGGAAAGAACGGAGTCAGAGAAAGAGAGATTCTATTGGAGAGTAGTGAACATGAAAATAAAGCAGTTCGACATACTAAAGAAAAACATAAGGGAAACAGAGAACACAATGGAAGTGGCAGAAAACTAAGAGTGTCTTACACAAATATAGATGGATTGATAACAGGATTGAATGAACTGAATGATTATTTGAAAGAAAAAGAACCGGACATAATGGGAATTGTAGAAACAAAATTAAAAGGCCCACTACCACCCAACAGTGTAGGACATGATACATACAATTATTGGATTAGAAACAGAGAGAAAAAACAAGGGGGTGGAGTTATGTTCCTGACAAAGAAGGATATAAACGTGAAAGGTGTCATATATGGAAAGAATACAGTAGAGATGATTATGATAGAAGTGGAAGACCGAGATAAGAAGAGCAGAAAATTTGTGATCAATTATGTGCCTCCGAAAACAGCCTCATGGGAGGAGAGTGAACATAAAAGTATGTTAGAGGACACAAAGATAGCATTAACTAAAATAATGGAAGACGGAGGAAGAATAGTTATGATGGGCGACTTTAATTGCAAAGAAATCTGCTGGGAAGAAATGACAGTAAAGAGTGGTGATGACTCATGGGGAAATGCTCTACTTGAGATGATTACTGACCATTCAATGACACAATGGATACAAGAGAACACTAGGTATAGAAATGAAGAAGAACCATCGAGGCTAGACTTAATAATTACATCTGAACCTAGAATAGTGGACAAGATTGAATATAAAACACCAATAGGTAAAAGTGACCACATATTGATTGAACTGGAACTTAATGAAGAAAAATATATGAAAAGAAATGAACAATATAGAAAAGGAAGAATGATGTATGAAAAAACAAACTTTGATAAAATAAGAGAATTCTTCCAACAAGAAAACTGGGAAGAAATATACAAAGAAGAAACATCAGTGGAAGAGAAATGGAATATTTTGACAAAAATTTACAAAGAAGGAGTGGAAAAGTATGTCCCAAGACAAAAACAAGAAAAAGAATATGTAAAATGCTGGTACAACAAAAGTTGTAGGGAGTTAAAAGACAAAAGAGACAAAGCCTGGACCGGATGGAAAAAAGACAGAAGACCTGAAAAATGGAAAATATATACTGGTTATAGAAATGAATATGTACAAAAGTGCAGAGAGGAAAAAAGAAAATATGAAAAAGATGTTATAGAAAAGTGTAAAGATCAACCAAAACTATTCTACAGATTTGTAAACAATAAACTGAAAAACAAACAAGACTTGGAGAAATTAAGACAAGGAGGAGTTGAATACACTGAGGAAATGGAAATGGCAGAAATTATGAACAAACATTTTAAATCAGTGTTTACAAGGGAAAATATACAACCTGAAGAGATTGAGTGGAAGGAAAAAGTCCCCCCTATGGAAGAAATAGAAGTAACGAAGAATGAAATATTGACACACTTGGGTAATTTTGATGTCAGAAAATCGCATGGGCCAGATGAAATAGCAAACTGGATTCTGAAAGAATGTAG
>NC_134784.1:64390673-64393173 GCF_046742065.1 Oratosquilla oratoria
CAGCATAAACTAATTTAAGGGAAAATATGGTAAACGGGGATGTAACAGGTTCCCATAACATGCATGCGTTTGATGAATGGAACCCGACGGGTGCTGACAAACCTAATTAATACTGAAAGGAAATTTAGGTAAAGACGTATTCGCGCACACACACGCATACACATACATACATTACATATCTTCATGCATTCATCTATTCATACGAACATTCATACACGCGTACATACCGAGCATGCTGCACTGCATAAATACATACATGCCAACTCATGTCACTATTATATATTTAGTATATAGGAACGTTGGGATAGAAGAGGTATGTTGTATTTCTCTTCCGCGCGATTTCGATGCAAGAGGTTTGTTATCAGTCAGGAGCGAAAGCGCTGACTCACCCGGGCTGTTGTTGCATAACCTAAATCTTGAAGAGTCAGCATGAGACACAGCTTATGCCGGAGAGTCGTCAGACACTGTCTTGCGTGCTTGGAACTTTGGACACCTGAACGCAAAAGACTTAGTAACCATGTAGTGAACCCAGAAAAAAAGATGGCTGTCTTAAGAGAAAGTTAGACAATTTTATGGGTGGAAATGATAGGTGGTAATGGACATGGAACTGCCTAGTGTTGGGCTTATGGTCTCTCGCAACCTCCTATTTTCTTATCTTTAGCTGCCCGTGTATTTTATAATGTGCACTTGTAGAGTAATTAAAATGAAGGCGCACTTTAAATTTCAGTGAGGTGGAATTAGACATAGAACTGCAAAATAGGAAAATTATAAAGACGTCCCGAAATAAGTTTTGTTTTCAAGACATCACAGTATTTAATGGATTAATGTGCAAAAACTGCTCGATGTGCTTTGGCAGTTTATCAATATTAGGCCTTATATTTGATAATCATACTTTCAATACCTCGTCAGTACATTAGATGTTTTCTTAAAAAAAAGTCATTGATTAATATTCCGTTATAAAAAATAATGGGGCGGACCGGATGAGAAACTATAGCAGGTGGCACGTACCGACTTTTCGCCGTCCATGACACGACGTCGTGGATCAGTGTTATCTCGTTTCCTTACTGACGAAAAATTTCCGCCATTCTCTTTTATGAAGCTTTATTTAACAAAACCACGTGGAAGAATACAAATAATCACTCTTGTAAATGGACGATTTAAAGATTACAAAGGATTGCAAAGGCGGAACATGCCGACAGGAGACCTTTTGGTCCATATCTAGGTCGGATGCGAAAAAAATCATAACAATAATAATAAATAAATAAATAAAAACTATAATAATGTAAAAAATCAAATAAAATACATAAATAAAGGCATAGGTATAGTTAAATAATAAACAAACAGGTAAATAGTAAATAATAATTAATTGACATATAACTAATAATAAATGAGCATGAAGCAGACAAATGATAAAACAAAAACAAATAATATAAAATAAATAATAATCATTATAGCATTATTACGGACACCGTTTATGTTTTCATATGCAGAGAAAATTCGTCTAAATCTATAAAGTGATCGCAAATGGCGAAAGATAGATTATATTCCGCTATGGATATTAAATAATACAATTACTGGGTGGCATATCTGAAAAATATATGTGTACATATGCGTTCTCGCCTCGTTTTCTACGTCAGTGTGTGTAACAAACGGCATGTACGGTGACTTGTACATATTTACACAGTCACACATGTGAAATAACGGTAGTCTTAATATAGTAAAATAAATACAGGATAACGCTCACATGATATGAAATGTAGTACACACACACATATATATACCAAAGGCTTTTTCCCCCTTACAAGGGAGGTTGCCAAAAAAAAAAAAAAAAGGCATGAAAACCATTCCCACCCATTCCATCCCTAATACACTCCCCTCCCCTCCACCCTCCTTCTTCCCTCTTATCTTGGCACCTCCTGGATGACGGGTCATCCCTGCATCTTGTCCACTGCCCCGGGTCCTAAGCAGTGTCGCAAGACACAGCACATCCACAGCAAGGCCGTTGTGAAATGTAGCACCTGTTGGTATACGTGACATCTCAAAATGTTTTACACTGCCGGAATCCAATGAAACAACAAAGAAACTTGGATCTGTTGTGACGGTTTCTGCAAGCAAATGTTCCAGAAATCACCTCAGTCGTCTAACTGTGACAAGTAATACGTAATCCGCAATTGAAACTTAAATTGACAAATTGATGACATTACTCCTCCTTTATTGTTATTTTCATTCACAAAATAGGCAAAAAAAAACGAAAAAAAAAAACGCACTACATAAATATTTTTGTTGGTCACGTGAGTTTTGCAGACGAATTAGAAGGACAGCAATGGACGCTTTCACACGCGTGGAAAAGTCCATAAACACCCATGGTTACATGCGTGGACGACGTCGTGTCGTGCACGGCGCAAATTCGATACGTATGAAACGAGCCTATGGCTCATTTTTCCCAAGTGTCCCAACCGAACACGTCACAATGTTAAAGCGTTGATTGAATGTTTGTGTC
>NC_134784.1:64398173-64453173 GCF_046742065.1 Oratosquilla oratoria
CCAGTTTAGCCAATCTCTCCTCATATGATAGGTTTGCAAGTGCAGGTGCCATTTTTGTTGCTGCTCTCTGGATTCTTTCTATTTTCTTTATATTCTTTTTGATACTGGGTGACCACAATGTCGCCGAATACTCTAGGCCTTATCAATGTAACCATTTTTTTTTTAATCAAGTCTTCGTCCAAGTATGCAAATGCTACTTTTATTGATCTTAGCAAGTTGTAAGCCTCCCCGACAATTTTGTTAGTCTGTTTATCATGGGACAAGTCGTTTGTGATAATTACCCCCAAATCTATTTCGGATCCTGCCTTCTTTACCTCCTTGGTTCCAATTGTATATTTTCCTGATATTCTGTTTTTGCTTTTTCCAAACTCCATTATGCTACACTTCTTAGTATTAAAGTCCACTTCCCATTTCTGACTCCAGCTCCAAACCTTATTCAGGTCTTCCTGCAGTGCTTCACAGTCCTTATCAGTTTCTACTTTCCTTAACAGTTTGGCGTCGTCTGCAAAGAAGTTCATGTATCATTTCACATCCTCGTCCATGTCATTCACATAAATAGCAAACATTATTGGTGCTAATACAGATCCTTGCGGTACTCCACTGATCACCTCTTTCCAATCTGAATATTTTTCTGTGAGCACTACTCTCATCTTTCTACCAGTCAGGAAGTCCTCCATCCATTTTAGTAGGTTCCCTTGTATTTCTCCTATGTGTTCCAGTTTTTTTTTTTTTTAGCAATTTTCTATGTGGTACTTTGTCAAAAGATTTTTGCAAGTCTAGGGAGGCGCAATCAGTGTGTGTGTGTGTGTGTGTGAGCGTGTGTAGGCTGTCGTCTTTGATTTGGTCAAGGTCGTAAGCGTTCGCACGTCGTTGAGACTATCATAGAAAGTGGGAATTTCTCCAAGGATGATAGGGAGACATCTCGCTCTCACTTTCATTTACATTTTTCTCCCCTTCCTCTCACATTCTGTAGTTCTTTATGTACTTTTGCGTGTGCAAGTGCGTGTACAGGTGAATGTTTAAGTAGTCATTTTGTTTAATGTAAATGGAAACGAACACTTGCTTCTTACGTCATGGTAAGGTAAGGTTAGTTTAGGCTACGCGCCTGGTGGGTCTAAATGATGATGCAATGTTCGTCTCTGCTGCAGGTAGGGCTGCGAACTACTTTTATTTATTTATTTACATGTTTAGTTCTTTTTTTTCGGGGGAACGCTATTTTTTTTTATCGTCGGGGAGAGTTTCACATACGTGTATGTGGATGGAGATATCTTGTGCGGAAATGTAATGAACTTAGTTTTAATACAAAGCATGAATTTACAATTTACTTTTATTACTTTTTGTAGGCGTTATCATTTATTTAGTTTTTTGTTTATCCATTTGCACATCTGGAGTTTTATGGGCTAAGCTACCGGTATGTTAATGAAATTTTGTTATTAACAGTATCATTATTTTTAATGTGAACCATGATGATGATGATAATGATGGTTATGATAATTATGATAATTATCAATTATAATTGATGATAGTGATTGATTAGTTGATACACACACACACACACACACACACACACACACACACACACACACACACAACTCGGTGGCGTAGTTGGTAGAGCGCTGAACTGCCACCACAGTGGCCCGCAGTTCTTGGTTCGAATCCTGCCCAGGGCCGAAATTATTTCGGTACCGCTGCGCTTCGGGTCGTTACTCTGACTCTCGTGGGCGGGGAGTTGGGTGTGTGTGTGTGTGTGTGCAAGGTCATAGCATTACCCATAGATCGGACGTACGAGCTCTGAGCTCTCTTCCAGGAGGCAAATAGCTGTCGATCACGAGTCCAACACGTGATCCAAAGACCAAGTGAATACAGGTACCGGTATAGTTCCTTAATGGTGTGGACTTTGCATCATCCTGCGTTGGAGGGACAGGAAGGGAGGAAAGGAGGTCGAGTTGGAGATAATGTCTGTCTGGCGGTTTTACTTCCATTTGAAGTCATTGGTAGGAGGCGGAGGCGGGTCGGGCGAGGTGGTGCTGTATTTAGGTATTGTGGACACACACACACACACACACACACACACACACACACACACACACACACACACACACACACACACACACACACACACACACACACACACACACAGGTACGGGACGTTAGTCAAGGAGTTGTGACCTTGCTGTCCCGGTGTGTGGAGTGTGAGTGGTCTCAGACCTACCCAGAGATCTGCTAATAATGAGCTCTGAGCTCACTGCCGTAGGGTGGTGTCTGGCTGTCTCGACAGAGACTGCAGCAGATCCGAGGTGAATACACACACACACACACACACACACACACACACACACACACACACACACACACACACACACACACACACACACACACACACACACACACACACGGCTCGGTGGCGGATTGGTAAAGCACTGGCCTCACAAGCCAGAGAACCGGGGTTCGATTCCCCGGCCGGGCGGAGATAAGTTGGGTTTGTCTCCTTTCACGTGTAACCCCTGTTCACCTAGCAGTGAGTAGGTACGGGACGTTAGTCAAGGAGTTGTGACCTTGCTGTCCCGGTGTGTGGTGTGTGTGTGTGGTCTCAGACCTACCCAGAGTTCGGCAAATAATGAGCTCTGAGCTCACTACCGTAGGGTGGTGTCTGGCTGTCTCGACAGAGACTGCAGCAGATCCGAGGTGAATACACACACACACCGTATCAGACACTTTCTATTTTGAAAATTGAGTAAAATACGGAAAATATACTGAATAAACATACAAGTATTTCACAAGCGTAGAATGTGGGTGAGGAATTTCCATACCTCCGTGATGCGATTATCACCGTCATATGGTGTAACCAACGTCTTCGTGATTGTGATTTGTCCTTTGGCGCCAACATCGCATGAGACTTCCGCGTAATCGCTCGGGAGGCCGTTGCAAGTTGTAATCAGCAAAGGGGAGTATTGTGATAGAGGTTGATGTAATAAGAACATAAAGAAGAAGAACATAAGAAATAAAGGAGACTGCAAAAGACCATAAGGCCTACACTAGGCAGCTCCGTATCCATCACCACCTGTCATCCTCATCCATAAAGTTGTCTAATCGTTTTTTAAAACAACTGATAGTTTCAGCGCTTACTACATGGTTACTAAGTCAGGAATTATAATAAATTAGTACCACGGCAGGACTCGTGTTAATGGACTTACATTGGACGAATTTAGATTTAAGGAGGAAATAGGCAAGAATTGGTTTACCAGTAGATTGGTCCCCATTTGAAATAGTAACCATGTAGTGAGCGCAGCTATTGTTTTTTTTTTTTTTTTTTTTTTTAATTAACGATGGTTAGGTAACTTTATGGACAGGGATGATATAGGAGGTAATGGACTGCGTAGTGTAGGCCTTATGGTCTCCTGCCTCCTCCTCTATCCCTATGCTCCCTCCATACGTTAGTACAGCGTCAGGCGATTTTAATCAAGAGCTCAGGCGGTGGGTGTGGTTCGGGTTGGTTTGGGTGTAATGCCAACTTAACAAAGTCAATTAGAACGAATACGATGTTACATTTCACAAAAAGTGAGTAGATAGCGGGTTGTTGTCACCTTGCAAATGTCATCACTGCCTAGGGTAAGCCTTATGGTATCTTGCAGTCTCCTTCATTCTTATGTTCTTATGTAATAAGACCTTGTACGTCGAGTGATCTTAGGAGAGTCCTGAAAGGGGAGAGGGGGAGGGGGGGGGTGCTAGGGAGGAAAATGGAGTGATCTTGCGGCAGTTGGAGTAGGTTAGGCCTAGCTGAATGGAATACCCTGGCTGTAGCCAAGGTCTAAATATACAGGTCAGACCGTTTACATTCTTCTGCGCAGCTTCTGACGTCATTTGGCTGAGTCCATTTTCTCTTTGTGATACACTGAAGAAAACTGAAACGCCAAGGAAGACAGGAACTATAATATTTTATATTATATATATTATATATTCATATATATAGACAGGAACTATAATATTTTATATATATTTTATATAATATTTGTCAGAATATAACTAATTGCATGGAGCGATGCGAGCGAAGGCGACGTCATTTTCGAACGACGGACCAGCTTCAACTGACAGCTATAGGACCCGCTAACCCCACTTTGAACAGCCAGGTGACGTTCACGGGCCCGCTGCGCCAACTCCCTCGAAATTCGGTCGGAAGTGGTTAGACCTTATATTCTTAGATCTTGGCTGTAGCCAAGAGGAAGGAATCGTACACGGCTGAATAGGATTGGCCGTGCCGTAGATGGAGTAAAGGTATAAATACTAGGGATGGGATGGGGGATGGGACGCTGAAAGGTTAGATCCAAAACACTTGGGCAAATACCGTGTTTTCGAAATATCCTTCGACCTTTACTACGTTGGATTTTCTATGACCCAACCCCCCCCCCCTCTCTCTCTCTCTCTCTCTCTCTCTCTCTCTCTCTCTCTCTCTCTCTCTCTCTCTCTCTCTCTCTCTCTCTCTCTCTCTCTCTCTCTCTCTCCCTTTTTTATCATGATTTATTCTTTTAATACTATTCGTTACTATTTATTTTCAACACTATTATTTTCATCATTGTAATTATGATTATTATTATTTTTATATTTTTATTATTATCACCATCATTATTATTATTACTTTCATTATCTTTGTAATTATTGTTATTATCATTGTTATTATTATTGTTTAAATATTTAATTTTTCGTTTTTTATTATCATTGTTATCACTATTATTGTTATTAGTTAATATTTTTTTTATTTCTTTGTTATTAGTATTATCATTATTATTATTATTACTTTTATTTTATTGTTATTATTATCATTATTATTATTATTATTATTATTATTACTTTTATTATAATTTTTTTTATTATTGTTGTTATTATTGGAAAAGAAAAATGATAATAAAAATGAAAAAAATAATTGAAAGAAAACGAAAAATGTGGCAAGGAAGGTGTGAAATTTAGGAAAAGAAAAATGATAATAAAAAAAAAAAAAAATTGAAATAAAACGAAAAATGTGGCAAGGAAGGTGTGAAATTTAGGAAAAGAAAAATGATAATAAAAATGAAAAAATAATTGAAATAAAACGAAAAATGTGGCAAGGAAGATGTGAAATTTAGGAAAATAAAAATGATAATAAAAATAAAAAAAAATAATTGAAATAAAACGAAAAATGTGGCAAGGAAGGTGTGAAATTTAGGAAAATAAAAATGATAATAAAAATAAAAAAAAATAATTGAAATAAAACGAAAAATGTGGCAAGGAAGGTGTGAAACTTAGTCCGGGGGTCTGATATATGGTACGGAATTCCTCTCGTTGGGGTCATATATGGCGGTGACTTTTGTCCATTTAAAGTCTCTTGTCCTTTTGTTTGTGTTGTTGTAATTATCTGTTAGATATTCGATTATTCCTCTTTGTTTTTTGTTTAGTCCTTTGGGCCAAAATGGTGGATTTCTCCCAATCTGGTAAATGTCCTTCTGTGTCTACGTGGTTTACGAGGGCGTTTGTCTCACGGTGGTGTCATGTCCGCTTTGTGCTCTTGCTTGTCAGTCCTCTGTATGTTTCTCCAAAGTATGCGCTGTCGCATACGTTGCAGAAAATTTTATAGACTATGCTGGTGTCGCTGTGAGGTTTTGTGTTCTTCCTAACCAAGTGTCCGATTTTCTTCCCCGTGTCGTTAACAAATAACATAAAGGCCTAGGTACTACCTACTTAGTATGCGGGAAAAGCAAGATTCTTGGACCACGATGGAACGTAATGTATTTGCTTTTCTATTATTGATGTTGGTGGCTTTTCGGAGTGATCTGAGTATTCCTTGTGGGTACTTAAGTGTTTTAAAGGCTGCTGTGATGCAGTTCAGCTCGTCTGTTAAATATTCCTCGTTATATATGCGGCTCTGAGGTAGAATCCGATGACTTCTGATTTTGTCCGCCCATCGTGGGCGCTGAAAAAGTGAATGTAGTCGTCTTTGTTGGTCGGCTTTCTGTATACCTTGAATTTGGCAGTATTACCCAACGTGATAAGTGTCTATATGTATGTATGTATATATATATATATATATATATATATATATATATATATGTATGTATGTGTGTGTATGTACATTTGTGTATGTATGTATATACTGTGTATATGTATGTGTATATATGTATGTATATATGTGTATGTATAATTGTATATGTGTGTATATATGTATATGTATGTACATGGATGTATATATATGTATATGTGTGTATATATATGTATGCATATTATTTATATGATATATATATTGTGTGTGTGTGTTTGTGTCATGGCATTTGGAAATAAACTCTCCTACTGAGATTCGAACTCTTGCCTTAGCGGCTTGCTACTGGTTCCCGAGATTAGGAAAGATCGCTGCCTGCGCCCCAATTTCCTTTTTCTGTACACCCAGAGGGCGATTCTCAGGGATATAGCGTGATGTCGTGGCTCAGGAGGCTGACGTCATCTATGTGGGGGCTTATTGGGGATATAACAAGACCTCAGCCATCAAAGTTAGAAAGGAAGTCGAAGGCTAAGTCATAGGGATAATGAGAAATTGAAAAAAAAACTTTTAGTGGTAGGTAAACTGAAATGAAAAGATGCAGCAAGAAAGAAATTAAATTAACTTCAGTAGAGGGAAAGATTGTATGTTTGCGCGTGTAGTCGTATTTTTGTTTGCGATGTGCTTGTGTGTGTGTATGCCATGCAGGGAGGGTTGTTGCTTCTATGGGGGTGTACATTCAAAGGGCTATTATATATGTATATATATATATATATATATATATATATATATATATATATATATATATATATATATATATGGAGGTGAGGTGGCAAAATAAAACGTTAAGGCTAGAGTATGGAGCTTTATTCAGAACCAGACGTTTCGACCTCTTGGGCCTTCTTCAGTGGAGTGAGGAGGGCCCAAGAGTTCGAAACGTCTGGTTGTGAATATAGCTCCATACTCTAGCTTTAACGTTTCATTTTACCACCTCACCTCCATATTTGTCTGTCTTTACATTATATATATATATATATATATATATATATATATATATATATATATAATATATATATATATATATATATATATATATATATATATGGGCGATGCATATCCTGCCTGCGGCCAGCGAAACACTTCCTGAAATAGCATAGTCAATTTGCCGTCGAGAGGAGAACGGGTACAAGTATATTTATATTCAGTTGAATGTGAATATATATATATATATATATATATATATATATATATATATATATATATATATATATATATATATATATATATATATATATTGGCACGTTTATACAAAGTGGTAGATGAATATATGAATACATCCAGCGAGGACTGAACCCGACCAACCTAGTCTACTGAGAATCTGCTGTCTTCCAAACGCTTGCCGCAGGATATAGACGGACTTATATCCTTGGTACTTAGAACCCAGCACATCGCGGCACGTCTGGTCACGATGAGTCAAAGCTGGCAAAAAGGATGCGTTGTATATTCGCTCGGCTGTACACGATTTCACGTGTACACCGCCCGAGAGAGAGACACAGCTGTTGTCTGTGAGCGGAGGTCTAGGTGTGATGTGTCGTATCAGCGTGTTTGTGTTCGGCTTGCAGTCTTTCTAGGTGTCTCGTGTGATGTGTGTGTGTTGGTTGAGTTGGGGGATGCTGGCATTTCAGTGTAGGGGCTCAGTGGTTCTGAAGTCGCTCCGTCGCGAACCCGGACTGCAGCATTCTGAACGTTCAACATGTGTCCACGTGGTTCTCAGGCCTATATAGGCTACCGCGCCCCCCCCCTCCTGTTTCACTTTCTCCTCGTTGCCTCTGCCGCTGTTGTTTGCATGCATTCTCTCAGGCATTGGTCATTTTAACAAGTCCACCCTGTCGCTACCGTTGCAGACAGGAAAGTCTATTATTTTACTCTACATTGGCAGTCTTAACCGTGCCCATGTAGAAGACTTTGTAGCGTGAAATCAACTATGCCTTTGGTTCAATTCACCGATTGCAAGGTTCGAATCGCCATCACCCAGACCTCCGTCTCAAGTAGTGTCGCCACATTTATTTGCATCTTAGAATGGAAAATATAAAATCATAAGCTTTGTTATTACTTATCTACTTTTTCCCATTTCATCATTATAATGAACAATACGAACTACTTTCTTTTGCGCATACGACCTCGACGCTGTTTTACCACCGTCTCTGCCCACTCACTCAGGGAACGCACGCACTGTGCACGGAATTTGTTGCTAGATAATACTCCAAATAGTAACGAAGCTGGATACGAGGGAGATTTGTGTGGAGTTTGCTACCAGATAATACTCCGAATACTAACGAAGCTGGATGCGAGGGAGATTTGTGTGTTCCAATCACACGCCATCTATTGCCTGCAGGTGAAGCATTACCAACATCCCGCGTTTCCCGAAGCTGAAAAAAGAATCGACGCCATATTTCGAACGAAGCCAGAAAACCTTTTTTTTTCATATACGACATGGAGATCTGCACAATTTCTTCGATATTCGAATTTCCGTGTTTCTTGCATATCGGCCCTTTGTTTCCATGTTATTGGTTGCACAGGCTGGCGGTTGGAAGAATCTTTTTATAAAATTCTTCAATGGACAAGAGACGCGTGAAATGTGGATAGTACCTGTGGGAAAAAAAGGGGGGGGGTTGTGCAATATAGCACATCCAGACGTTCCTGCTCGAACGAGTATCACCTGCTGCCTCACCTAGTTGTGCCCTCTAGTATCTAGTTCCACCAAGGAAGTCGATATATTGATAGTGTCGATAGTGTGACGTAGCGATTGAGGCGAATAGTACATTCAATTAGTGCCAAAGCTTTCCTCCGAATATGTAACGGTAACTCAATTCTTCCGGTTTCAGCACTACTCCTCCGGTGAAGGTACGTCACTGTGTTACAGGTGATGGTGATAGCTGGAAACTTAAGCCGGGTCCTCACTTGTTGCATTTCCGCGTATCGTATCATCTTTGCGTACCACCTAGTGATACGATACGGTGCAACAGGGTATTGTACCCACTTGTTGCGTATCCGCCTGCTGTATACGGATACGCAACAAGTGGGTACAATACCCTGTTGCACCGTATCGTATCACTAGGTGGTACGCAAGATGATACGATACGTGGAAATGCAACAACCCGGCTTTAGTCATAATCCACAACACAAGAGGTGGAGCCTGTCTCGTCCGCAGTGCACGCACTGGATAGGGATTGAGAAGGTGGCATAGTTCTGTATTTGGCTTGGACGACTGTGTAGCCCATTGTAGGATCCACACTACTCCACCCTACTTGTGGAAGGGGCTAGGAAAGGTGCCTCGAACATGGTCTCACCACCTTCACCTGATTGGGAATTCGCCAACCAGCAAAGCCACCCTTAAGGTGGTGGCGCCACACTAGGCATTTTCCGCTAGCATGCCACTTGCTTACGCTATTCCGTTTGAGTAGAAACGTCTTCGGTTACAATATTCTAGACTTTTGGATGAATATTTCGAAAATGTGTCTAGTATTCGTATTATAGGTTTTAACTTTCCTAGTTCGTCATTCATCTTCTAACTTATAACGCAAGAGTAAATTGAGATTAAGAAATATGAAAAACGAAAGATCGTAAACGAAGTCGTTTTTGCTCCAACGAAGTAGCAAAACCAAAAAGCAAGCTAGCGTACCGTGCTGCCACAATTAGAGTAGAGGAGACACCTGTAGCAACGTCACGCTTTAAGAAATCGTTCTTTAGTTACGCACAGCGTTTATAGTTTCCTTATGCAAATATATTTTAAATAATTGTTATACGTTGCCAATGTACTATTATTCTGCATAGTAATAATTGTATCTTATAAACCAATCTGTTCACTATTCTACTAAATGTGTCACATGCCCTTTTTTAGTTTTCCCTGATAAGTCAACAGTCCGATCCATCTACATTTGCGTTGTGCTTCAATTTAGTGTCACAAGAGAACTTTAATATCTCTGATCCAGAACTCATGGTTGACAACACTCAACAAATAATAGTAACACCCGTAGTACGCACTCAATGGAAAACTCTTGTAGTTCCTCCAAATCCCCTGTGCATCCCGCCCTGCTGCGCGAATGCTGCCCTTGAACAGGGGAATGATTCCCCCCCCACCACCACCACTCTTTGCTTCCTCCTCTGCGATACGATAATGTTGTCGAAGATAGAAACTCAAATCCAAAGTCTTGCGTAGAAAATACCCTTGAATTCCATTAATCACCTGATTTTACACCCCTACCTTCGACCACAGGTGTTAGGTTAGGTTTGGTTAATTTCGCTTTGACGTTTCCAACATACAGTTTGATAAGTTAGGGTATTTGCACCGATCCAGAGTAGTCGGTCCGTTGCCCCAGATCTCTCTCGCTGGAAGAGATCCACGGTTTCCAAGATTAAAAGGAATCACACACCCATATTTACTCCACATTCCAAGAGCAAACTCACGCAACCCTTTACCTATATACCTCGATAATGAACAAGTAAAAGCCGCAATTGTCGTTATGTTAACCTTATTCAGCTAATTGTAGGAGGAATCATTTCCCCGCCGCTTTGAAAGAAACTATCGTCTTCCCTCTCTCTCCAAAACTAGAGAAAGAACTTTCCAAAATGGCTACCATCCAGTCGATCTCACATTTCTTTTAACGTCTAGAAAACAATTTCCTTCTCTTGTCCTTCCTAATCAGCTTCCGTTCTGGTCACCATATTTTTCACCGTTTTTTTTTTCGCTTAAGAAATGGTGATGGTGGATCTAACGTACCCGCTTCTGGGCTACCTTTCTTCCAGTCCCAATTTATATCTCATTGTGAAGATTTCCTCAAGGAAGCGTCCTCTTCACCCTAGCCATCGATGGTGGAGAAGCATTTCCCATGAAAGCATCCCCCAAACGCGGCAAGAATAATAACAATCAAACAAGGATGGATCAACGTCCATCCAACCAAGGTCCATCTGTTAGCCTCCCGTCCCGTCCCGTAATGCATCTCTGTGAGCAGAACGATAAAAAAAAAAAAAAAAAAAAAAAAAAAAAAAAAAAAAATATATATATATATATATATATATATATATACATATATATATAATAATAATAATAATAAATAAAATAAAATAATAAATAAATAAATATAAAACAAATCGCATAAAGGGTAATAATGTAATAATCGTCGGCGTTATCAACGGGCCCAAACACAACAGTTGATAACTACAACTAAACCAAGACGAAGTGGATCATGATTTGGAGTACCCTAGATTCTTGGTACTGAAATCTACTAACGAGTCTTTATCAAAGACGTGCCCCTTAATTAAGAGTATGGTGAATAGAAGACAAAAAGAGCTGCCCATGAAATATAGCTGAAGGAGAAACACCATAAATAAAATTGGTATCCAGAGATTAATATGACAAACACAGTCGTTACAACCCACGCCGACACCAAAGTCCAAATCCACACAGAACATTTGATACCAGTGTGGGAGTATTTCGCATTCTACTGTACCACGCAGAATAAATGATGGGGAGGATAGTAATACGATCAGAAATTAAATTAAAAGTTTTATTGAATTGAGAAAGCAAATGGTACATAGATCAAAACCTCCACACTATGAGTTACCTTCAGTTAGCAACAGCATCCAACCTGTCTAACTGTAGGTTACTTAAGATACGAAGTAGAGAGATGCGACACGCGACCGCGCCACGGTATCAACTGCCAGCGATTTGGGCAAACACTGAAAGGCCCATGTTTACATTACTTCGGCGTCCGCACATGGCCCATGCTCAAACGCAGTCAAACGCACAAACTGCAGCATCCTTACGCTGTAAGATCATTTTGAAAAGAAGTAATTTGTCTCAGAGACTTGGATTGTATCAGCCAATATAAGCCTAACGACGAGTACGATCCAGGATGATCAGAATTGGAGTCACATAACGCGGAAGCACTGTAATCCGCCAGACGAACATCACCCCAATAATTCCACCCGAACAACTTTAGGAAGATACAAGAGGTCCCTACACCCCAACACCTAGCACCCTTCCACCCCAAGAATAGGTAAAATTTCATAATCACGCAAGCACGGATATTTGACATGGAAGTTACACTGTCCAATAGCTCTTAGCCTCATATAACCTAACCTAGCCTAACGTAACCTAACCTAGCCTAACGTAACTTAACCTAACCTAGCCTAACCTAACGTAACGTAACGTAACCTACCCTAACGTAACTATTCCATCGAAAAATATAGATTTCTGAAATGCAAAAATTAAAAAACGTGAAAAAGATGTTTGCGTGGTATTGGACTAGAACCAGGATCCTCGAGAAACCATAGGAGACGTGATAGCGGGCGTTAGCTACAAAAGTTAACTTCTCTCCAGATGCACCAACAAACCATTTTCTCTCACCGGACAAACAAAGTAAATATTCCCCAACCATGATTAGATACCCATTGGACCACTCGCAGCCTCAAAATTAGAGGTACCAGCTGAGACCCAACCTACCCCGAATACCAAAAACGAACTCCGATACCAAACCCGTACGCATCCTTCTAGATTTCCCAGTGGCCAAGGCTAAACACATCCGTAAGCATAAACTCAAACCAAAGGGCTCCACCACCGGATCACGTCAAAACCAGACACTAATATTGTCCATCATACGTTGGAACCTGACTGTATCTGTTTACATGAAATGCAACCAGTCTTCTCGCTTAAGTTTGTACCGTATATGTCCCTCTTCTCCCAACACAGTACCACACACAACACTTGGTAACCATTAACTTTCTAAGAAAAAAGAAATCGACCAAACTATAGACACCCGTAACAAATTAGACCCACGCCACATATAAAGTTCATTTCACACGTATCGACTTTTCGCCGTGCAAGCCACGACGTCGAGCTCTCAACCTTGAGCATCTGGACGCTTTCACGCGTCATCACGACCACGTGTGACGTCGTGTCGTGGGCGGCGCATGCCGAAAAGTCAAAGGAACACAAGATGACGCGACGGCGGACCAGATTGTTCACAAGGAATCGCCGATAAGATAAGACATAATCCATAAAAAAACACGACAATTCTTCCCACCTCTTTCCCCGTCCCTCCCATTCTCCTCTCCCCCACCGAGTTTACTCTCACCCCCTCCCTCTCACTCCTTCCTTCCTTCCCTCTCCCCTCCCTGCTTCCATCTCCCCTCTTATACCTCCTCCCCTTTCCCGTCTCCCCTCACCTCCCCTCCCCTCCCTCCTCCTCCATCTCCTACCTTCCCTTTCCTCCCTTCCTCTTTCCCTCTCCCCTCCCCTCCCTTCCCTTTCCTCTCTCCCTCCTCCTCCTCTCTATTCTTCTCTCCCGTCGCCTCCCCTCTATTCTCTCTCCCGTCTCCTCCCTCCTCCCCTCTCTTCTTCCCTCCCTCCTCCCCTCTCCTCTTCCCTCCCTCCTCCCCTCTCCTCTTCCCTCCCTCCTCCCCTCTCCTCTTCCCTCCTTCCTCCCTCTTCACTCCCCTCTTTGTCTCCTTCCCGTCTCCCTCCTATTCCCCCTCCCTATTCCTCTCTCCCTTCCCCTCCATCCCCTCTCTACTCCTCTCTCCCTTCCCCACCCTCCTCCTCTCTCCCTTCCCCACCCTCCTCCCCTCTCCCTTCCCCTCCCCTCCCTCCTCCCTCCCCTCCCCTGTACCCTCCCTTACCTCCTCCCCTCTGCTTCCTTTTCCTCTTCCCTCCCCCCCTTCCCTCTTTCCTTCCCTCCCCCTCTCACTCCCTCTTTGTCCCCTCTCCCCTCCCAAACATGGAGAGGATTCTTTAATGTCTGTCTCATAGGAGCACCAAGCGTAGGTATTTGTCATTGGTTCCAATTCTAAGATTTAAAGTGAATTGATAATGGGAAAAAAATAAAAATATTTTCACACTGAATACGAACCAGATGATAAGCAGTTACCTTAAGCTGTCAAGATATGGATCTGATTGAAGTTGGTAGAAATTATTTCACTGATCTCGTACTCTATGAATGGAAGTAGAATGTATTATAGTTAAAAGTTTTAAGGTTTATTTGAAAAAATGCCTAATCAGTATACGCCAATATCAATTATTGGTCGTTTTGTTTACTTGTTTCTCTGTGTGTCTTTGCTTATTCCTTTCTGTTCTTACAACCTACCTCTTCACGAACTAAGTCTCCTATTGATGTTCTTTGCCATTGTAATCCATCATTAAATGATCATGCTCAAAATGTGTAGTGATTAGAAACATTAGATGTTATCAGAGGGAACATTAAGAGAAGAATTAGTAACTGTCCCTCATAATTTTGTTACAGACCCCCATGTATTCATACACTGGAAGCTTTATAACCTTTAATTTTTCTCCCTGCAGGACCATGGAAGTAGAAAGTATTATTGATAATACAGCAGGAGAAGCTGTTGAAGATGGAGAAGAACCGCTTATAGGAATGCTAGACATAGTTTTGCTTTTGCTTCTGGCTGGAGTGTCCGTATATTATTTTTGGTTTAAAGATCAAAACAAGCAGGACGAAGCTGCAATATTGAAGACGTTTACTATCTCGTAAGTAGCCATTTATTATTTGTATTTTTTTTTTTGCAGTAGTGATGAAATTGCAGTTGTCGTTATGTAGTTACCCTCTTAGAAAAAGACTAAGTCAAAGTTTACTTTTACTGTAACTTTTTGTGCGAGAAAAATCTATACTCCCCATTCCCCACTGCAGTACTGGAGTTGATTTTTATAACACACAAGGCAACACATTGGTGATAATCTTGTTATACATGTTTATTGATTCAATGCTATCAATTGTGTAGTACCCTGTAATTCTATTATTACTATATTACACTGTATCTTATATATATATATATATATATATGTATATATATATATATATATATATATATATATATATATATATATATATATATATATATTGCAGAAATAATCACAAAAATGTGTGACTAAATGATCATGCAGAAACCACAGGAAAAATTATGTTCGGAATACTAAAGCTTTTTGTCTATTACGACATCCTCAGAGTACAAGAAAGAGAAATAGAACACAATATTTATACAGAAATAAGAAAACTGGGGAAGGTTATAGCCACATGAAACCTTCAGACAATATACATACACACACATTCATATACACATGGAAATAATAATAGTAATAATAAAACAATAAAACAGCAAATACAAAAGAGCATAACCATGTGGCAGAAAAGTTCACAGGACATCTGGCACAATTAGGAGCCATGGTACTACTTTATTATCCTATTGATTATGAAATGATCTAAACCTAAACTCAAGTTGAATAACTTTGGTACAATATTTGCATTTTTCTAATCATGTGGTACCTTTCCTTCTTTGAGTGAGTAATCAATTATCTTATATTTTGTCTGTTAGTTCATCTATACATTCTTTTAATATCCAATTTACAATTCCATCCAGATCCTGTGATTTTCTGATGTCAAGGTTTATTATTTGGTCCCTAATTTCCTTCTGTGTCACAGTCATTTCTTCCACTGGGGGGATCTTTCTGTCCTTCATCCCAATTTTGTGTACTTTCAATTGTGAATACAGATTTAAAATGTTTGTTCATAATTTCATCTATTCCTACATCTCTATATTCATCATTCCCTTGACAGTTTCACTATCTCTTGTTTATCTTTTAATTTACCATCCACATACCTGTAGAATGGTTGAGGTTGGTCCTTGCATTTATGTATTATGTCTTTTTCATAGTTTCTCTTATTCCTGCATATTTTTATGTATTCATTTCTAAGTTTGATATATATTTGCCACTTACTAATTTTTTTTATTTTTCCCATATTCCAAGCTTTGTGTCTTCTATCTTTAGCCTCACTACATATTTTGTTGTACCAGCACTTAATGTACACCCTTTCTTGCTTCTGTTTTGGTACATATTTGTCTATTTCCTTTTTATAAATTTCTTTTAATATGTTCCATTTCTCTTCCATCTTTGTTTCTTCATTTAAGAAGTTTTCCCAATTTACAGTTTGAAAGAATTTTCTGAGACTCTTAAAATCTGTTTTGTTGTACATGAGTCTTCCTTTTCTATGTTTGTCATTTCTTCTCAAATCAATTTGTTCTTTTAGTTTGAACTTTATTAGTGTGTGGTTACTCTTCCCAATTGTTGTCTTGTATTCCATTTTATCCAGAATTTCAGGCTCTTGACATAAATAGTAAATCTAGTCTCGACCAGTCTTCATTGTTTCTATGTCTAGTAATTTCCTTTACCCATTTAGTCATTGTGTATTCAATGGTCATATCCAGTAGTATATTTCCCCCAAAGGTCTTCTCCACCTTTCACTGTCATTTCTTCCCAACATATTTCTTTTGAGTGAAAGTCACCTAATAATTACTATGTTTCCTCCTTTCAGTAATTTGATTGATACATGCTTTATGTCTTCCAACATTTTGGAATGATTATTCTGTCCAAGACTATTTTTGGGGGCACATATATTACTACAAAATTTCTACTTTTCATGTCTTTGTTTTCAACTTTTATCGTAATGTGTTTGAGATGAGGTGCCTGAGAAGTATGATAGGGATTACTAGGTTGAAAAGAGTGAGAAATGAGGTGAGGAGGAGAGCAGGGGTAGAAAGGGAGTTGGGAGATAGGGTTGATGAAAGAGTATTTGGATGGTTTGGACACATGGAAAGAATGAGTAAAGAAAGATTAGTAAAAGAGGTGTGGAAGGCAGAGGTGGAAGGAGTGAACATAAGGGGCAACCAAGGATGAAATGGATGGATGGGGTAAAAGGGGCATTGGGAAAGAGAAGAATGTCTGTTGAGGAAGAAAGGGAGAAGACAGAGGATAGGGGTGAGTGGAGAATGGTTGTGTACGGATGATGCTGCGATGTCTTCCGGAGTGGACTGCCAATGCCACCAGCCCTAACCGCCTGCCCTGCCGGAGTGGAGTACCAGCGCCGCCGCCGCTGCCTGCCGAAATGGTTCACCTCTGCCGCTGCTGCCGCCTGCTGACGTGGACCACCCCTGCTGCCTTAACCACAGCCCCAGCTGCCACTGCCTGCCGACGTGGACCACCCCTGCCACCGTTGCCCCAGCCGCAGCCGTTGTGGACCTGCCCTGCCACTGCTGCAGTCGACGTGGACCACCCCTGCCGCTGCTGCAGTCGACGTGGACCACCCCTGCCGCTGCTGCAGTCGACGTGGACCACCCCTGCCGCTGCTGCAGTCGACGTGGACCACCCCTGCCACCCCAGCTGCCGATGTGGACCATCCATGCTGTCGCAGCCCCAGCCGCCACCGCTTGCCGACATGGACCATCCTTGCTGCCGCTGCCCCAGCCACAGACGTTGTGAACCTGCCCTGCTGTTGCTCCAGTTGACGTGGACCACCCCTGCCACCCCAGCCACTGCCGCCGCCACAGAGCCGAAGCCCCAACCATTATGGACCAGCCTATTCCTACCTCACTGGACGTGGTTCCTATGCAAATACCACCCACAGACACTCCCGTCAATGGCACTCCCATTCCTACTCCTCCCAAGCACCCTTGGACTTCCAAGACTGTATCGTTTCACCAGTCACTCGGGGGGGGGGGAGTAATGTGGTAACATGCCACTACTGTAGTGTCCCCTTAATGCAAATAGCATTTTTGTAAAAAAAAAAAAAAAAAAAAAAAAAATCTGTAATTTAAAAACCATTGTGTGTGTCCATGTGAATAAAATTATATATTGTAAATAATGTTGCCACACACTAGGATGGCCCTTGTAAGGTAAAAAGCATACAAGTGTGACATTATTGTATAAATGTACATACATGCATACATATACCAAAGACTTTTTCCCACTTACAAGGGAGGTAGCCAAAAAGAAAAAGGCATAAAAACCATTCCCACCCATTCCATCCCTAAGACACTCCACTCCCCTCCACCCTCCCTCATATCTTGGCATCTCCTGGATGATGGGTCATCCCTGCATCTTGTCCACTGCCCTGGGTCAGAGGCAGTGTTGCAAGACACAACACATCCACAGGAAGGCCACTTCATTAAATTGGCGAGCCCCTCCTCTCCGTCCCCTTATGCAGAAAAGGAGAAGACGGGGAGAAATTCCTTTGGGCTGCGTCAAATTTTTCTCACACTACCTCACCCCTCATCCCCCCACCCATTCCACCTCATGCATCACAACATCATCCATATACAACCATTCTCCATTCACCCGTCTTCTGTCCTCTTCCGTCCTTCCTCAACAGACACTCCCCTCTTCCCCAAAGCCCCTTTCACCCCATCCATCCATCTCCTCCTAGGTGGCCCCCTCATGTTCGCTCCCTCCACATCTGCCTTCCATACCTCTTTTACTAGTCTTTCTTCACTCATTCTTTCCATGTGTCCAAACCATCCCAATACTCTTTCATCCACCATATCTCCCAACTCCCTTACCACCCCTGTTCTCCTCCTCACCTCCTTATTTCTCACTCTATCCAGCCTAGTAACCCCCATCAAACTTCTCAGACACCTCATCTCAAACACATTCAAACTCCTTCTCTCTTATGTTCCATGTTTCTGCCCCATACAGTGCTGTTGGCACAATCACTCTTTCATACAATCTCCTCTTAGTATCCATTCCCAAATGTCTATTCCTCATTACACTTTTTAATCCACCAAGGCATTTACTCGCTTCTCTCAATCTACATTCTACTTCCACCTCCACTCCACCCTTTCCTGCCACATTCGCACCCAAGTATCTAAAACTATCCACTTCCTCCAGTCGCTCTCCCTTAATGCTCACTTCCAGTCTGCTGCCACTTTCACCCCTTCTACATCTCATCACCTTACTTTTACCCACATTTATCTTCAACTTTCTTATTTCACACTCCCAAACTCTGTCCCTAACTTCCTCAATCCCTCTTCTGATCCTGCTACAGGCACAGTGTCGTCCACAAACAACACCTGGCTCACCTCCCACTTTTCTCCATTTTCTTTAAACATCTCCAATCCCTGACCCATCACCCTTGCATTTACCTCTTGCACCACCCCATCCATATATAAGTTGAACATCCAGGGCGACATAACACATCCCTCACGAAGTCCCACCTTTACCTCGAACCACTCTCTCCATTTCTAATACTGACACCTGCTCTACTACTCTCGTAAAAACTCTTGACAGATCATAAAAGCCTTCCTCCTATCCTATATATCTGCAAGACCTCCCATAGTTCCTTCCTGTTTACCCTGTCATAAGCCTTTTCCAGATCCATAAAAGCCCAAAAAACATCCTTACCTTTTCCTATAGCTTTCTCACATATCTGTCTTACCACAAAAATCTGATTGACACAACCTCTACCTGTCCTGACAGGGCAGGTATGAATGTACAGGTGGAAATTCAATAATAAGTCCAAAGAGATTTGGAGTTTAATTTAATCCTGTTATGGGCAATTACCATTTACCATAACATGGTAACTAACCATATCAGATGGAATGGGTGGGAGTGGATTTTATGCTTTTGTTTTTTTGGCTACTTCCCTTGTAAGGGGGAAATGACCATTGGAATGTGTATGTACTATTCATGCAGGCAAATTACACCCAAGATTGATATAGTTGTTGTTGGACTGATAGCTCACAGGAAAAGTATTTTTATTTTCCTATAGCATACAAAAGAAAGAGTGTATCTCCTCACTTTCTTTGATCCATTCGGGACTAGGGCTTACTAGAGTGTGGCCCCATGAAGTAACATATTCTAAGTGGGTAACTTTTTAAGTGTGGGTGCCAGAATCGGCTAAACATTCAATAGCAAATTTTATTGTGTGCCAACTCCTAGGGCCCAAATCTGTGACCCAGTACAACATGCAGTTACCAATGGTTATACAAAAGAAGATGGTGATTTACTATTTATATTATTATTATTGTTTTTTTTTTTAAGGTGAGCTCTGGGTGTCATATACCAGATAAAAGTCATTAGTGTGCCAAGTTTGCATGCATGCCAAGAGTTGCTCGCCCCTGGTCTAGGGTCTACAGCACTTGCCTGTAGAAACAAAAAGGCTTTATACCCTATCTCAAGCTCTCAAACCACTCTGGAGAGAGTTGGTGTGGCTCCTTTGAGTAGTGGCTATGCAGCAGGAGCTCCAACCAAGCCGTCCCAATGACTTTACAGTTTTAACAGGAGTAGAGGCAGATATTGTAACCTAGGAGGCTTATTAAGGGTTTATTAGGGGAAGAGTTTGTCATCTTTGTCCTGGGATCTACTTTATTGATATTAACAGCAGCAACAACAATAAAAAAATAACAACAATAATAACAAAAATAATACCAATAACAACAACAATATTTTATCCTGATATGACAACAACAAAGAACATAATTGTATTTCCAGTTTGTAATATTATTTTGATGTTTATAATTTGACAGGCCAACACAGATTCCTGCCCGCACTAGTGACACAGGATTCTTAGGGAAATTGAAATCGTCGGGAAAAAATGTCATAGTATTTTATGGTTCTCAAACAGGAACTGCAGAAGAATTTGCTGTAAGATTAGCAAAAGAAGCAAGTAGATATGGAATGAAGGTGAGTCACTGTTGCTATATTTGAAATGTATGTAATTTTGTATAAAGATTTTTTTAACTTTATTTTGATCTCTATTTTCTTCAGTGTTCACAGGGTTGATCAAAAGTTTTGTTGAAAACAAATATAGTAGAATCATGGGTTAGCATGGTTTATTTAATGGGTTAGTATAGTATTATTGATTACTACCTGTTTACACTACTGCACTTTTTTATGTGATGTGTACTTGCTGTGATGCATGGAAGAGGGTGAGTGGGGGATGGGGAGGGGGAGGGAATATATGTGAGTGATATTTTGATGCAGCCCTGAGGGATTTCTCCCCATCTTCTCTTTTTCTGCATGACGGAATGGAAGGGGGGTCACTTATTAAATAAAATGGCCTTATGGATGTGCTGTGTCTTGCTGCATTACTTCTGACCCAGGGCAGTGGGCAAGGTGAAGGGACAACCCATCATCCAGGAGGAGCCATAAAAAGAAGGAGGGAGGGGTGGTGAATGGGAGTAGAATATGTGGGGATGAAATGGGTGGATGCACTTGTTCCTGTGATTGATCATGGTTTGAATTCACTCTGTGACCTAACTTCTCTGTCTTCCTGTTTTCCCTCAAGTATTTTGCACACACCAATTTCTTTATCCAGTGAAGAAAAAAATTGATCCTGGACAAAAGGCCCCCATTTATATGTCATGGACTAGCCTCTGTATTTGAGTTGATGTATCAGATCTCAGCTGTGACTTGAACAGTTCCTCAATCCAGGATCTAGGGGGGAAAAGCCATTGGTACATATATGTATGTATTTACCTAATTGTATTTACTTTATTGTAATATACAGGAAAGGAACTACACTTGTAGGGTCCTATCACTTTCTGAGTGGCATATCTATCATAATTTTGAATTTGCTTTTAGCATGGGCTACATCATAGCTTTAGGTGTTCTCGTTGATACTTATACAACATACGGAAAGCTGTATTTTTTGCCATTCTGTAGACAGAGCATCTTTTTCAATTTGTTTTCATGATGTTCTCCTAACCCAAACTAAGAGATTTTCACCATTAATTGTATGTGTTACCATTTGTTATATGAACACCAATATTAAGTCACCTCATCTTTTTTCTTCCAATGATGGCAAGTCCCAATCTGAACCCATTAATGATTGTTTTTAAATAATTCACAGGACTGACACAGATCTCAATATGTGTGTATTATATTAACCATATTGTATAGATTTGTTTCAAAGCTGCTGGCTTACAGAAGAGGGAGGGCAGGGGCTGGTGAGTTGTTACCTATATCAGAAAAAAAGGGAAGAAAGTGGGAGTGTTTCACAAGTGTGTGAATTTTGGCTTGTTTTGAAGATCAGGTGTTGGCACCATGGAGAAATACCTCTGGGTGGAGGTAGGGTTAGTTTAGTTTCTCTGAGAAGTGGATTGATAACTGCTTCCTCTTGGGGTATTGTGTCTTTGGGGATCCTTCCTTGGGGATCCTTCCTCAGTCTGTTATTTGATTGTCATTACTTGAAGATGTGATTTGTTGATACTTTTATTGAGAGCATTATCTGTAGAATACATATTTATAGTGAAGGGGACTTGTTGATATTGGATAAACTCGCTATGCTGTTCCTTAAGGTGAAAGAAATTGTCTGGTACAACCATGATAATATCCAAAGTATGTTACCATTCCAAATTGTTAGCATACTTGGATGTATATATATATTAACAGCAACACTGGATTAGCCCATAACCTAAGGAAGAAATATAATATTGTTGTTTGGGTAGAGCTAGACAAGGGCAATGTATGATTAGGTATTTACCTAGTTGTATTTTACGGGACGGGAGCTTCAGTGATTGCATATGGGGCACTTTGCTTCTGTGGTCATGCCTATTCTGTTTTGGTATTGTTTTAAAACTAAATGGTGGCCAGGATGTACTTATGCTAATATGGTTATTGTTTGTTGTGGGAGAAATCTCTCTGTAGGGCTGATGCTTGGGGAAGTTTAATGGAGTAGGGCGTTTGGTGGTTGGTCTTGGAATGCTTGTATGTGTGTGTTTTGTATGAATGTGTTGCATGGTGCGGGTGATAGGCTGTTTTAGGTATCTGAGTAGAATGCCGCCTTTTCTTTCATTCAGCTGGTTGTGCAAATGATATCTGATGGGATGGATGGGTGGTACTTAGGGGTTTTACTTAGTACTGTAAAACTATCATTTTCATGTGCTACCCTGTGGGAAGGTTTTTGGTTTTTGTGTGTAGATATTTTATTGGGATGGATTTAGTACATCTTGTTATTATTCTTAATGCTTCGTTTTGTGTAGTTTGTAGGATATCTAGATTTTCCTGATTGTTGAGAACCATGCCATAGAGGCATAGTTGAGTGTAGTTCTTGTGAACTGTTTATAGATTGTGATTAGAGATTCCATGGACATGAACCAGTACTTGCTTCTAATCTTAGTATGTTTATTTTTCATATTGCATTTCACTGTAAAGTCTTTGATATATGGGTTGAAAGACATGTATCAAATGTGAAGCCTAGGATTTTGGGACTTGTCCATTGGAAAGAGTTGGCCATTCAATTTTACAGTTGGATGTTTCTTTGATTCATGGTTGATTTATGTTTTATTGTAACCAAATAGGGGATGATAGCAGACCCTGAAGAATCAGACATGAGTGAGTTGGCACAACTTTGTGAAATTAATAATCACTTGGCAATCTTCTGCATGGCTACTTATGGAGAAGGAGACCCCACAGACAACTCGCAAGAATTTTATGAGTTCCTCCAAAGTGGGGATGTTGATTTAGATGGACTAAATTATACTGTAAGTAGCACGTTACATGAATATCATAGTATATATTATATATATAAATATATATTATATATATAAATATATAATATATATATATATATAGAGGTAGGTCGACATGTTTGTAACTATATCTTTGTAATGTTGATGTATGCTTTATAATTGTTTTGAAAAAAGAATGATATATTTTCATTATTGTGTTTTGGAAATAATTGTGATTTGTGTATTCACATCTTGATATCCTCCTAAACTGGTGTAGGTATTTGGATTAGGCAACAAGACTTATGAACATTACAATGCAATGGGAAAGTATGTGGACAAGCGTCTGGAAGAGCTGGGAGCAACTCGCCTGTATGAATTAGGACTAGGTGATGATGATGCCAACATGGAAGATGACTTCATTACGTGGAAGGATTCCATGTGGCCAAGGGTAATTATGTTATTTGTAGAGCACTGTATTGTGCAACAGTAGGGTGAAAGAGACATGTTTGATTTGGAATCACTTTTGTGGCTCACCATTGTACCTCCTGCACCATCCCATCCATGTACACATTAAACAGCCATGGCAACATAACAAATTCCTGGCTAAGTCCCACCTTTACCTCAAACCACTCACTCTCTCCATTTCTAATTCTAACACAGGCTCTACTACTCTCATAAAAACTCTTCACTGCTCATAACAGCTTTCCTCCTATCCTATATATATATGTAATATCTCCCGCAGTGCCTGTCTGCCTACCATGTCATAAGCCTTTTCCAAATCCATAAAGGCCCAAAAAACATCCTTACCTTTTCCTAAAGCTTTCTCACATATCTGTCTTGCCACAAAAATCTGATCCACGCAACCTCTACCTGTCCTAACCCACACTGTTCCTCATCAGGTACTCCCTCTGTTCCTCTCCTAATCCTCTCAGTCAAAACTCCCCATAGGTCTTCTCAAGTGCACTCAACAAACTGATCCCTCCGAAACTACTACACTCACACATGTACCCTTTTCCCTTGTAAAATGGAACTATACAGGCACTCCTCCAGTCCCCTATCCTCTTTTAGACAAACATTAAACAAGCTCACCAGACAGTCCACCATCACTATATCTCCCCTTTTTAGACACTCCTCATGACACCCATTGAACCCAGGTGCCTTACCTGCTCTCATCATTTTAATCATTTTAATTACTGCTTTCACCTCATCTTTCCTTATTTCTCCTCCATTTTCCTCATTCATCACTGTCATTTTCTTAGTACTTCCCACTGCAATTACTTCCTTATCCTCCACATTTAGCAACTTCCTAAAATACGCTGCCCATCTTCCTCTTACTGCCATCACTTCCATTATCATATCTTCATCTGCACATTTTACCTTTTCTTCTCTACTTGATTCGCCTCCTCTTCCTATCTTGATATCCTTCCAAAATATCTATTTATTACTTTAAAAAAAATTCTGTCATACTCTTACCTTACCCCATTTCACATCTGCTCTCTTCTTTGCCTCCTTTATCCTATGCTTTACTTCTCTTTTCTTTGTACCTCTCATATGATTCTTTAATCCTATTTTGTAACCAGTCTGTGAATGCTTGCTTCTCTTCTACAACCTTCTTTTCTTCCTCATCCCACCACTCACTATTCTTCCTTCTATTTCCTCCCATCCTTCTTGATCCACACACCATCTTTGCACACCTTGTGACTCTCTCCTTGAACCATCCCCATTCATCCTCCATTACTAGTTCTACTCTGTCCTTCACTCCCTCCCACTTCTCTCTCAGTTTCTTCTTTTACTCCTCCTTTCCTTTCTCTTTTAAACAGTTCACTCTAAACACCTCCCCACCTTTTGTCCTTTTCCTCTTTCTCCATCTGTCCTCCACTCTCAACTTACCTTCAACCAAAAAATGATTTGATAATCCCCCATTCTCCCTCCTTAGATCATGTACATTTTACAACCAAAACTCTTCCTGCTCCTCTCCTGGTTACCACTATGTAGTCTATTAAAACCCTGTCTACTACCCTTCCACCCACCATCACTCTCCCATGTATACTTATGCTTGACTTTCTTCCTAAACGCTGTATTTGTTATCATTAACTCTCTTGATACATTACCACAGCTCTCTGTCAATTGATTAATTTTCTACCCAAGCATTAAGCTCACCCAAACAATACCATTATATTGGCATTTCTCCCTAAGTCCTCTATGCACTCATTTAAAGCTATCCAAAAAGCCTCCCTTTCCTCTACACTGTTCTCACTACCAGGCACATATGCACTTCTAAAAACCCACATCTCTCTTCCCAGTTTCACCTTCATTCACATTAACCTTGAAGAAACTGCCTTCCACTCCACTTGTTCACCTATCTCTTCACTTACTAATATAGCCACCCCTTCTCTCCCACATCATCTTTTCACTCCTAACACCCTCCCAACACTTCCAAACTCAAACTTGCCCCATTCTTTCAACTTAGTTTCACTCAGTGCAACACATTCATCTTTCTTCTCACAAACATACTGTGTATCTCTTTGCTATTACTCTCATCTGTACCACATCTATGCACATTAAAAGACCCAAACCTTAGGGTTCTAGTTGGAAAACTCCCAGACCCTCTTTTGCCTTTGCTTTATCTATTTTTATTAATCAATTAATTTTTTTTTTTTTGTTAGGAATGTCCCCTTTGGGGCTACAGGGAGTAGGATGCCTAGTCCTATTCCCGTCCTGCTTTTGTCGCCTTTTATGATTCAAGTTGGAATGTTTGGTGGCAGTATTCTTTCACCCCTACCACATGGTTCGGCAAAAAAATTAAATGAACATTCAGAGAAGTGGTACAGGACAGTATTATGAGGGGGGTGGGGTGACAGCATAATGGAGGGACAGTCACAGTATAATAAAGTATCATCATTTCTCAATGAATAGAGATTTCCTTTATCATAGACAGAATGATGTGTGGCTCTGGTCTGTAGGGGTGCCCCTAAAGTATCAGCTTCATGCTACTGAGCAGCTTTTACCACCACAATAATATGCAGCCAATACTACAATATTCCCATATATGTAATCAGTTGTGATTAAATGTAGTAGAACAGGGTGGGGGTAGGGATCCTGCTCTTTTTGTGTATCTACCCCATGTATTAATCATTTAGAGCCAGAGTCACAGGCTCAATGGCATCTTCCGGGACCCTTCTATGTCTATGTCTATATCTAATGTTTGGAAGCTCGCTGGCTGAGGAGGTTAGGGCGTAGTTACTTGCAACGAAGGTCGAGGTGAGGGCGGTTCGAATCCTGCCACCGGCGAAGTTGAACCAAGGGCATGGTTCATTAAATTCCACACTACAAAGCCCTCTGTGAGGGGCACTGTCCTAGCCCTCCGATAGGGGGGGAATGTGTGACGTTAAACCATATCAGAATCAATAAAAAAAAGAATAAAAAAAATTGACTTGGCCACTATATGGGGGATTAAAGTCTGCATGTGTATGTATTTTTCATCATGTATTGTATTTTAATATATATTTAGTATTTGTTATTTTGCGAAGTGGTATGATTTTCAGGATGATAGCATAAGATTTTTTATTCTTCTAGGTGTGTGAAGAGTTTGGTCTTGAGGGTGAAGCTGAAGATATTAATATGCGGCAATATCGGCTCATAGTTCATGACGATATTGATCCTGAACGTATATATACAGGAGAGGTCGCTCGTCTTCATTCCTTTAAGGTGTGTTCTGGGAATCAGTTGAAATTTTTATATTTCACTGTGTTTCATATTTTGTTCTACCATGGACTGGATGATGTCTGCTGAGAAATGAATTTTGTAATGAAAATATTAGCTTGTTTGTGTGGATATATGAGCAACTTGAATAAAGATGTACTTACTTATGGAACCTTTTGCCTACATAAAGAATCAACGTCCACCATTTGATGCCAAGAATCCAAAGATGGCACAAGTTTCAGTGAATAAAGAACTGCACAAGAATGGCAGCAACAGGAATTGTATGCATATTGAGCTCGATATTGAAGGATCTAGAGTTAGGTGGGTTATATTTCTTATGTGAGAAAACATGGGTAATATCCTAAACTCTATAGTTTTACCTTCATATTTCATGTTATAAGATGGAAAGCTTGATTTAGGAAGTATTATGCTAATTCATGTATTTGTTTATTGATATAGTAGAAATTGTATTCCATTTCAGAAGTGACTAGATATCCTCCTTAACATTAGTCAAGCTCCTTACATGCCAATATTTTGGTAACTGTATGCTTAGGTTACAGGACACAAATAACCTATTTTCATTTGTCTAGTTAGTCCAGAATTTCCTAATCTGTATCAATTTTCCAAACAGGTACGATGCTGGAGATCATGTAGCTGTTTACCCAGTTAACAACTCAAATCTGGTCACTCGCATTGGGGAACTGCTTGAGGTTGATCTAGATACAATTGTTACATTGACCAATGTTGATGAAGACAGTACTAAAAAACAGCCCTTCCCATGCCCCTGCTCATATCGTACAGCTCTTTTACACTATGTTGATGTTATGGCACTACCCAGAACGCATGTATTGAAGGAGCTTGCAGAATATACAACAGATAACAAGGTATAGTCATGCCACTTGATTTGCAAAGGTTTAGTGTATATTGTTTTTGTGTTCTTCTTAAGCTTAACATTAGTGATAGAGGAAGGAGTGTGGGTGGAGGTAAATTATAGAATAAAGGAAGCAAAAGAATAAGTAAATGTCTGTGGGAGAATGAACAGGTTACTTGTCATTGGTTCTTAGGGCTGGTAGATTGGGTTTTATTTGTTGATAATGTGGGTGTGTGATTTGACATGGCAACTTCCTTATTATTGGGAAAAGTTTGGTATTAGTATATTAACATCTCAATAGCAATCTGAGAGTCATTCGTGATTTGAAAAGGAGACAATATTGTTGTGGTAATTCATTCAAAGAAAGAGTATGATAGGCTAGCCTGAGGTGGTTTGGCCATGTTGAGAAATTGGATGAGTAGGCATCTTTGAAGGAATTGTGTATCAGTAGTGTTGGAAATGTGAGCATAAATGGATCAAGGAAAAGGTGGGTGGATGGGGCACTTGAGGCTATAAGGGCTCAGGATCAGGATGTCAAATGAGCAAAAATGTGCATGTGTGACAGACTGAATTGGAAAGCTAGTCAGTCAGTTTATCATCCCTGGTGTCTTGTAGAAGATTCATGGCCTTCAGGTAACTAGCAATGGCCTCTGGGCAGACCCAAAAGTTACTCAGAGGAAGAAATATTGTTGCTGTCTAGGGACTGTGTGTTGCTGGTGTAACCTAAAGCATGCTGGTCTCTTATTCACATAGTTGCAGGTTTGAATCCTGCACTTCTGTCTGATTCCAAGCAGTGACTGTTACAACAGTCCAAGTGCATAGAGTAAAGGTGATGGCCTCATCTGCAGCCGTGTGTCTTTTTGTGTAGGCTCCTCACCATCTTCTAGGGATTGTTAGTGTGGGTCATTGTAGAATGAGGTACTCTTTGTCTTGTGTGATGGTTGCATCTAGGGCATTTTGAATCTATGGCCAGTCTTATCTTGTGTTGGTACTTTTCTATTGTTGGATGGTGTCCTGAATGCAAGCTTGCCATTGGGGCTCTTAAATCACATGTGAAGGATTTTTCTGCGGGGCTGGTGTCCAGAAAGTGTTGGACTATTCGTGGAAAATTGAGTTTGGTGGTCTGTCTTGAAGAGGTTATTTTATTGATATGAGTGTATTTATCTAATTAAATCTTGCAGGAAGGGGAGCTATGTTTGTGGTGTCCTGCCTTTGTATCTTGCAGTGTCTAGTTTGCTCTTAAATTCTGTTACTCCACCTCTTGAGCATTACATTGTCCTGAAGGACAGAAATATTGGTTATTGGCATTGAGATATAATTGCTGATAGCAGTGTACAAGAAAGAAGAAATTCCCAGAACTCAATATTTCAACTTCTTTTGTTGCAGGAGAAAGAGAAGCTGTTGTTGATGAGTAGTACTACAGAAGAGGGCAAAGCAGAATATCATAAATGGATAGTTGATGATGTTCGAAGCATAGTGCACATTCTAGAAGACCTTCCATCATGTAAACCATCCTTGGACCATCTATGTGAATTGTTACCTAGATTACAGGCTCGCTACTACTCAATCTCCTCATCCTCAAAGGTAACAAAAAATGATTAGATATTTAGCTTTGGACATAACTGTTTATTAGATAGTATAAAGAATTTGAAATTTGATGTCCCTATTAGATATTTATATATTTCTTCATCCAGGTATTACCCCATGCCTAAACTATCTCAATTTTTTAACTCTTAATTTCCTCTCTCCTCTTGACATGCACCAACCATCTCAGCCTCTTATTTCTTAGCACTGTATTCAACTACATCACTCCATAGATTGCATCTTGTCACTGATTATACCATTCTTCCAAATTATCTATTCTGTATGTTGTAACAGGGATAGGTAAATGGGTACTTTCTAGTGATAGTTTTGTTAGAGAGAATAATCTCCCAGCCATACATTTTTAAAACCTGTCATCATCAGTTGAACAGGGAAGGGAGAAGGCAGGATATAGGTGTGATTGGAGAATGGATTTAAATCTATATATTAAGAGCTTTTTCCCCCTTACAAGGGAGGTAGCCAAGTCAGAGGCATGTACCTACTCCCACCCATTCCACTCCCCTCCTTTTCCACATACATACATATACCAAGGCTTCTTACAAGGGAGGTAGCCAAAAAGAAAAAGGCATAAAACCATTCCCACCCATTCCATTCCTAAATACACTCCACCCCCCTCCACCCTCCCTCTTATCTTAGTACCACCTGGGTGACGGGTCATCCCTGCACCTCGGGTCAGAAGCAGTGTCGCAAGACACAGCACATCCACAGCAAGGCCGCTTCATTAAATCAGTGGCCCCCCTCTCTGTCCCCCTCCTTTTCCAAATCCATAAAAAGCCCAAAAAACATCTTGACCTTTTCCTAAAGCTTTTTCACCAATCTGCCTTACCATAAAAATCTGATCCACTCAACCACTCCCTTTCTTAACCCACACTGTTCCTCACCAATTACTCCCTCTGTTCCTTTCCTTGTCCTCTCAGTTAAAACCCTCTCATAAGCCTTCCCAGCTACATTGAAAAAACTGAACCCCTCTTTGTAAAACTTAGAAAAAAATCCAAAACGCTAGTTGGGAAAAAATTGCAAATGATGAAACAAAGATGGAAGATAAATGGATTTTTTTTAAAGAAATATATAAGGAGGGTACAGATAACCATGTGCCTAAACAAAAACAGAAAAAGGTGTTAATAAAGTGCCAAGATAAGAGGGAGGGAAGACGGTGGAGGGGAGTGTAATATATAGGAAATGGGTGGGAATGGTTTCTATGCCTTTTTCTTTTTGGCTACCCCCCATGTTAGGGGGAAAAAGCCTTTGGTATATGTATGTATGTATAATAAAAAGTGTAGCGATGCTAAAGATAGAAGAGACAAAGCTTGGAAAAGATGGAAAAGAGGCAAAAAAGTGACTAAATGGCAAACATACATCAAACTGAAAAATGAATATGTTGACATATGCAGAGAGGAAAAAAGAAACTATGAAAAAGATATTATAGCAAAATGCAAAGATTAACCTAAACTATTTTACAGATATGTAAATGATAAACTAAAAGACAAACATGAAATAGTGAAACTGCATGAAGGAAATAAAGAATACACAGAAGATGTAGAAATGGCTGAAGTAATGATCAGACACTTTAAGTCTGTATTTACAGTTGAAAGCTCACAAAAGTGGGATGATGGTCACCAAGAAGGATCCCCCAAAATAAAAGAAATAACGGTTACATAGAAAGAAATAAGGGACCAAATAAAGAAACTCAATGTCAGAAAATCACATGGGCCAGACAGAATAGCAAACTGGATATTAAGAGAATGCATTGATGAACTCACAGATAAAATACATAAGATAATTGACTTCTCACTCAAAGAAGGAAAAGTACCACAAGACTGGAAAAATGCAAATTTTGTACCAATATATAAGGGAGGAGATAAGAAAATCCAACAAACTATAGACCAGTATCCCTTACAGGCACAATTGCAAAAATATGCAAAAGAGTTATCAAAAATAAATGGTATAAACACTTGGAAGAGAACAAAATAATAAACCCCAACCAATTTGGAGGAGGGATTGAGGAAGTTAGTGACAGAATTTGGGAGAGTTTGCGATAGAAGAAAGCTGAAGATAAATGTGGGTAAAAGTAAGGTGATGAGATGCTCAAGGGGTGAAAGTGGCAGCAGACTGGAAGTGAGCATTAAGGGAGAGCGACTGGAGGAAGTGGATAGTTTTAGATACTTGGGTGCAAATGTGGCAGAAAAAAAGGTGGAGTGGAGGTGGAGGTAGAATGTAGATTGAGAGAAGCGAGTAAATGCCTTGGTGGATTAAAAAGTGTAATGAGGAATAGACATTTGGGAATGGATGCTAAGAGGAGACTGTATGAAGGAGTGATTGTGCCAACAGCATTGTATGGGGCAGAAACATGGAACATAAGAGAGGAAGAGAGAAGGACAGAAACATGGAACATAAGAGAGGAAGAGAGAAGGAGTTTGAATGTGTTTGAGATGAGGTGTCTGAGAAGTTTGATGGGGGTTACTAGGCTAGATAGAGTGAGAAATGAGGAGGTGAGGAGGAGAACAGGGGGTGGAAAGGGAGTTGGGAGATAGGGTTGATGAAAGAGTATTAGGATGGTTTGGACACATGGAAAGAATGAGTGAAGACTAGTAAAAGAGGTATGGAAGGCAGATGTGGAGGCAGTGAACATGAGGGGACATAGGATGAGGTGGATGGATGGGGTGAAGGGAGCTTTGGGGAAGAGGGGAATGTCTGTTGAGGAAGGATGGAAGAGGACAGAAGACAGGGGTGAATGGAGAATGGTTGTATATGGATGATGTTGTGATGCATGAGGTGGAATGGGCGGGGGGATGGGGGATGAGGAAGTATGTGTGAGCAAAATTTGACACAGCCAGAAGGGATTTCTCCCTGTCCTCTCCTTTTATGCATGGGGAGGATGGAGAGGGGTGGGTCGCTGCATATATGAAGCGGCCTTGCTGTGGATGTGGTGTGTCTTGCAACACTGCTTCTGACCCAGGGCAGTGGACAAGGTGCAGGGATGACCCGTCATCCAGGAGGTGCTAAGATAAGAGGGAGGGTGGAGGGGGGTGGAGTATATTTAGGCTACCTCCCTTGTAAGGGGGAAAAAGCCTTGGTATATGTATGTATGGATAATAAAAAAAGTGGAGGATGAGGAAAGAACATTTTATTTCTTTCTTCTTTCTTTTTCAATGTTGAAGTAGTTTCTTAATGTCAACTGGTAAATCAATAGGCCTATTTTGTCCTGTGACTAGCAATCTAAATAAATTGTTCCTTTTTTTATGTTCTCAGGTGTATCCTTCATCTATTCACATCACTGCTGTTGTAGTTAAGTATGAGACCCCAACAGGCCGTACTAATCATGGAGTGGCAACAACCTGGCTACACAATATGAAGCCTAACAATGACAAGTCATACAGAGTCCCGATATTTGTTAGAAAATCTCAGTTTAGGTAGGTTGACTAAGTCAATTTCATTTGTAATTTCTTTTTGTGTATGATGTATATAAAAGATTGGGCACAGGAATTACAGGAAGTGCTGGGGTGTGGTATTGTTGTTGTCTTTAGAGGCAGAAATGCGTGTCTCCTGGAGACAGAACCATCTCCTTTCCTCACCCTTATGATGTGTGTTCTGTGGGCTGGTACCGTGTTCCTGGACAAAGCCCAAGGCCTCAACTTATGAGAAATATATATATGGGTCTGGCCAAGTGGTATTGCTGACTTTCTAAAAGCTGGAAGGCTCTTGTAAGGGGTCCCTAATACTATTGATGAATAAAGAAAAATTGCAAAGAAAGAAAAGATGATTGTCCTTGTAGTTCTTATTTGTTTGTATTTTTATTGCATGAATTCTTATATTCTTTATTGATACACTTGATTGTATTAGTAATATGATTCATTAATCTCTTCAGGTTACCTAATAAACCTCAGACACCTGTCATCATGATAGGGCCAGGGACGGGCATTGCACCTTTCAGAGGATTCTTGCAGGAGAGGAATTACATGAAGGAACAAGGTAAATGAAAATGTTATAAGTAAATTGAAATTCAATGTTCTGGTTTTAGTCCTGTATTTTTAGTGTGAAATTCTGACATGATTTTATTAGCTATTGCTTCATCGTCAGAACAGTTGCAGCACAGAAATTGTTGTTCTGGTAACTGTGTCAGAATTGTATTGACATACATATATACATATGCCAATGGCTTTTTCCCCCCTTACAAGGGAGGTAAACAAAATCAAGGCATAAATCCACTCTCACCTATTTCATCCCTGCATACTCCACTCCTGTTCACCACCATTCCCTCCCTCTTTTCTTAGCTCCTCCTGGATGATGGGTCATCCCTGCATCTTACCCACTACCCTGGGTCAGAAGCAATGCAGTAAGACACAGCACATCCACAGCAATTAATGAGCAATCCCCCCCTCAATCCCCTAGTGCAGAAAAAGAGATGGGGAGAAATCCCTTCGGGCTGCATCAAAATATCATTCACACATACTCACCTCACCCCATCCCCCATCCACTTTCTTCCATGCAACACAGCATCATCCATACACAACCATTCTCCACTTGCCCCTATCTTCTGTCTTCTTCCTTCCTCGACAGACATTCTCCTCTTTCCCAATGCCCTTTTACCCCATCCATCCATCTCATCCTTGGTCGCCCCCTCATTATCACTCCCTCCACCTCTGCCTTCCACTCCTCTTTTACTAATCTTTCTTCACTCATTCTTTCCATGTGTCCAAACCATCCCAATAATCTTTCATCAACCCTATCTCCCAACTCCCTTTCCATCCCTGGTGTCCTCTTCACCTCCTTGTTTCTCACTCTATCCAGCATATAAAACTACTTACAGGAAGAACTTGTTTTTGGAGGAAACTGACAGATGGTTAGGCAATAAACCAAATAGCTTGTTTTTTGGTAAGAGGAAAATCAACATTATGAACTTGTAATAAATAAGGTGCGATTATCACCTTTACCATTTTTGATTACTAGGGCCACTCTGTCATGCAGCATTACTTCTGACCTGGGCAGTGGAGAGGGGAGAAGGATGGCCCTTCATCTACAAGGAGCTAAGATACCAGGGAAAACAAATGCATTGTCATCAGCAAACAAGATCTTGCACACCTCCCACTTCCCTCCACTCTCTAACCATCTCTGACCCTCTGCCCATCACCCTTGCATTTACCTCCTGTACCACCCCATCCATGCACACATTGAAGAATTGTGGCAATATGGTAACATAACACAGCCCAAGCACAGCTCCAACTTCACCTCAAACCATTCACTGTCATCATTTCCAGTTCTAACACAAACCAATTTTCTAGGAACTGTGAATCTTTTGCAAGAGAGGCCTAGGACAGCAGATTCATTTATTGATTTACATGCTTACCCACTTCCATATGGTGACGCCTACGTAGGCGGCATGAGGAGCAAGTGGGTACTCGATGAGGCCAACGTCGCCATCTTGATTATATTTATTGTAGTCGTACCTACGTAATTTCGATTCTCTCTAAACTGGCTTCATCAATTTTCTATGGTTATCAAAATACACGGGTGAAAGAGAACGAACGATTGAGCACTAACTTTATTTTTTATAATGCGATTATTATGACGCAACATCGCACGTCGGGCAGCTAATGCTGCCAGACGTGCAATGTGCCCCGGAGTGAAGAGGTTAATTTTCTCTATAATTCACATCCACCTCCTCTCCATCTTTCACTGCCACATGTGACCCCATGTAGTCTCTATTTCCTCCACCTTCTCATCCTTCAAACTCATATCCAACATGCCATCATCATCACTCCTTGTGTGTCTCATCCTGCTGTTTTTGTCCACATTTGCTTTAACCTTTCTTTTCTCACACAGATTTTAACTCTCCCACCTCATTCTATCCTCAAACTCAGCTGCAAATGTAATGTCATCCACAAACATCAGCTAGCTCACCTTCCACTTCCCTCCATTCTCACTCATCATCTCCAGATCCCTACCTAGCACCCTCACATTTACCTTCCTTTAACCATTATCACATTGGGCTATTTTTTGTCCAACCTCCAATTAACTTCATCAGTACAAGTCAAATTCTCATGCACGGCATCGGATGCCTAATGCACAATGCATCACACTACTTGTGTTATGAAATATAAATTCATTGCTATATTACTCATTCTCTTTCACTGAGTAATAATAAACACAGAAAACATGATCAAACTAGTTCACAGAATTTGGGGGTGGTCACTCAGCTACAACTACAAAATAGATAATTAAGATGCCGATGCCGACATCCTTTATATCCACTTATGCCTAGTGACACCTACGTAGACATCATTGTATGGAAGAGGTTAATCAGTTGTACTGCCCACCTCCACAACTTTTTCTGCTGTAAAATCACAATGGCGAACTATTTTGTTTTTCCAACAGTTTACATAGAATGTTTGATACAAGAACATAAGAACATAAGAAATAAAGGAGACTGCAAAAGACCTTAAGGCCTACACTAGGCAGCTCCGTATCCATCACCACCTGTCATCCCCATCCATAAAGTTGTCTAATCGTTTTTTAAAACAACTGATATGTCAGAGGAGAATTATTTACCTCCAGCATATCAAATTCCTTCTAGAAAGCTGCAGGCTACAAATCTGCTCCAACAGTCTAGAGGAAAAATAGCCCATTGTGATAATACCTTTACCACCCCATCCAAATATACAATGAATGATCATGGCAACCTCGCACAACCCTGGCACAGGCCCCTTCACCTTGTACCATTTGTTCTCTCCATCCCCAACCCTTACACAATTTGTACTGCTTGTATGAAAATGTTGGGTTCCCTGCAAAGACCTGGGACAAAAAAAGAATGTAATTTATTGACAACTGGTTTATATGCATTACATCATGTTATATTTGTATTCACTTAAGTTATTGGTAATTGTTTTATTATTTCAATTGAAAGTACAAGCAATTATAATTCTGGTATGTGTTAATCTAGTGCACAGAATGCCTACTGATTTGCCCAAAGCACATTCCCATGAGACATGCAAGGAGACGTGCAAAAGATGCCAGTAGACACTATATGTTATGATACAATTTTATGCCGTTATGACATGATATGAGCATACATTATTCCACATTTTTTTTTTTCTTTTATCTTTGATGGAATCAGCCAATCTATTCATCTCACTATGAATGCTATTATATTTATCATACCCATGTAATGATGTATTTTATTGTTTAAACAGGCAAAGATGTTGGAGAGACTGTTTTGTACTTTGGCTGCCGATACAAAGCAGAAGATTTCTTGTATGAAGATGAACTACAAAACCTTGTGGATTCTGGTTTATTAACGGTATGATAACTATTTTCAGGCTTTGATTTTCATAGATTGCAGGATTTCATTATTTATTTTAAGGTTATTCTAAAATTTTATGATATCCAATAATTAAGAAAACAAAGAAAGTCAGCCTACAAACAACATTAGATAAAAGCTGAAGAATGGTAACAGGCTGAAACAAAACAACACCAATAGAATATTTAAACTCAAAAACAAAATACTGCCCCTAAACCAGGATATAAGTGATAGGTACATGAGTACCCACCTACTCCTCATATCACATCATACAAACATAATTCACAATGTGCAGTGTAAAGACAACCTCAATAGTATTCTACTCAAACATCAATAGAATACCCCCATGACCCCACAGTACATCTACACAAAAGCACCTACCCACACAGATCACAAAACAAGGACTCCATAACATATTGCAAAACTCCGTACTCCAGTAAACTTCTCCAGAAAGGACAGAGTCTACCTGGCCAGACTGCAATACACACACCATCCAGCCCTTATAAGCTACCAGAAGAGGCTGGATAACAGCATTACAGATAACTGTCCAGGCTGCAACACTTCACCCCATACTAAACACATTATGGATGACTGCATTGTACATGACAACAACAACCTGCCATGTATACCACACATAACTCCAACATAAAAACACATACACACTCACATCACTAAACAAGCCCTTCAAGACTAATTGCTAAACTTGCTTCTTAAACAACAACCCCCAGACATAAACCCTACAGGAAAAAAAACTGTGACACCTGATAACAGCGACACTGGGATGCCCATGCTCAGGACACCATCCAGCCGTTAAACAGTACCAACATAGAATAGGCCTGGCCACAGACTTAAACTGCCCCAGATGCAACCACCACAGAGGAGGACACAGAACACCTCATACAAGAGTACCCCACACTAACAGCCCCTTGACAACAACATAATAGATCTTCCCAGAGTGACAAATGGTCTGATAGATTGATTGAATGGCTGATTAGGAGTTGAATTAATGATCTATTTCTCTTTTCAGTTGCACACTGCCTTCAGCCGTGACCAACCAGAAAAGATATACGTGACACACTTGCTGGAGAATAACAAGGCTGATGTGTGGCGAATTATTGGAAAAGAAAAGGGTCATTTTTATGTATGCGGGTGAGTAAAAGTGCTCTTTCTCCTTTTCCTTTCCTCCTTCTCCCTCCCTCCCCCTTTCTTTCTCTTCCTCCCTCCCTGCTGCCCTTTCTCTCTCTTTCTCCTCCCTGTCCTTCTATCCCTGTCTCTTGTCTCTTTCTTTCTCCCTCATTCTCTCCCCCTGTCTCTCTCTCTCTCTCTTCCCCCTCTTCATTCCCTTTACTTCCCTCTCTTTCTCTTTTTCCACCCCCCCCCCCCCCCATAACACATTGAGAACAGTCTAGTATTTCATTGATATGATCTGAGAATGTTTCCAGCTACTATAGGTCAGTAGGTTTTTGGCGATTGAAACTTTGGGGAACTTAACCACTTCAGTACGACTCAAATTCTTGCATGCAGCATCGGCTGCCATATGCAATTTGCATCATACTCCTTGCATTATAAAATATAAAGTCACTGATGTATTACTCATTCTCTTTTACTCTGAGTAATAATAAACACAGAAAATGTGATCAAACCAGTTCACAGAATCCGGGGGTAACAGATGTACAATTACAACTCACCTCCCTTTCTACTCACAAAAAATATATATAATCAAGATGCCAACACCTGTGCATCCTTGTGCACCTGCTTGTACCTCATGACACCTAAATAGGCGTCATTGTACTGAAGTGGTAAAGAATCAACAAAAAGCCTTTCCTATGTCATGTCACCTTTTGTTTTGGGTAATGGCTTTGTAGATGTGTGTGTGTGTGTGTATATATATATATATATATATATATATATATATATATACATATATATATATATATATATATATATATATATATATATTAAAAAAAAAAAACAACACTGTCTTATGATGGTTAATTTTTCTTTACAGTGATGCAAAGAGCATGGCAAGGGATGTTCATAGTATAATCATCAAGATCTGCCAAACAGAGGGAGGAATGAGTGATAGTGAGGCAGAAACATATGTCAAAAAAATGGTCACACAGAAGAGGTATTCCTCTGATGTCTGGAGCTAAAACTGGAACCATGAGTGGATGTTATCAGCGGTAGTTGATCTGTCCACTTGCAGTTATTCTAGTTATAATCAATCAGCACAAAAAGGACTTTAATTGTCTGGAGAAATTATAGTACAAGAGGAGTTATAGCCTTCTGTAGGATGTTCTGTCAAGCATAATGAATTAGCTCCGTGATTCAGGCTGTATTGGCATTTTCCCAGATTGTTAACAAAATGCTGGCTCTGGAACATGCATCCAGATCAGTACGAAGTACTACCTGTCTCTATATTGGTTGTTAAAAAGGATGTCATTCCATTATAGTGGGATGTATATGGAGCAATGTAACAAGTTACTGAAAGTCATCCAGATCACATTATGCTGGCAAATTGCATCCACAGGTAGAACTGTTAAGACACTTCTTTGCAGATCTTTGTCAGTGTGGCAGCATGCTGTAAAAGAGTTGTTACCTCTTCTTATGTAGAGTAGCCTATTCAGATTTTACCACTATTTGAAATCCATACTGAATAGCAGAAGGAAGCAAAATAGGAAATGTGGCGCTTGGCCCTCAAGCCAAAAATTTCATAAATCAATCAGTCAAAATAGGAAATTTATCTCTGTGAAGATATAGATTATTTTTTATAGGCCTGATTTTTTTTTTTTTTTAGACATTTGTATCGTGTAATCATTCATTCCTTAGTTGTATCCAGATATATGATACATCTCAGTAGTTTTACTGATTTTTTAAGTCAAATGAATTTAGAAAATCAAATGTAGTCATAGTTTACATCCAAGAGGTGCACTTCATATACTCAATAGTGAATGATTTTTATTCATGAATGTATAATTATATTTAACATGTAGGATATCTATGTTAAAATATTTGTTGAAATATTGATAAGCTCATTTTATATGCAAAAGTTTGCATGAGTATTTTATTTACTTTTCCTATACAGATGTCTCTATAATCCTTTTCCAAACCAGCCCTCTTCAGCTCTTAATTGTTTCATCACAGAGATTCTTATTGAACTTGCTAAAATGGTTAAGGCTACTCAAAACTGGTTTGCCTCATAGGATGGTGATACTTCCTTCAAGGTATAAGCTTTCATGATATGCAAGTTATTCACAAGACAAATTTTTTATGAGTTTGGAGTGGTGTTTATGTATTGGAAGGTAGTGGAGTGAAATGTCAAGTTTAAGCTCAAGCTGAAAGAGCTGAAATTACAGACTAAAGTTATACCTGCAAAGAGCTAATGTTTTAGCAAAAAGATCATTGTTTATGTATATGCAATATCTAGTTTTTATTTTCATTCTCTACTGCTATCTATGACCTACCATTCTCACTTTTTATGACCAATCATGTGAGATATATACTATTTTTTACAGAATTATTTTGCTGTTTAGAAATGGGTTAGCTTTCAAAGCATCATTTCACATTTACGGATACTCTATATTAATTGTAAAGTAATTCAAGAATTCATGACCTACATTTTTATGTAGGCTAACGAGCAAAGTATCACTTCTTTAAATTCAGATTTTGCGTAAGGATGTCAAAAATGAGATTTTAAAAGATGCAGATATTTGTTTTCTGCATTGGGAATGTGATTTTCACTGGTAAAAGATTGTAGCTGGTAGATAGCATTTGTTATTTTATTTTTATTTTTATACTAAAAAGATATTTATTGGTGTCTCTAAGAGACTAGATCACTTGTGTATATTTATTACCGTCTCAAGGAGATGGACCTCCCCCTCTTGTCATGCCAGCAGAGAATCCAGGAAACATGGATCATTTTATAGACCAAAAATCATCTAAATCATCTAAAGAGACTTTGATTACATTAGTGGGGAGAAAGGGCTTGACTGGTTTATATCTGTCTGCAGAAGTTCCAGAAGCTTGATTCCCTACAATATCCACTGAGACTTCAGTGATTGCAGGAAATACTCATGCAAACTCGAATGTGTTCCTTCTCCCTTAAAAAAAAATATATATATGTTGAAATCTATCCTTGATGATACAGGCTGAACATAGAGTAATGTGATGAGGTATCTGTAACAAAAGGGGTAACGAGTTCCCTAAATATGGGAAAGCATAGATGCTCATTTTGAGTGAATTCATTAGAATATTAGCATAGCCTATTCTACACAGAACCACCTCAGATAAGTCTATCATCTACATATTAAAACCCTTCCAAATACTCGTAGTTGAACAGAGAATTGGTTTGTAATATTTTTGTGCTAATAAACGAAGATGAAATAGCTAATGTAAATAGTAAACATTTGAAACTTGCAGGTATGTGATGTTACTGGGATGTGTTAATTGCTTGCTAAGTTTATACAGTATTAAAGAAAAGAACACTGGACTAAATTCAGTGGTGACTAAATTGTAAAATTCATTTTTTTCTACATTAAAGAGAAGTTAATGCACTTATAGAGAGTTAGATGGGTTTCAAGAGGCCATCAAGCTCCCTCATAAGTCTTCAGCAGAAACCATTTCAGTAAAATTTGTAAGCCAGAAAATCTTCAGAAATCATACAACTTTATCCCAGCTGGCTATTAACCTATTAAGGAATGTTGTTGCTAGTGCCGGGCAGTTTATTAAGCTATGAGGTCCCCACTTCTGAATAGACAAAGAATTTTATTCTTCATATCACTAAAAAGTAGTATTTAATTGGGAAGATCTCCATTCCTGTATAGGTTAACTAATATATATAGAGTACTGTAATACTAGTAATATAAAAAAATGGTTTGCTAAAGATCAGTGATGTATGAGATAATGCATATAATCAGGCTTGCTTTTGCATATCTCCTGCCAGCTGCAAAGTATCAGCATGTTTATACAGACTAGGGATACATTTATGGACAGCCATGCAAACATTGTTTGGTATTAGTCTAGTAATCAGCTGCACCCTGACCATGGGAAGTTTGAGCTTAGGTCTTTGTGCAGGTCAGTTTTCATGTGATCATTGTTGTAGATCAAAAGACTTTATATTCATGTGACCTTTTGTGTAGGTTAGAAAGACTTGTGATTTTTGTCACCTTTTGTGATGAGCTTTGAAATGGGACCTTTGTGGAGGTCGGAAGAGCGCTTGGTAATCATGTGACATTTTGTATAGTTCAGAAGAGTATACAATTTTCATACAACCTTTTGCATAGGCCAGAAAAAAATTGCATAAAACCTTTTGTGGGAGTCAGGCAAACATGATATCCTGTGACCTATTGTCTTCTTGAATTTCTCTATCATGTACTTACTCTCGCATCCTCTTCAATTTTTGTTATCCTAGGCTACCTCTGTCTATTTATCCCATCCCTGGTATCTTGCTCTCCCCTCTCTTTTTTTTGTTTTGTTTTTTTCCCTCCCTTTTGCTTTCTTGCTCTCCCTCTTTGTCCTGCTCTCTTTCTTCCTCTTTTTCTCTGTATTCTTCCCTTCACCTACTCCCAATTTTCATCCTCCAGTTCTCTTTACTTCTCCCATTCCCCTTTCTCTTTCTTGTTTCCTTCTTCCTTTCCCTCTTCCATTCCTTTTTCCTCCTCCCTTTCCCTTGTTCATTTGCTTTTTTATCTCCCTTTCCCTTTTCCCTCTCCCAGACCCCTTTCCTCTTCCTTATCTCTCCCTCTCCCATTCCTCCTTCTGTTCCTTATCACTTACCCCTTTCCTTTTCCCTTCTCATTCCACTTTTCCTTCCGTTTCGTTTACTACTTCCCTTCCTCATTCTTATTTTCTCATCTCCATCCTTATCCTCAGTCCCCTCACCTTCCATTTCTAAACTCGTTCATCCCACTCCTTTATTCCCGCTTGGGGTATATGGAAAGTACATGCCAGTGGTGGCCCTACAACAACAAGACAGAAGAGAGTGCCATAGAATGTAACATGGCAAAATGGGTGCCTACTGAAGCCTCTTTGCTCAAAATTATCCAATACATCACCACCACCTAGAAGGTGCAGCTCCATGGGACTGGTACCTGGTCTTTGGCCCAAGTTCACTCACACTAACATATTTCAATAATCTTATTTATTATATTAGACAGGGAGAGCAGAGGACCAGTGACTGTTCTTCATCTGCTGATGATTAGTGATATAGGAACAAAACCAGGCCATTACATGTGAAAAATGCCACAGACATATCACAGGTGCACACACGGCAATACTCTGCAATAGTTGCCGTTCACAGATCCACGTTAGTTCCACTACACTTGAATATCGTAGTGCACTAAAGTCTGAAACTGTTGTTCCAGCACCTGGACCCACATAAAGAATTACCCCAGTGCATGACAATGTGAATATACATACATATACCAAAGGCTTTTTCCCCCTTACAAGGGAGGTAGCCAAGAAGAAAAAGGCATAAAAACCAATCCCACCCATTCCATCCCTAATACACTCCACCAATGTGAATATACTCCTGATAAACAGAAAAAAACATACAGAACTTCAAGCATTTCTAAACAAACACTACATACACATAGTGATGCTGAAGACACAGCTCTCACCATAGTCCATAATGCCACCATACTCAAACCACAACTACATTTAGAGAAGACCAATCACAACACGAAGATGGACAAGTGACACTGATATTTGGAAGAATATAGTTCTCTAGCAAAACAAGAGAAATTAACAATTGGTAATAGACCAGACACTGGAGATAATCACCATGTACACACAAATAAACAGAACAATATATCACCAACATTTACATACCACAAACTTTATCAAGATCCATGGGTTACAACCTCAACTCTGATCATTTAGCATCATAAATCCCATCCTGGGTGGTGGCATGAATGTTTGTCATTGCACATTGCTAAATACCCAAACTACAGACCAAAGAGGAAATACAGTCCAAAATCAGTTTCCTACCCTAACACACTGAACTCCAATGATCATCCAATAAAACCCCTTCTCAACTTGTCCAACAGGTAGTATCTTCAGACATTTCAATGTGCACACCCATACTCCACCCACACACAATTTGGGAAGACAGAATATGTTGAGGATATAGAAATATACTTGGAAGCTTGGACATAATCCAGTACAGTAGTGACCCTTTTACAGAACTACAGGACATTTTTTTTTCTCACATGGAGATTGACAACTGCTCCCCTCTTTTCCTATCACTTGGTGACACAGAAGTAGTTCCACACCAATAGAATACAGTCTAAAGTTTTTTCCTAGAGAGATCTGTGAGTGTGCTCAAAGACTGTTGCTAGCTGTTGTGTGTTGTCCACTCAGTGCTCAGGGCAACAAAACACACACAATCAAACAAGTTAACAAACAAACACACCCTGGGTTAAGGAAGTGACTTGGGTAAGAAATGACATTTCTATTAGATCTGCTATTTATCAAAGAGCCAGACATTATTACCTTGTTGAACTACCTTTGCCCCATGGGATAAAAGTGACCATGTAACAATTGAATTTCAGCTAGTAGATGAGTAAAAACAAGGAATGAATTATATAGGCAAGGGAATTTGAGGAAGGCAGACTTCTCAGGCTTGAAGAAAATCTTTGTAGAATCACTAGGAGTAATTCATGAATACCATCAGAACCATGAGGAAATGGGAACTCTTTCTTTACATCTAAAAGCAGGAAGTGAACAAATATGTGCCAAAGATTAGTGGAAGGAAGAAGTGGAAACAAGAAAAATCGGGAGATGGCTTGGGTAAAATGAAGGAAAAGCAATAAAAGAAAGGAAATTGATAAACAAGCTTGAAATGACGATGCAAATGTCTGAAGGGAGGAGGAAAGTGATTTTGTAAAGGGTGATGTAGATATATACAGAGATGAACCAAAACAGTTTTACAGGTTTATTAATAGTAAATTGAGACTTGGGGAAAGAAATCAAGCTAATTGTGGGTGGTGAGTTCATTGAGGTTTCCGTTCAGGCAGAACTGAAAGTTTCCAATATGTCCTTACAAAGGAGAGCAGTTTTTTTTAGAGGAAAGTGAGGTAAGCAAAAATGAAGGATTAGAGGATATAAATGTTAAAGTGAGGGAAGCAATCTTCTGGAATCATTGGTTGTTACAAAAGCTTCAGGACTTGAAGGGATTTCAAACTGGATACTAGAAGAGAACAACTGTCAGACATCATTCACAGTCTTTGTATATTCTTTAAAAGAAGGAATAGTGCTGCATGACTGGAAAGGCTAGTGTACCAATTCACAAAGGTAAAAGTGAGGAAGCACCACAAAACTTTTGGCTGGTATCATTAGCCAACACAATAGTGAAATTGTGAAAGAACAGTCAGTCATATCTTGAAGAGATGAACATTCTGATAGTTTGGCTTTAGATCTGGGATGTCTTGTGTTAAACCTTTTAAGCTTTAACTTGAGAGTGATCAATGTGCTGCAAGAGGGCTAGGTGGACTGTGTGTACTTCAATAGAGAGGCTTTTCAATAAAGTACTCACAATTATCTAAATGGAAATTTGAGCATACTGGAGGTCTAAAAGGCAAACTAGAATGGATGAAAGATTTCTTGAAGGGAAGGTATGTGAGGACAGTAGTAAAGGATAAGATGGCAGGATGGAGAGTAGTGACCAGTGAAGTCCCACAAGGTTCAGTGTTAGCATTGCTATCATAGATGTTTCTCATCTATAAAATTGACATGCTGGAAGGACAAAATATGCCAACCTATTTACAGATGATGCAAAAATCATGAAGAGTGAAAAAGAGGAGTCAATGCTATTGCAAAAAGATGTAAACAGTATTTTTGCATGGAGCCAAGAATACATACATATACCAAGGCTTTTTCCCCCTTACATGGGAGGTAGCCAAAAAGGAAAAGGTATAAAATCATTCCCACTCATTCCATCCCTAAATACACTCCACACCCTCCCTCTTATCTTAGCACCTCTTAGATGACAGGTCATCCCTACACCTTGTCCACTGCCCTGGGTCAGAAGCAGTGTCGCAAGACACAGCATGTCCACAGCAAGGCTGCTTCATTAAATCTGCGACCCCCCATGCATAAAAGAAGATGGGGAGAAATCCCTTTGGGCTGCATCAAATTTTGCTCACACATACTACCTCATCCCCCATCCCCGCCCATTCCACCTCATGCATCACAACATCATCACCCCTGTCTTCTGTCCTCTCCTGTCCTTCCTCAACAAACATTCCCCTCTTTCCCAAAGCCCCCTTCACCCCATCCATCCACCTCATCCTAGGACGTCCCCTCATGTTCACTCCACATCTGCCTTCCATACCTCTTTAACTAGTCTTTCTTCACTCATTCTTTCCATGTGTCCAAACCATCCTAATACTCTTTCATCAACCCTATCTCCCAACTCCCTTTCCACCCCTGTTCTCCTCACCTCCTCATTTCTCACTCTATCTAGCCTAGTAACCCCCATCATACTTCTCAGACACCTCATCTCAAACACATTCAAACTCCTTCTCTTTTCCTCTCTTATGTTCCATGTTTCTGCCCCATACACAATCACTCCTTCATATAGTCTCCTCTTAGCATCCATTCCCAAATGTCTATTCCTCATTACACTCTTCAATCCACCAAGGCATTTATTTGCTTCTCTCAATCTACATTCTACCTCCACCTTCTCTCCACCTTTTCCTGCCACATTTGCACCCAAGTATCTAAAACTATCCACTTCCTCCAGTCGCTCTCCCTTTATGCTCACTTCCAGTCTACTGCCACTTTCACCCCTTGTACATCTCATCACCTTACTTTTACCCACATTTATCTTTAGCTTTCTTCTATCACATACTCTCCCAAACTCTGTCACCAACTTCCTCAATCCCTCCTCCGATCCTGCCACAAGCGCAGTGTTGTCCGCAAACAACAGCTGGCTCACCTCCCACTTTTCTCCATTTTCTTTAACCATCTCCAGTCCCTGACCCATTACCCTTGCATTTACCTCTTGCACTACCCCATCCTAGTATAAGTTGAACAGCCAGCCAAGAATAGAAAATAAAATTCAATATAAAAAAATTCAGACACATGTATTGCAGAAGATTGAATTTGCCATGAGCAGGATAGAATACAAAGGAAAAAAAAAAAAAACTGGTTTCCATTCTGGCAGATAAAACACAAGGTGGGACTAAAAGCAATGGGTCTGCCAACTTTGAAAAATTTAAGAGATGTGAATACAGTATTTAGATCGCCTAAGGGGATAAACCACATGGACAGATATTAAAACAGATAGCTATGCAAACATATTTGCTAATAATGCAAAGATCATGAGGTTATGAAATGAGGAGGATTGTATAATGTTGTAAAGGTACCTGGCTAAAGTATACAAGTAGAGTCAGGAGTGGAAAATTAAATTTAACACAAATGCAAATTATTGGAAATGGACCAAAACAAGAAAAGACTATTGATGAATTACAAAATGGGAAATAAAATAATAGCAAAAGTAAAGGAGAAAAAGGACCCAGGTATCATAATCAGAGACAACCGATCACCTGAAGAACACATGAGATAAATAACTGGAGAAACCTATAATTTTGACAAATATAAGAGTGGCATTTTATTTCATGGAAAATCATTGAAAGCTTGAGATGGCCCAGACTGGAATACACAGTTATGTGGTCACCATATTTAAAGAAAAACATAAGAAAAATGACATACAAAAAACAGCAGCCAAGATGATCCCTGGTCTAAATGACATGATACACGAGGGAAGATTGAAGAAACTGCGACTTCTGACCTTGGAGGACCAAAGAGAGAGAGGCAACATGATTATTATATTTAAACTGAAAACTGGTTTAAAGAAAGTGGACAGAAAAGAATTACTGATATGAGAAGAAAGATAAACAAAAATGGCAAACAAATGGAAAAAGTCTTAAAAGTCAGGAAGTATACTTTCCACATAGAAATGTAGACATGAGAAATTGCATCCCTGATCCACAATATCCACTTCTAATGAATACTTAGCAGTTAGGAATGACAATATGTAACATAAAATTGGACTCAACAAATACATGCAGCATATTCTTCAAGTAAAACAAAAGGAACTAAATAAACTAACAGATACCATAACTGAAATAATCACAATGTAAACACAAGTATTTATAAATAACTCAACACATCAGCTGCCTGGGGCTACATTCATGAACTCCAACCACTCAACTCACCAACAAAACACATACTGGCAGGTGATCTGAACATGTAACACCCAATTTGGCAAAATACAAACAGCAGACCTAAGAGGAAGCAATACTAAAACAGCTCTCCAACCTAAACATACTGAATTCCAACAACCACCCTACTAGGAATCTGCCTTAACATAATACACACCCACTTTCTCTGATATTGTGCTCACCACACCTCCAAATACAGGCTACATGGAAAACCATACATAACTTCCTTTCAGACAACTTTTTAAGAAAGAACATCATAGAACTAGAAAGAAAATGCAATGTACATACAAGAGAACATTCATATACTAAAAGCAAATTGGTAAGAATAAATAAAGGAAATAGAAGTGAGCATAGAAACTGTTGACATGACTAGTATCTATCAAGAGAGTTGTGGAAGGGATAGCAGTATCTATTCAGAGGGTCATCAAGAGAAATGTTACAAGAGACAACAACAAAAATACAACCCAAGCTACACACAAAATAACCACAAAAAAAAAGAATGGAAGAAAAAATTGGAACAAGAAAAAGACTAAAATAAACAATTGCATTAAAAAAATACTATATACTAGAAAACAGACTAATGTGGAGGACTACAGGAAAATAAAATAAAATATAAACCTAACCCCTGCCCACAAAGCATGTTGGAATAACCCAATGAAAAACACCATCACTAACATAAAATAGGAAAATAACCAAAGATAAGTTGAGCATACACCAGGAGGTGTGTAGCTATGACCAAAGCAGTTGTCTTTGTCCCATGTGTTTGGATTATTTGGGCAGGTAACAGTCACTGCTAAAAATCAGAGAGAAGTACGGGACTTGAACTTGTGACACAGAAGATTTGAGACCTGCATACTTCTAATTACATCAATACAAAAACTCAAACTAGACACTGTGCCATCCTCTTTCTCCAACAGAGATGTAGAAGAGATAGTAAAAAAAAAAAAAAAATGCACTTAATGCCTAGATGAGATCTCAAACATTCATCTAGAACACTTTGGCCCAAATGCAATAAAGGCCTTTACCAATTCATTCAACCACTGGATGTACGGCAAAATTTCAACAATCTGGAAAAAATCCATCGTGCCCATGCTAAAGCATATCGTCAGAAAACTCAGTATCCTGTCTACCAATCTTTTAATCCACCATATATAAGCTAACATAAAGACTAATAGCAAAAACAATTTACCTCCCCAAACCAACATGTATTCAAAGGAGGCCAGTATACAAATATCATACATGTGCTGCAAGGATTTATAAGAAAATACCACCAGAAAGAACCTTCAAGGTAGCATTTGATAAAGTTCCTAGACAATATCTATATACCAATAGGTTACTTCCCCCTTGTAAGAGATAACCAACTAAGGCATCCACCCATCCCACTCCCATCTGTTATCTTAGGTCCTTGTGGATGAAGGGCATCCCTGCCCAGGTGCCTTATCAGCTCTTATAATTCAGTTCTCTTAGTACCTTATATTTTCCCATACCCCCATCGTTTTTCCCTTCCATCGCACTCATCTTCCTAGTTCCTCACACTAGCACAATCAACATCTCCCTAACCTTCTCCATATTCAACATTTCTCTGAAATACTCCACTGGTTCTCCCCATACTGCCTTCATTTCCATTAACATAATTTTGTCCATCTGCACCTTTTACTTTTTCCCTCTACCTGACTCACTCCCCTTCACATACTATAAAAAAAGATGATAATGCCAGACATCTACAATAACAACAAGAAATGGTTAACAAAGTTCTTAGCTGAAAGATAGTGCAGAGTAACCCAAAGCAATCAAATTCCTGGGACTAGAAGATCAAGCTATAAATCCATTGCCCCTGTACTATTGCAGAAGGCCCACTGACTCCAGGAATGCATTATTCAACCTCTTCACAATTGACCTCCCAACTCTAGGTCCAGAACATGTGTATGCAAATGACATGATAAGAACTGGCATAGCAATTTCAAAGTAGTTGCCCAAGTTTACCTTGAGAACCTAGAACACTAGGTTAGAAATGGTAGAATTTGATGTTCCTCCCCAGAAGTTATCAGTAACATTGTTTGCCCCAGCCAATCATGAATCAAAGAAATATTCAACAGAAAAAAATGAATGGTCAAACTTTTCCACTGAGAAAGAACAACAAAATTCTGAACTTTAACATATGACCTTCAGTCCACATGTCAAAGATATTACAGTGAAAATCAACAAGAAAATAAGCATACTAAAATCAGTCTGAAGCATGGGGTGACATCAGAAGGAAACTGATCACTGTCTACAAATAGTTCTTGATAACTATACACAGCTATGCTTCTGCACATTACCCAGTAATCAAGAAAACAGACACTTTAGAAAATATACAATATGAAATATAAAGAGTAACATGATGCATAAAAGAACCAAAATCGTTCCCTTAGTATATTACATGAAAATGATAGGTACATAGTTGTGGAAGATGACAACTGTAAAGGATAAAATGACAAGATAGCAGTGGCCAGTGGTGTTCCACAAGATTTAGTGCTAGCACCTATAATTTCTCATCTATTTCAATGACATGATGGAAGGTACAGCAAGGTATGCCGACCTGTTTGCAGATGACGAAGAAATCAGGAAAAAGAATGAAAAAAAGGGGGTTTGCAGAATATTGCGAAGAGATCTAGACACTATTTTTGCATGTTCCCAAGAATGAAAACTTAATTTCAATACCAATAAATGTAGAATACTGGAAATAGGCATCAGCGGTATGGTCCCCACACTGAGTGAAGGATATAACCAAGACCAAAAGAATACAAAGGGCAGCAACCAAACTACATTCTCAGCCTGACAGATAAACCATATGAGGAGAGACTAAAAGCACTGGGTCTACCAACTTTGAAAGATCGAAGAGCAAGAGGTGACATGATTACAGTGGGTTGCTAAAGGGGATAGACCATATTGACAGGAAATCTCATGATTTGGGGTAGGAGGGCTTTAAGAAATTATGAGAACAAATTAAGAAACTGCATGTCTAAAGGATGTGAAAAGATAGTTTTCCATATAGATGCATCAGTACTTGGAATAAATTAGATGACAGAGCCCAAGCAAGAACAATAAAATAATTCAAATATAGGTATGATAATTGGAAATCAAGAAAACAGGCAAAGTCGGAGTCTTTACATGAATTTTAAGTTAGGTATTGTAAGTTGGATAATAAGGTATGGGATCCCATAAGTATTGCTTCTTTCTTGTATACCACAAATGGGTAAATACAATTAGGTAAAGTAGGTATAGATCAATCCCATTCCATCTCACAAACACAACCAATTGAAAAAAAAAAGTGGTGTACTATTCAACATCTAAAACAACCTACCACACTTTACATGGAAATGCATTAACACTCAGATCTTAAAACAAGGGCTCCAAAAGCAACCACAAACACCTTTTTCCATCAAATCCCTCTAGACCTTATTCTGACAGAAAAATCTCCCAAGAAACACAAACCACACTAGCATGACTGCATTCAGGTAACCCTCCAGCACTAAGAAAGTACCAACACATAAAAGATTTAGTCATTGAAACAAACTGCCTTGGATTCAACCATCACACAAAGGACACTGAACACTTCATCTTATGCTGCCTCATTGCAGCTATACCCAGACAACAATAATATTGCTTCCTTAGTGAACTGTAAGCCAATCCAATAGCCGTTGATAGCTACATGGGAGCTGTAAGAGACCTGTATCAACAGATTGACTGATGAAAGAAATTAAAATTTAAGAAGAACCTAGTGGAAGAGGAACAGAAGGAACAACTATTAATCAAAGACAACAGAAATAAAAAAGAAACAAGAATTTCACATGAACCATGTAAAGTACAATAATAGAAATTGAACTAAGATGAACCTACTACCACACACAAGACAGTAAGAACATATCATTGCAAAATACTATCAAAGCAACAGTGTGATAGCTTACCACTTCTTCAAAATTAATTACAAACCCTCAATACTAGAATACAGAGAAATAAAGCACATGCATAAAGTAGAGCAGGGTACAAAAATCATTTAACTTTTCACCAGCAGACAACAGGAAAGCCACCCATGAATTAAGAAAAACTTGCATGCAGAAAGTCTGGATAAGACTAGGCTAAGCAAATTTGTTGTCTTTGAAAAAGCTCAATGTGTATTGATAACTAAGATATCAGAACTACTCGCAGCAATCTTTGACCATTGGACTTGCAATAAAATACCATCTGTTTGGAAGAGAGCACACAATTCGAATAAAAAGTAAACCATCAGAACCTTCAGCATCATACAGATTTGTGTCAGTCATCACAAATCAAAACTTGTGCATAAAATTATCCTAGCAATAATATAATCAAAATACCTATCACCCTCACCACAATAGTAATGGTGGTAATAGATATAAACTACCAGAACTTTGATGCAATCCCTAGACATGTACTGTATAGGTAGATCATTAAATGTGTATAAGAATGACAAGAATTGATTGACAAACTGGCTGGCAGGAAAAGCAGTGTCTTGGAAGCAACACTTATCAAAGACTGAGAAACTGTGCAGTGGTGTCCCACAAGGAATAATATTGTCACCAATATGTTCAGCCTTTTCACATATGACTTAGCTACCTAGAACCCAAGCCACTTCAGGGAACTGATATAGTATGCATATACAATACAAAACACTGATTACTCTCAAAACTAATATAGTGCAAAATCAGGCACCCCCTGACTTACACCCAGAAGAGAAAGCACTTACAGGACACCAAATTAGCTATACCCTGACTACTCTGGATATGCAGGAACACAAACAACACGGAAATGGCCTGGGAATATACAATGTATGCCTCAGATGCAATCACTGTGCATAGACAGAATATCAAGTTGTCTTACAAGGCCCCACACTCGCCCCTACTCAGCATCACAAAATTCCCCCAAGCAACCTCTTCCTTCTCACCCCCACTCGTCCTCTCAATTTTCCTTGTCCTCATCGTACAACCCCTTGTTCTTTCCCCTCCACGTTCGCAGCTGTCACCGCACTTGACAGGTGTTCGCAACGTTCACTGTATTTATCTGGGAACACGCGCGAACAGAACACCGTAACATTACCCCGTCATATAACAAAAACGCCAGTGTGGACGGGTCCACTTGAAGTCACTGCGTACCCCTCGAATGATTATCCGTTGGGGTTCGCTCCCGGTCCACCAATTGTCGGTTTTTGCGCGTCGCATCAAACAATGTTATAGGTAGAGGTAACAGTGTGTGGACGGGACGTGTGTTCGACGCCTATCAAATTGGTATAGCCGCTTCAGTGAGTCAGTATGAAACTAGTCCCTAAACATAGAAAAACATATAATACAAGTTTTTAGAACAACGTACCACAGGGATCGGTCATGTTCGAGTACACGGAGGAATCACTCAAAGCTATGAAACATGTTTCAAACCATTGGTGAAGTTGTTGTAGTGCCCAAAAACTTGGAACCCCATGTCTGAGTAATTTCTGATCACTGTATTCCATTCATCTTGTGCACAACTGTCTGCCACCATCTTTCCTTTCTCCTCTTCACTGTATGCTAATGTATATAAATATACGCGGCAGCTGCGACAGGTAAATTTGCCATTGTCGGTATAACCTCCAAACACGGACTCCGACAGATCGAAGTGGGGCACATTAGTTTGCGACGCGACGAGGGTCGGTACGGAATCCACATTTCTCTAGCTTGTTATGCGTATCTTCGCCGCGCAACACGACCTTGTTAGATACGTGTTCTGTTCGGGCGTGTGTGCCCGGGTTTAGACTCGCTGTATGTGTAATTCATCGTCCTAGATTTGCCAATTTACTGCTTTCATCGTTGAAAAGTCATGGCAGCCATTCACAACTTTCACTGCATTAGATTCGGTGACAAGTGTCTGCAAGTTTTCACTGTGCTAGTCTCGTCAGCAAGTATTCTCAACTTCCATTGTACTAAAATCGTCGACTGACATCCACAACCTTCACCGTACTAACCTCATTGAGATGTATATGTAATTTATACCGTACCAAACTCGTCGATAAGTATTCGCAACTTTGTACTAATCTCGTCGACTTGGAACTTTGAACGTACTGAACTCGTCGACAAATATCAGCAACTTTAGACATATGTGTCAAAGACAAAGGCTCACGAAGAGCACTGTCAATTATTCACTATGCATACGTACGTGACACCCTAGTTATGTTCTCAGCAGGAACTTGGTGTGTCACTCAATACTATTTCCGCTTGTGTTGATCAATCATGACGCCTATAGTTTCTCTCCAATAACTTGCAACACCATAACAACCTGGGACAGTAACATTTTCCGGGATTACCCATACATTTTTCCAGGAATATGTTGGAATCGCTGTCTGTGTAGTGTGCGTGAAGGAATTTTCATATCGCTACATATTAGAAAACAACGGGAAGAGTCGGCGGATAATTCTCCTAATATGATAAAAAGGCTTCTCGGAAGGTGGAAAATTATCTTGGGGAGGTTTCTTGGGATCACTTCGTAGACCAAATGTCAGCCCTTCAAGCCTGCCTTGGATACAGAGACTGACATTGGGGAAACGAATAAACCCAATGCCCATTACAAGACCACTGTTTGCTGGCCTTGCTTACATAAAGTTGAATTTACACAAATCCACTTCGTTCAGAGGCCGCTATGGGCGTAGTCGAAGACGAGTGTATCTATAACTTTTTGTACTCATGTTTTTCAAATGCCCGTGGTTAATGGAGCTTTGATGTAATGACTAGCGCGTTTGCAACGGAGACGTTAGTGATTAACAAGTGTGTAGGGAATGATTGTAAAAGAGATGGTATTTTTCCGATGTCGTTTTCTTCCTTTAGACCGATTTTATTGATCGTAGTAAACATACAGAAATTGGGTAGAGGAATCGGTAGCAACATGAATGTAGTACTGTGGGCAAAGCCTATGGTAAGAAATAACATTACTTATGTGATTATTATGGATTATTTACAAAGACATTATACATGACGATTGCTGAA
>NC_134784.1:64458173-64463173 GCF_046742065.1 Oratosquilla oratoria
CCCCCCTTTCATATCAGCCAATCTCCCTTCTGGAGTACTTTGGTAAGGTGTTTGAGCACGTCCTCTGCCCCCCCCCCCCCCCCCCTGACCGGGGACCCAGAGACGGAGAATGTGCTGAGAAACAAACTGCCAGTTTGGTCTTCGGCGGGAGCGCGGTGCAGACGACGTTATTTCCATGATCACTCAATGGGTTCAAAGACCACCAGACGGTCACCCTGGCAAGACCGTTTTTGGTTTGTAAGGACGTGGAGAAAGCATTCGATACTGTCTGGCATGAAGGCCTTAAGTACAAATTGCTCCACAATTTTGACTTTGCCCTGCCGTTCACAAGGTTGCTCTGCAACTACCTGGACGACAGGACAATAAGAATAAAGTGGCGGGGCTGTCTGTCCCGAACTTTTGTGCCGAAGGCTGAAGTACCGCAAGGGTCGGTCCTTGTCCCCATTCTGTACAATCTATATACGAATGATCTCCCAGAGTCGGGATACCCACACAACCGAGCTCTAACTCTTTCGTATGCGGATGACACTAATCACATTCGCAGACACAAAACGCTGCAGGGAGCGTTACACATAATGCAAAACATCCTAGACGGGGCACACGCGTGGGAGCAACAATGGCGCATTAAGACCAGCGCGTCGAAATGCAAAGTTGTATACTTGTATAGTTCTGCTGTAAGCAAACCAACAGAACAATTACGAAAAATCCTCTTGAAATAAACAACACAAACGTCCCAGTGAAGGACCATACCTGTGTGCTGGGTAACACACTGGATGGTGGCCTTACCTGGACCCCACACTTCCGCAGACAGACAGGGAGCGAAGGCTAAGACTGTGCTGGGAAGACTAAAACACCTCAAAACTGCAACACTGTCCAATAATAGCCGATTGTACTTAGCCCTAGTCAGACCGATTCTGTGCCAGGCTCCGGGATTGAGCCAGCTGACATGTTCCACTAACAACTACGGCCATCAGAAGGTTCAGAATGCCTTTGTCAAGGATTACAAAGGTGGAGCATGCCGACAGGAGACCTTTTGGTCTATAACTAGGTCAGATGCGAAAAAAAATATAATAATAATAAATGAATAAATAAAAATAGTAAAATAAAATAAACAAAATAAAATAAAGATTATAATATGAATAATAATAAATAATATAGATAAATGCATAGGTATAGTTAAATAATACGAGTAAGCAAACAGGTAAAAAATAAATAATAATAAATTCAAATAAAGCAAGTAATAAACAGACAGACAAATAATAACAAACAAATACACAAATAATATAAAATAAATGGCAGTCATTACAGCATCTTGCTTAGATGTTTATCTAAAGTTTAGATAAACATCTAAGCAAGATGCTGTGATGACGGCCATTTATTTTATATTCTAAACGAATCTTAAAGCTTCGACCTGAACTACATTGGATTGCCTCTGCAGGAAGTTTATTCCATTCATTAACTACATGGTTGGCAAAGTTGCTTCTACCCACTTCCAAATTAAATCTTTTTCCGGACAGTTTGAGACCATCGTTTCTTGTCTGATTCTCATTCAGTGTAAAATTTTTGTTTCTTTTGATGTTCCCAATGCCCTTTAGAATCTTAAAGACCTGTATCAAGTCACCTCTAAGTCTACGGTTTTTTTTAGAGAGAGAAAACAGATTCATATATATTTTAGTCGATTTTCGTATGATTCATTTTGGATATTTGTGGCTCGCCGTTGTACTTTTTCCAGTCGGTGACAATACGGAAACAGCATATTCCAAATGTGGATGAACTTACGACTTATATAGCTTGTTAATGAATGATGGACTTTTGAAATCAAAGGATCGCGCAGTCAGTCCTAGAATCTTATTTTCTTTTTCAGAGGCTGAAATACACTGCTTAAATGATTTGAGATCGTTAATGATAATTACGCTGAGATCCTTCTCACTATCCACTCTTGTTACCGAATTTCCAAATAACTTGTAATCGTACTTACTGTTATTTTTACCTATGTGCATAACTTTGCATTTACTTGTGACCATACGGAAACAGCATATTCCAAATGTGGACGAACTAACGATTTATATAGTTTGTTAATGAGTGATGGACTTTTGAAGTCGAAAGATCGTGCAATCAGTCCTAGAATCTTATTTGCTTTCTCAGAGGCTGAAATACACTACTTAGATAATTTGAGATCGTTACTGATAATTACGCCGAGATCCTTTTCACTATCAACTTTTGTTAACCAATTTCCAAATAACTTGTAATCGTACTTACTGTCATTTTTACCTATGTGCATTACCTTGCATTTATTTGTGTTAAATTTCATTAGCCACTTTTCAGACCATTGCTGTAATTTATCTAAATCTTCTTGAATATCTAATTGGTTTACGTGATAATTTGCCATTCCGCACAGTTTTGTATCATCTGCAAATCTGGAAACAATAGATTTTGGTCTGTGGTCTATATCATTTATATATACTATGAATAGAAGTGGCCCAAGAACGGGACCTCGAGGAACTCCACTCGTAAAAAATTTCCACCCAGAAAGTTTTCCATTTAAAACAACTCTGTTTTCGATCATTCAACCAATTATTAGTCCAACTTAATAAGCTACCACTTATCCCATGTGAAGCTAATTTAGTAAATAGTCTTTCGTAGGGGACGGAATCAAAAGCTTTTGCAAAGTCTAGATATATTAAATCTATATTGTTTCTTTTGTCATAATTTCTAGTCCAACTTAATAGGCTACCACTTACTCCGCGTTAAGGTAATTTAGTAAGTAGCCTTTCGTGGGGGATGGTATCAAAAGCTTTTGCAAAGTCTGAATATATTAAATCTATATTTTTTTTGTCATAATTCGAGATCACTGTGTTGTAGAATTTGAGTAAGTTAGTCACGCCATAACGTTTCTATCTGAATCCATGCTGGCTATCATTTATCAAACATTTACTTTCTAAATGATGTTCGATAGCATCTCTGATTATAGTTTCCACCATTTTTCCTATTATTGAAGTCAAGCTTATAGGCCTGTATTTTTTTGGTTTCTTTTTGTCACCTTTTTTGAATATGGGAGTAACGTTAGCGAGCTTCCATTCTCTTGTGACATCTCTGGATATGATGGATTTTTGAAAATAATTTCTAATGGAACAACAATCTCATTTTTCAATCCCTTTAAGATTCTTGGATGCCAACCGCCAGGCCCTGGTGTTTTATTAACTTTGAGTTTCTCTATACACCTTTTATTTTTTCTTTTGTTATATTTACCATAGTAAGTTCACCCTAGATTTTTCACAAGTGTCAGTTTGGATTTCACATTGAGGGGTTTTGTTAACGAATACTGAGACAAAATAATTGTTTGAAATATCACACATTCCTTCGTTTGAATACTCAAGTTGACCGTCAGCAGATAATAATGGGCCAATATGATTCCTAATAACTTTTTTATCTCTAATGTAACTATAGAATTCTTTGGGATTCTTTTTGGATTTATCAGCGATATTCATTTCGTATTGTCGTTTTCTTTTTTATTGTCTTTCTTAAATCTCTCTGTATTATTACATAATTTTGATAGTCATTAGGTGCACCCGAGCACTTATATTTCTTATAAGCCTGTCTCTTTGTAGCAATACTTTGTTCAGTTTCTTTGTCGAGCCATTTTGGGCGAGCCTGATTTGTGGGGGGTCTGTCCTTAAACGGGATGTAGGTATGAATCTTCTTAACGTATTTTGAAATATTTCCCACATCAGATCTACAGGTCTTTCGCTTCATTTTGCCTCCCAATCTATAAGCTGAAGATCCTGACGTAGTCCTATGAAACCGGGTATTATAGATACACAAGTATCTATCCTAATTTTTTTTTAGTAGTTTGAATCTAAATTGTGATCGCTACTTGCAATAGTTTAACCAACTTCTACATCGGTTATCATGTTTTCGCGGCTAGTGATCAATAGATCAAGTAAGTTTCCATGTCTTGTGGGCTCTTTTACATGCTGAACTAAGTAATTGTCACCGAGAAGATCTATCAAGCGACCACCTATATGGCCATGTTCAAGGGTCATCCAATCAATGTCAGTGAAATTGAAATCAACCATTACCAATAAATCCCGGTTGCAGAAACTAGACAGTTCTTGAAACAACAGTTTGTCGTCCGCTAATGATAATGTTTTTGGCCTATATATTACACCTACAATAATTTTTTGTCAAGTTGTTTGGGTTAGCTCTACCCATAAACTATCATATACATCCTGTTTTACTTTCTCTAAAACACAGGCATGGACATTGCTTTTAACGTACAACAGAACACCCCCATCTTTCTTGTGGTTTCTGTCTTGATGAATGTGTTTAGATCCCGCAATATTAAATTCAGCCTCGAGCTCTTGACCATTTAACCATGTCTTGGTTATTCTTATCATATCGAAATTTTCACTTTTGACATACGCCTATATTTCTTGGAATTTATTCATACTACGAACATTAAAGTACATGGTATTAAGAAATTCGTGATTATTTCTCTTTAACACGTTTTGTATTTCAACATCATGCCTTACATTATGATTTTGTTCTATATTGACACCTTGCTCTATATGGACATTTGGCCCTTTATTGATATTCAATGTCTCATGGACATTTGCTCCCTCACGGACATCTTACCTCTCATGGTCATTCGATCTCTTATATATACGTCCCCCCCCCCCTACCCCCACGTCACCGCATTCCACACCGGCCACCCGTCGTTCGCTGACATTCTGTCCGGCATTCCTTCCTGAAATTATATTTTGTCCTCCACTGACATTATATCCTACCGTGATATTTTGTCCTCCACCGTCATTGCATACCATCGTGATATTTTGTTCTCCACTATCTTTTTATCCCATCTTGATATTTTGTCTTTCGCTATTAATACATCCCATAGTGTGATGTTTTGTCGTTTGACATTACACCCTAGTGTAATAGTTCTTCCTCTACCAACATTATATCCTAAAATGATATTTTGTCCTACACTGACATTATATCCT
>NC_134784.1:64470673-64495673 GCF_046742065.1 Oratosquilla oratoria
GGCGGAGGAATTGCATATCTATCCCCACCTGCCCCAGACCTCCAGAAGTCATATGGGGACAGCTAGACGCCTCCTGGCGTAATCTCCTGACCTTCAGGGTGTGATGATGCGTTTATCAAAGCATAACATGATCCAACACCTCGCAATCGGTCACGGTAACAAGGCTGATGGGGGACACGCTCGCGGAGTGGGACGCTGTGAGTTTTGGGCATAATCCATACTGTAGTGTCATGTCTTGTTTACTCCGTTGCGTTTATCAAAGCATAACATGATCCAACACCTCGCAATCGGTCACGGTAACAAGGCTGATGGGGACACGCTCGCGGAGTGGGACGCTGTGAGTTTTGGGCATAATACATAGTGTAGCGTCATGTCTTGTTTACTACGTTGCGTTTATCAAAGCATAACATGATCCAACACCTCGCAATCGGTCACGGTAACAAGGCTGATGGGGACACGCTCGCGGAGTGGGACGCTGTGAATTTTGGGCATAATACATAGTGTCATGTCTTGTTTACTCCGTTAAGGCTCTAGCGGAGGGAGGCTCCCTCAAAGGTTTACAAAGTTTACAAAGGTGGAGGATGCCGACAGGAGACCTTTTGATCCATATCTAGGTCGGATGCGAAAAATAATAATATTAATAATAAAATAATAAATAAAAACTATAATAATGTAAATAACAAATAAAATACATAAATAAATGCATAGGTATAGTTAAATAATAAACAAACAGACGTTTATGTCCTCTGCACGGGAACCTATAAATAAAAGTTCTTGCCCCTTTGCTGTGACGAGGAACTACAGACCTTACTGTGGACAACATCCGCTGGCCAAGCGGGTTGGAGCGTCGCTACTTACGGCGGGGATCGAGGTAACGACAGTTCGAACCCTGCCACCGGCGAGTTGGACCAAGGGCATGTTTCTTTAAACTTTACGCTACAAAGACCTCTGTAAGGGCCACCGTACTAGCCTCCTGATAAGGGGAGTTTGTGAATCTACACCGAGTCAGCTACAAATAGGCTTTGAAGGGGCTTAGGCTTCTGCCTGAGGTGACGCCCTTTGCCAACTTTGCTCTGGCTAACGGAGGTCAGGAGTGCAAGCTGATGTGGACCATACACCAACTTCGAGTAGGAATAAGATACACGAATTTAAAAAAAAAAAAAAAAAAAAAAAAAAAAAAAAAAAAAAAAAAAAAAAAAAAAAAAAAAAACCGTTCTGTTCTCCTGCCCAGCTAAGGAGGTATACGTAAGACCATAAGAATACATGAGTGGAGGAGACTGCAAGGGACCACGAGGTCTACACTACGCCGTTACCACCTATCATCCCCATCCATAATTTCCGTACTAAATGGTATTCTTAATTTCCTTCTAGAAACCGTCAACCTATTACCTATTCTATTTTAAATCTATTTCATTTAAAATCGGAAAAAATAGGTTTAGAGAGGAAATAAACAAGAAATGATTTATCAACAGAGTAGTTAACGAATGGAATAGACTTAGTTTGTCAATGTTATGACTGACCTATGGGCCAAGCTAGTCGCGACACGAAATAAAAATAAAAATGAAATAAAATAAGGCCGTGCGCAGTTTGGACGAGTGACAGAGAGTTCAGGCAGGATAACTAAACTATTCGTTAAAACTAAATATCATTACACGAATAAAAATGACAATATAGCAATATATATGATATGAATCAAATGGTTATACTATTTACCAAGTAGAGTAGTTAAGTGTGCTTTGTATGCAGCACGTAAGAACAGATGGGCTAAACGAAGTCTTGATTATGGTCTTGATACCGGTTGCTTAAAGTTGCACCAACGGTCTTGGGAATAAATGGGTAGTCTGATGTGAAGCTTATGTACGATAAATTCTGGTGGGGGAGGTTTCTGGTAGTGATTCTGGTAGGTGAAGCTTCTGGGAGTCGGGGGGAGGTTTCTGGTAGTGATTCCGGTAGGTGAAGCTTCTGGGAGTCAGGAACACGTAGGATATAGGTTAATGTTTCGTAGTTAGGAAATAACAGAGAGAGAGTGTCGAGTCGCGCGTAGTCCGGCAGCAGCCTGGAGGTGTCCGAATCAATTCGGAATACGAAGGCTTGGCACTTCGTGTGAAGCTGGGCATTTGTTGGGGTTCAAAAGACTTGTTCAGCGGAGTTGTCGTAATTGACGAATGTAGAATAATTTCTACGTTGATTCAGATGGGCCCAGACGTCTGTTCTTTTCTTGTCTTCTCTATTCTTTTCGCTTTCTGTTTCTTTCTGCTTTTCTTCTCTATGTCTCTCAATGTCTCTCCGTGTCTCTCTGGTCTCCTTGTCTCTCTCCGTGTCTCTCTGGTCTCTGTGTCTCTCACTGTGTCTCTCTGGTCTTTCGGGTCGCTCTCTGCTTCGGCTTATGATATACCCCGGGAATGGGAGCTTACGTTTCTCGGCATGGCAAAACGTAAATAAAGCGGTAGTTTAAAAGCCTTCAACCAATGGGAAAGCAGAGTGAGCTTTCCCGCCAAATTGTGTTACGTGTCTGAGCTCGGCGTCATCTGACAGTACGTAACGATGCGCGCCCTAACAGATGGGCACTGCGCAATGCTTAACATTTTAAGAAACATACGTTGATAATTATAAAATACAATGCAAAATATTACACACCGTATTCACGCAAAGGCGAGACACAACAAAACTACAGGATTCTATTTACTCTAAGGACGAGACAGTCTACAAAATAAAGGGAAGAGTTATACAAAGCGCAGAGTAGTTGGTGGTTATATTTCCCTGTCCATCTATCATAATTAGGTACGTAAAAAAGACAATGGCCAGTTTTACCCCATGTGGCAGCTTTTGTTCCTTCCTACGGCAACAATATCGTGAGCGCTAAAACAATTGGTTGCTCTAATAAAAAATTAGATAACTTTATGGATAGGAATGAAAGGTGGCAAGGAATATGGAACTGCGTAGTGTAGGCCTTATGGTCTCTTGCCTCCACCTCCATTTCAATGTCTATTCATCCTCGTGGAGTCTTCTCGGTAGAGAAAGGGACAGAACATATTCACATATAAGTAAAATAGTGAAAAATCTTCATACACCACCATGTCAGATGAAAACGTTTTAATGTTTGAACTTATAAGCATATATAGATTGCTTGCTGATAAATAGATTATTTAGATAATACAAAAAATAGCTTCTAATTCGAAATTACACGAGTTCCGTAAATACGAATCGTAATTCTGAAGTAATTTCTTGCATCCAACTGGAAGAAATGATCTCAGAAATAAACACAAAGGAGTCCGTGCAGACGAAAGAACACACACACACACACACACACACACACACACACACACACACACACACACACACACACACACACACACACACACACACACACACACACACACACACACACACACACACACACACACACACACACACACACACACACACACACACACACACACACACACACACACACACACACACACACACACACACACACACACACACACACACACACACACACACACACACACACACACACGTGAGGAATACGAGTTCGAGTCCGGTCCAGAACTGAACATTTCATCATTGCTAGACTGGGAGCCGACACTCCAACTTTGGTGGGTAAGAAGCTGTTCGTGTGTATGTGTGTGTGTGTGTGTACGCGCGCGCGTGTGTAAGGTCACAGCGTTATCCATAGTTGAGGTCATATATGAATTCTGAACTCTCATCCAGGAGGGTAATATCTGTCGATCACGAGCTTAACGTGTGATCTAAGACCGCAATGAATGGCCATCGTGAATCTCTCTCTCTCTCTCTCTCTCTCTCTCTCTCTCTCTCTCTCTCTCTCTCTCTCTCTCTCTCTCTCTCTCTCTCTCTCTCTCTCTCTCTCTCTCTCTCTCTCTCTCTCTCTCTCTCTCTCTCTCTCTCTCTCACACACACACACACACACACACACACACACACACACACACACACACACACACACACACACACACACACGACTCGACGGTGCAGTGGTAGCGTTCATGGCCGCCATTACGGCGGTCCGGGTCCGAATCCCGCCCACGGCTGAAATAATTTTAGTATCACTGCCCTGCGAGTCGTTACTCCAACTCTCATAGGTGTGGAGGAGTTGGGTGTGTGTGTGCATGTGAGGTCACAGCATTACCCATAGATCGGTTATATATGAACTCTGAGCTCTATTCCGGAAGGGAAATAGCTGTCGATCACGAGTCCAACACGTGATCCAAGACCAAGGTGGAAAAATCACACACACACACACACACACACACACACACACACACACACACACACACACACACACACACACACACACACACACACACACACACACACACACACACACACACACACACACACACACACACACACACACACACACACACACACACACGCACAAATGGAAGCAGACACACATTCACAAAAAATGTTTGCAAACAGCCGATCTGAGGAGAGGTAAATGTTTACCTATTCCATGTCAAGTGTAGGATTATTAAAAGTTCTAACTGGATAATGAAGTAGACGGGAAAGGAGAGCATATGAAGCAGTTCATGAGGAGAAGATTCTATTGGTCGACATTGTCGATGTTTTGGGCATTATTCTATTTCTATCTTATCTCATCTTATTTTGTTATATATCAATCCATTTTATGTTATCTTACTTGAATTTACTTGATCTAATTTGATCTTGTTTTCTTTTATTTTAGTTTTATCCTAGTTTTCATTTATTATGTCTTTACTTTTTAAGTCTTATTATTTTTTGTCTTATCTTATCTTATATTGTTTTACTTTATTTTCATTTCCTTCAGTCACTTTCCCTGTACGTCTCATCACCTTATATACCATAAACTCCACCATCAACTCCTCCTCTAACCCAGCCACAAGCGCATTGTCGTCCGCAAACAACAACTGGCTCTTCTCCCAATGCCTTCCACTTTCACTTACCAGTTTTAAACCCCCATACATCGTCCTTGCGTTCATCTCCGCATCACCTCATCTCCACCATCAGCTCCTCCTCTAACTCAGCCACAAGCGCAGTGTCATCCGCAAACAACAACTGGCTCTTGTCCCAATGTCTTCCACTTTCACTTACCAGTTTTAAGCCCCCATACATCGTCCTCGCGTTTATCTCCGCATCATCACATTTACGTATATGTTGAACAACCATGGGGACGTTACGTTACCCTGGTGCAGCCCCACTTTCTTCTCAAACCAGTCTCTACTTTTTACCGTAACACTAGCTGCACACAAGAACATAAGAATGAAGGAGACTGCAAGAGGTCATAAGGCCTACACTAGGCAGTCCCATGCCCACTACCATTTGTCATCCCCATCCATAAAATTGTCTAGCCTTTTATTAAAACAACCGATAGTTTCAGCGCTCACTACTAGATGGTTACTAAGTCTATTCCATTCGTTGACCACCCTAAACCAGTTCTTGGCTATTTCCTGCACTACGCATGTAAGCACTTTTGACTGCGCTCAACAACCTGTTTGCCTATCTTATATATCTGAAATTCATTCCGTAATGCCTTCCTGTCAGCACTGTCATATGTCTTCGTTAAATACGAAGGACATCCTTATTTGTTTATTTTTTTTCAAAAAACTTCTCTTATATCTGCTTCACTACGAAGAAATATTCCCATGCAATAAATTGAGGATGATTAAAACGACCAGCAAAAATGAGAGACCTGTAATCAATAAAGAATATAATGAACAAAGTTGAAACCCAAATAGAAGAATGTAAAACTTTACGAGGATATTTGATTCTTTGATCGTAAAAATTGTAAAGATTTGATACTTGCGTAAATCCACGAAGAATATATAATACCAAACTACATAATGTACCAAAGAATGATGCTAGTATAATAAAGTTATCCTCTTGAAGGAAAATCGTTGGGATATATAATCAAGAACCAAGATGATTTAAAAGTTGCACCTAGTATCACGGCCAAGATTAATGAGGAATAAACACCATTTGAGGACTTTGCCTTTATTAGTACGACGTTTCGCTCCTTACAGCTTTTTCAAGTACATAGTCGTAATACACATGACTGAGATTAAATAAGAAGAACTGGGGGGGGGGAAGGGAGGGAGGGAACGAGGAAGGGAGGTGGGGGAAGGGGGTCACTAAATATTAGGAATGGTTAAGGAGAAGGTGGACCAAATGTCTGGGAACAGGAAAGGTTAAGGATAAGATGGAACAATTGGCTGGGTGAAGGACATTACCTCACAACCGAGGAACGTATCTTCTGGGTTTTGTTGGGTTGGGAAGCTCGCTGAGGGCTAAGATCAGCAGCCATTGCGTAAATTCACTGTCGTAGTATTTGTAATTTTTCGTGATCAAATCGAAGTTCTCATTTTTCCTGTGGATGCCGGTTGTAAACTTTAGCCCGAGGTTGAGCACTTCGGTCTCGATGTCGGATAATGCTCAGTTAGAGAGATTCACTATGGTTTCAGGTCTTCCCATAGATTTCCAAACACCTTTGGCGTAGTCTGTACACTCACGCAAGTGTCTATTTTTCTGCTGGTTGTTAGATATGGCGATATTCACTTTTACATCTTCGGCGATCGAACCAGGCATCGTTTGGAAGAGCTGAGACCCTAATTTCTTGACTTTTTCGAAAACTTGGGTGGACTTTTGTTGAAAGACAAGCATTCCGTGAGGTATGACTTAAGGTGAGGAGGCAAAGAGTGGTCAAACTGGAGAAGTTTTGGCGTAGACCTGGGGGCGACCATTTCCTCAATGCAGTTATGAAGGAAGTTCCGCGTGTTTCGTAAGCTGTACGCCTTTCTCATAGCACGTGAAGAACGACCGTATAAAGGTTCCATTCTGTTCTCAGTGCTGTGACAATTTGTATGAAAGTGGCAGCAAGTGTATAATCGTAATACACATGACTGAGATTAAATAAGAAGAACTAGGGGAACGGGGGAGGGACGGAGGGAGAATATAAGAATGAAGGAAACTGCAAGAGACCATAAGGCCTACACAAGGCAGCTCCATATCCATCACCACCTGTCATCCCCATCCATAAAGTTGTCTAACCGTTTCTTAAAACAACAAATAGTTTCAGCGCTCACTACATGGTTACTAAGTCTATTCCATTCGTTGACCACCCTATTAGTAAACCAATTCTTGCCTATTTCCTTCTTAAATATAAAATTTTCCAGTTTAAATCTATTACTACGAGTTCTGCATTGTTGTCTTAATATGATAACCTTGTTTGTATCACCCTTGTTAAAGCCTTTGATCCACTTGAATACCTCTATTAGATCACCACGCACTCGGCGTCTTTCCAGAGAGTGTACGAGTAAGTTAAGGTGCCTGAGCCTCTCCTCGTAAGGCAAATTTGTGAGTCCATGTATCATTTTGGTCATTCTTCTCTGTACTGATTCTAGTGAATTGATGTCCATTCTATAGGACGGAGACTAAAGCTGTACCGCATAATCAAGGACGAGTCTATCCATCGCTAGATAGAGTTTGAGTATTACCTCTCCATTTCTATTCGTTACCGTCCTAGCAATGAAACCTACTGCTCTGTTAGCTTTCTTCCTGGTGCTAATGCACTGTTTCCTGGTTTTAAGGTCCGGACTCACTAGAACTCGCAAGTCTCTCTCGCACTCAGTTTTCTCTAAAAACGTGTTATCTAAGCTGTATCTATTTTCGGGGTTGTGTAGCTCAACGTTTAGCACGCTACACTTATAGATATTGAAGGTCATTTGTCATTTCACCAACCATGTGAACAATTTGTTAAGATCATCCTGCAAAATCTCTGCGTCGTCTCCTGACCTAATTAGGCGTCCTATTTTAGTGTCGTCCGCGAACTTACTAACATCACTGTTTATCCCATCGTCTAAGTCGTTTGTGTACGTAATGAACAACAAGGGACCGAAAACCGAGGTACGAGGGAGGGGGTCACTGAATAATAGGAAAGGTTAAGGAGAAGGCGGACCAAATGTCTGGGAACAGGAAAGGGTAAGGATAAGATGGAACAATGGGTTGGGTGGAGGACATTAGCTTTTAACCGAGGAATAAAAAGGAAGAAGGAAATAAGATGGGTGGGCAGATGTCTAATGGGTGTGGCGGGATTTGAAGGGCAACTAGGAATAGCTTAAATTTTCGTGGGCAATGGGTATTAAAGGAATTAGATGTGGGGTGTGTGTGAAATATTGAACATGCCCTTGCTTTGTTCAATTGTTGGTTCTTTGTATGATGGCTGCTGCCAAACATTTCCTACGGATCTTGTTGGGTTCATGGTAGTGACATCATGGCAGACATCGTATCGGTGTTCTCGTAATCGGGTTTTTAGATCGCGTGATATTTCCCCAATGTAGGATTTTTTACATCTCGAGCACCGGAATCCGATAAACACCGGCTTTATTGTTCGGCGTTTTCCCGATGTTTATTTTCGTCCTCGTGATGTATTTAATTTTCCTACTGGTCTGGCACACTACTTACAAATTGGTAGTGTTTAGAATACGAGTCACGTTGGTGGCGGTGTCGCTGGTTGGTAACACGAGACGTTTGATTGGGAAATTGCACATCTAGTACGTGAACCCGACAAAATCCGTAGAAAATGTTTGGAAGCAGCCATCATACAAGAAACTAACACACTTGAACAAAACAGGGGCATGTTCAATATCTTACCCCTCCCCCAACCTAATTTCTTTAATCCCCATTGCCCACAAAATTTTTAAACTATCCCTAGTTGCCCTTCAAAATCCCCCCCTCATACCACCAGTAGATATTTGCCCACGCTTCTTATTTTCTTTTTCCTTTTGTTCCTCGGTTGTGATCTAATGTCCTTTCTTCCAGCCAATTATTCCATCTTATCCTTAACCTTTCCTGTTCCCAGACATTTGGTCCACCTTTTCTTTAACCGTTTCTTAATATTCAGTGACCCCCTCTCCCTTACCTCCCTCCCTCTCTCCCTACCTCCCTCTCCCCGTTCCCCAATTGTTCTTATCTAATCTGTCATGTGTATTACGACAATGTACTTGAAAAAATTGTAATAAGCTAAATGTCGTAACGATAAACGCTCCGTCCATACATGGTATTTATTTCGATAGACTTATCGGCAACTACCACATTGATGTGGAACACAATAAAACTGCTAGACGTTTATAGGAGAAGCTTAAGATGACAGACTAACTCTCAAATTAACATTTATTCACAGGTTGCCAATATGAACGAGATTCATATACAAGATATGTATTCTAGGTATTTGAAATATGGACTGAATTCATCTGAACTCGTGACAAACATGAAGGTTAGAAATGCATTAGAAAAACATTGAATGTTTGACTCACGATCCGGTAAGATGATAAGTGGTAGAATGTATGAAAATCGTGCCCAAAAACCATTTAATAAACTTCCAACTGACTTAAGAGACACTTTAGAAAATTAACACTTCAAGAAAAGACGACCAGAAAGTGAACATTGCGAATGAAGATCATTAACTTTGAAACAAGACTATAAATTATGACAAGACACCAAAAACGTGTTAACGAGTCCCGACTGAGAAAGAAACGTATATTTATTTGAAAAAAAATGTGGTAACAGAACTCCAGGAATCAAGAATCACTCTGACATCTACAAACGAGATAACAAGTTCCGCATGGAAAGGAAACATATATGTACTTGAAGGAGAAAGGGAGGCAACGGAATTTTAAGAATCAAGAATCACTCTAACGTCTTAAAACGAGTTGACAAGTCCCGCCTGAGAAGAAAACTATATGTACTTGAGGAAGGAAGGGAAGGGTGGTAAGGGAACTCTAAGAATCACTCTGACATCTCCTACAGAGAGCCAACCATCACTTAGAGCAGGGGTTCTCAGCCTTGCTTGGCTCATGCACCCCTTTCACCATTTGCCAGAATGTCACTCCCCCCCTCCTTTCCAAGATTGCCTGTTTCCAAAGGTGCATTCTAAATAATATGCTGGTATTATCGCACAGCGTAACATTTTTCTAATCCTAAGATTAACCTGGGTCAGAACAGGTATAATTCCAGCCCAGGCGACAGGCCAGATAGGCCAGAGCCTACATTTGCTTTCCTTACTCCGTAAACTTTATGTGGTCACAATTCACCCCCAGAAAACCCAAAATTCCCCCCTGGGGGGTGAATTTCACCCCTAATGAGAACCACTGACTTAGAGTGTCTCTGATTAATTTGCACCCCTTTTAGTACCGCCTGGCACTTCCTTTTTTCGGTGGTGGTGGTGGGGGGGGGGGGTTTGCTAGATCATTTAATTCATTTTTACGGCCTTCGGAGGCAAAGGAATTGTAGATTATTTCAGTAAACTGCATGTGTAGCCAAGTGGCACTTCTCCTCTTATTCCACCACACTGATTTCAATCATCTTCTTGTATTTTGTATTTCATTCATCTTATGAATCGTGACAGTCTTTTTTTTTGTGCATGGACAGGACATCTCAATGTCGAAAACCCCCCACTACCTGACTAAAGGCTTTGCTAAACATAAATATCGCAATACTGAGTGTAAGCACCATTAAATTTCCAAAAATGTAGTTCTACACGGACGGCATCGTGTCGTTAGTCCGGAGTGTAATATATATATATATATATATATATATATATATATATATATATATATATATATATATATATATATATATATATATATATATTTCATCACAACAAAGAATTTAATTAGATAATTTGATACCAAGGAGGAAATCCATAAGGCATGAGTCTGTAGCAAAATGGCCGAATAACTAATCCGAGTAAATGAACGATATTTTTGCACACATGAAAAACGATAAAAAAACACAAAGCATTCTGGAAAAATATTCATTGGGAGATACAAGGTGATCCTTGTTGATGCAATAAGGTTGATCGATACTGATTTTCTGACTAACATTTAGAACATGTGTAGAGAGGTATGAGAAGAAGAGGAAATGGAACCACGGGACTTTGAAAGTGATCGTAACACTTCACTCAACCGAATTCGACTTATGTCTTTCTCAAGTCTCATGTCTTGAGAAAGACACAAGTCAAAAGCGATTGAGTAAAGGGCTACAATGCCAATAAAGACACTTTCAAAGTCCAGTGATTCTGACTAGGATGGACCCATTAGCCCCTTGACGTTATACGAGGGTGATCATGCCTGAAATAGCCTGGTAAAAAAAAAAAAAAAAAAAAAAAAAAATATATATTATCCGTCTCAGAATGGGGTTGTACTATACGCCAGACGATTTGCTTCATCTCAGTAGAACCCATTCGTCAGCTAAAGATTTAAAAACCCTTAAGACCATTGCCGGTTTCTGTGAGAGTACGAAGCCCCGATCAAGGAAATCAAAAACACTGACAGGTTAACTGACAGGGGGATGGCAGTCCCCATCTAAATGGAATTGCCTAGCGTCAATTGAACACGAAGCAGCGAAGAAATCATACCCTAGCCCCTCGGCATGGTGACAATCTTCAGATACTTTATCCTGACTAGTACCAGAGGATTTGACTAAAGAGAGGGACGCTCCAGTGAAATGGAAGGAGTAAAACTCGTATCTTGACCAATCCCTTTCCTTATATTAATATCTTTTAATCTTTCATTCTAATGTGCATAAAGTGATTTTATTATCAGAGAAGACGTCGTCGTAGGTATTTACACTACATTTGCGCCTCCCCCCCAAAAACAAAAACAAAAAAATATTGGATTGCGATTAGTCTTTATGTCACAAATCGGGTGAGGAGGTGCTATACAAGTAGATAAGCAAAACATTTGAATAACGATGTCCTCATGTTCAACAGACGAGCAACACGTGATATAGGGCCGGCGGATCTTCTGTGATGAGGAGATATGAGCAGATTACAGGCATATAATGACAAGCAGTCCCATCTGGCATAGATACTCTAGTGACAAAATATAATTGGAGGCAGAATGTACAAATCACCAAGAGCCAAATGCAGTTTGTAAATCGAACAGAGATTTATGATTTGGCCATTGAATATCACCATTAGGAAGGGCATTTCAGACGCAAAGAGATCAAAACCAGTTGTAGTATTATCCTATAACTGTGTTTTTAGTTTCTACATCCCCAAATATACACGTTGAAATATGTTTATAGTTAATCTCACTACCATACTCAGCGTAACGCATTACAAAAATTGCCGTACATATTCTGGTCTAATTTGTCCTATTCCGCAGGAGCTGAGTGAAGTATCTAATGGAACCACATTTTGCTAGCTTATATTCCCCATTATCTTCGATGTGATGCCATCTAATGCGAATACATGTAATGGTAAGTGTTGGGTTACTTGTGCAACTGACTCTATCTTAAGTCGTTGGGTGAAACCGGATCTGGCTTTGGTTCACTGAGTACAAACTTGAGGTTCCAATAATTAATTGGTCCCACGCGATGGCCATTTGCGAGTTCGCATGAGTTTAAGAAATAGCTGACGTTTCGAGGGACGAAAGCCTTCGTCATCCCGAAGAATTCAAAGTCCCGAGGACTTCAAAGGTCTGAGGACTTCGAGGAACTGAAGACCGCGAAGGCCTAAAAGCCTCAAAGACTTGAAAACATCAGAGGACAAAGAAAGGGCATCTCGGAGACCTAAATTTACTTCAAAGGCATGAGAACCCCTAAAGGCCAAGGGTCCTCAAAAGCCTGAAAACAAAACCGTAAAGACTTCAAAGACCTGAAGACTCCAAAGACCTTAAAGACTTCAAAGACATGAATACTTCTAGTACAGGTATTCTTAAGGCAGTAGTTCAACACGCCCAGAGGTGTATCGAAACCGGTTCTTCCAAAGACCTTAAAGACTTCAAAGACATGAATACTTCTAGTACAGGTATTCTTAAGACAGTGGTTCAATAGGTCCAGAGGTGTATCGAAACCGGTTCTTGGGGTATCCAAAAAAAGGCATCCCGGAAAATGAGGGGAAATCATTTGTATGAGTATTATATACTTTTTTTTTTTTTTTTTTTTTTTTTTTACTGGAAATGAAAATAAGAGTCGCTTGAATGCAGCTGTATGTACATAACTGTCCTATTCTTTTTTTCAGTGAATTAAAAGTTAAAACTCGGGAGTAGTGGGGTAATATTGCAAAGGGGGTATCAGGTTGATTTGAAGTTAAAACTTGGGGTATCGGGGCTGAAAAAATGAAGAAACACTATTCTTGTAGCTAAAAAAAAAAAAAAGAAAAAAAAAAGAAAAACGGTAAGAGCGTTACCTTTTCAATGGAGTGAGACCTTTGTGGTGCTGAATACTTCATGGATAAAAAAGAATGGGAAGAACGCTGATGCTTCGTAAGGTTTCAAGTTTCAAGGACCTGTGATGTAATTTCACCTCTTCAATATGAGAACGCACAGTAGGCCTACAGCTTATGGTGTAATGAGCGCCATGCGATTTTTTCACCAGCGGAAGCCTACCTGAGCCGTGTCTGAGGAGGACAAAATTCAGCGAAAAGTAAGTTGAAGGGTCGTAGTGGGGCCTCGATTGACTAAAACTTCGTTAATTTTAGGACCTTAATGCCAAAGAAGTCAAAACAATTCTAGACAATGTTCAGTAGTTTTTAATTTGTATGAAAAATATGCAACTTTTTTTTCCCTAAGGGTTTGGGAATCAATGACCTTTTCAGTGGCCGCATGATCACAGTCCTAGTTGACACTGGAAACTAAATATACTAAACCAATTCAATTTACTCCAATTTTCAATCTTGCTCTGAGTAGATGGCTTGTACTGCCAAAACACGACCTCAACTGTGCATGTGCGTATGTGCTTGCACATGAGAATGTTTTTATAGTCTTGTCTAACCGCATGGAAACACATATTTGCCTGTGAAAGACCACGAATATTTAGACGTCGATATAAGTGTGGACTTATATGGATTTCAATATTTATGTATGAATAACCATGTGTATATCAATTTGTACGCATTTGTGTCCACAAACGCATGTACGTTTACGTTCTTGCGTTTGGGCTTTCTCACATAGACGTGTGTGTATGTATGTGTGTGTGTGTGTGTGTGTGTGAGTGTGTGTGTGTGTACGTGTTTTTGTGAGGGGTATGCATGTGGATATGTGCACATATGCTATTAAGTGTGCGCGTGTACGTAGGTGCATGAATGCGTGTTTTATATACATATTCGAGCACCAGTGAACGTGTGTCCATAATGCGTTTTCATCAGATCCTGCATGAGTAACATGTGTTAATGAACTGTGATCCACAGAAACGCAGACGTGCATTGAAACAAATGAATGAATAGATAAATAAGAATGAAAGAAAACCATAAACACGATGATAAAACAACACCACAAACATGATTATAAAGAAAGAAAAATCACTGAATACAACGAAAGAAAAAAAAATGAAGGAAACGGGAAAGAGCCAGGGGAAAACGAGAAGAAGAAGAGGTGGAGGAGGAGCAGGAGGAAGAGGAGTAGGAGGAGGAGAAGGAGTAGGAAGAGGAGAAGGAGGGGGGGAGGAGGAAGAGCAGGAGGAGATGGAGGAGGAGGAGGAGGAGGAGGATACTGGGAGGGGGAAATGGCTGAGTTGGACAGTCGACGTTTTGGACTTGTAGTGCACGCATGGGAAACGTCGCGTTCTCGCATTGGTTTTAGTTAGTGGTTTAATGGTCTTGGTAAGCTTCTTGTATGGGCTTAGTGACCTAGTGATGATGCAAATGACGTAAATAGTACCCACGTGACTGATTGATGATATATATAATTTTCTTCGATGGCGTTGTACCTATGGAATACTTTATCAGTGTTTTTATTTCTTTTATACGTCTTTTTCTTATTCTATCTTAAAGGTGATTAAAATTCTGTATAGTTATTTAGTGATTTAAGAACTAATTAAGGTTACGAAGCATATATTGGTGTAGTATGGTCCATTATGAGGTTATTTCCTCAGTAATCTTGGAGTCATTTTATTTCTTATTAGCCATTAAGAAGATGAGAAATACAATTTCATTTTTGAAAAGATGACTTAATGAGTAATTTTCTGGAAAGATTGCCTGGAGACTTCAAAGGTCCTCATTCTCTTCGTTCTTTTCACCTGTAGTCCCGAACTTGTAACCATATGTCTCCGAACTTACTTCTCAGTTGGAAGATCGACTGGGAGTTACTAGAAATAGAAATATTATTGCACATCACCTTGTTAAAGAGTGTTAACGTGCGTTTGTTGACACTGATTTTGCGTGAGGCTATCTTAAAAAAAAAAAAAAAAAAGGAGGCAGAGTTGATGGAGCCAAACGAAAGGGTGACACGGAGATGAATACAATAACGAGATAGAAATCAGGATGTAAAGATCAAATGGAAAGTGTCATGTGTTACACAAAGTATTGTTGGCATCAAAGCCTTTCTCTTGCTGCTCGGAAACTTCTCTGATACTCTTTCTTCGGTGGTTAGAGACTTCTGATCTTTTGCGCTTCGAAGTTTTGGACATTTTGTTGTCTAGAGGCTTTTGTTTCTGTGGCACTTGAAGGACTTAGTTTTTTTTTTTTTTTTTTTTGTACTTAGAAGCTTCCGTCTCTTTGGCTCTTGAAAATTTCTACTCTTTGGCTCTTGGAAGATCCTGGGGTGCCTTTGGAGGTTTTTGGATGTTTGGTGTTATTAGGTTTCTGGCTTTTGACATTTGAAAGACGTTTACGTCTCTGGAGCTTAGAAGGTTCTGCCTTCCTGGGATTCTCCAGATATGGCCTCTAATAGACCTTTGCGAGGTTTTTGGATGTTTGGTGTTATTAGGTTCCTGGCTTTTGACATTTGAAAGACGTTTACGTCTCTGGAGCTTAGAAGATTCTGCCTTTCTGGGATTCTGCAGATATGGCCTCTAATGAACCTTTGCGAGGTTTTTGGATGTTTGGTGTCATTTGGTTTCTGGCTTTTGACATTTGAAAGACGTTTACGTCTCTGGAGCTTAGAAGGTTCTGCCTTCCTGGGATTCTGCAGATATGGCCTCTAATAGACCTTTGCGAGGTTTTTGGATGTTTGGTGTCATTCGGTTTCTGGCTTTTGACATTTGAAAGACGTTTACGTCTCTGGAGCTTAGAAGGTTCTTCCTTCCTGGGATTCTGCAGATATGGCCTCTAATGGACCTTTGCGAAAAGACCTCATCTACCTCTATGGAGCTTGGAAGTTATGCTTTCATGATCTTCAGCAGGTTTGGCTCCTGATGCATCTTTGGTGTAGGGAGATCCTTTTATTTCTCAAAAGCTTCTGTTGCTCTGAAACTTGGAGGGTTTTTGTAGATATTTATGGTGATTAGAATAGCTACTTTAGTGAATGCAAAGGTCCTCTAGTTGTATCCTTATAAACCTCTCATTTATGCAGCGCTGTTTCTTAGGAATTCGAAGATGATTTGAACAGAATATAAGATCATTCTATACCCATTAACAACTATTACTACTACTACTGCTAGATTTTGGCCTGTTATCTCAATGAAAATATTTGTAGGTTCAACAGTCCAACGGTCGTATCAGTCATGAATATGAGGAGCTGTTCTTGATTCTCGTTTTTTTTTTCGAAAACTATAAATCCGTATCCATCATCTAGCTTCTTGTTCTTGAGGTACTAAACTTTGCATGACTTCAGATTCCTGCAACCGATAGTCGTCAAATGAGCAACTATGATTTGCGTATTACAACTCAAAACTGTCAAAATATTTAGAGGCAAAAATGTATTGTTAGACAACTTTTTGCCTGTATACATGCCATAATGAAGGATAATTTTTTCTTTTTGTTTTTCTTTTTGTTTAAAAAAGAGATTATTTCAGAAATTGTTTTGATCAGGCAAAGCAAGGGATTGCAAAAGAAATACATTTAATTTTACGTCGGAAATGATCTTTATTCTTTTAGGCCAGATACAATGTTAGCAAGAGGACCTTCAACAAGACCAAAATTAAACAAGTGGTTATTTAAATCAATGACCAACAAGTTTCCATAAGAATTTTTATTATACAACACATGAATATCTTTTTCCTTTCAGCTTACGATCCCTTATCAAAAGTTTCCTTTTCCTTTTTACATTTTATAAAATGAAAGTGAAGCACAGTAAAAATAGTTCAATTAGTCAATCCAGAATCAATTCGAATGTTTTTTTGTTTACAATTTCTTTTCTTTCTGGTAACATATTCGGTTATAAAACTCTAGTGATTGTGAGAGCTGCAGCAACTGGGTACGACTCTTTTCCCAGTCACGTCTACCGGAGTCAGAAGCCAACATTCCTTCGACTTGAGTCAGAAAGGCGATTTACTCCCAAATGGGAAATGCGAGTTTAGAGCATCGACCGTAATGACAGGAAAAAAAAAAAAAAAAAATCAAGAAAGATGGCTACACTGATTGGATCGTCATTTATTTCAACTTGAAAAACATTTATAGATAAATGAATAAGTAAATAGATAGATAGATAAATAAACAAATAAATAAATAAATAGATAAATGAATAAACAAACAAACAAACAAATAAATAAGTAAATAAATAAATAAATGAATAAATGAATAAGTAAATAAATAAATAGATAAATAAATAAATAAATAAATAGATAAATAAATAAATAGGGTCTGGGCGAACTTACCGACAACAATTCACCGAGACTTCATCGACAACAATTGACCAACAACAATTCATAGACACGCTCAATTCATCGATATACACAATTCATCGAAAAAATTGAAATATATAACTAACTTAACCTAACCTAACCTAACCTAACCTAACCTAACCTAACCTAACCTAACCTAACCTAACCTAACCTAACCTAACCTAACCTAACATAACCAACCTAAAACCTAACCTAAAACCTAACCTAACCTAACCAAAAGCTAACCTAATCAACCTAACCTAACTTAACCTAACCAAACCTACCTAACCTAACCGAACCTAACTTAACTTAACCTAACCTAGCCTAACCTAACCTAGCCTAACCTAACCTAGCCTAACTTAACCTAACCTATCCTAACCTAACCTAATCTAACCTAACCTAACCTAACCTAACCTATCCTAACCTAACCTAATCTAACCTAACCTAACCTAACCTAATCTAACCTAACCTAACCTAACCTAACCTAACCTAACCTAACCTAACCTGACCTAACTTAACCTAACCTAACCTGACCTAACTTAACCTAACCTAACCTAACCTAACCTAACCTAACCTAACCTAACCTGACCTAACCTAACCTAACCTAACCTAACCTAAAATAACCTAACCTAACCTAACCTAACCTAACCTAATCAACCTGACCTACATAACTTAACCTAACCAAACCCACCAAACCTAACCTAATCTAACTTAACCTAACCTAACCTATCCTAACCTAACCTAACCTAACCTAACCTAACCTAACCTAACCTAACCTAACCTAACCTAACCTAACCTAACCTAACCTAACCTAACCTAACCTAACCTAACCTAACCTTTTTGATGAATTGTATATATCGATAAATTGAGCGTGTCGATGAATTGTTGTCGGTGAATTCTCCGAATCCTAAATAGATAAACGAATAAACAAAAATATTAGAGCCACAATCTTGGATAAATCAATTGATATGATAAAAACGATAATTATAAACCGCAGTGAGATTATAATCAATATTCTGGTGTTTAATTCTGACCCTAGAACTGTGAGGTCGAACACTTATGGGAGTGTCTGTGTGTGTGTGTGTGTGCGTGCGTACATGTGTGTGTGTATGTGTGTGTGTGTATGTGTTTACCTAGTTGTATTTACCTGGTTGTATTGTACGGGAAGAGAGCTATGCTCGTGGTGACACGTCTTTGTATCTTTCTGCATTGATTTTTTTCTTAAAATCTTGAATAGTGTTTGCACACACTGTTTCTTTATCTAATTTGTTCCAAGTATCTATCACTCTGTGTGGGAAGCTATTGTATATATATATGTATATATATATATATATATATACATATATATATATATACATTCATATATGTATATATATATGTATATATATATGTATATATATATACATATATATATATATGTACATATACATTTACATATATGTACATATATATACATATATACATATATATATATATGTATATATATATATATGTACATATAAATTTACATATATGTACATGTATATATATATATATATATGTATATATACATATATATATATATATATATATATATATATACATATATATATATATATATATATGTATACACACACACACACACACACACACACACACACACACACACACACACACACACACACACACACACACACACACACACACACACACACACACACACACACACACACACACACACACACAGATATATATATATATATATATATATATATATATATATATATATATACATATATACACATATACATATACATACATACACACACACACACACACACACACACACACACACACACACACACACACACACACACACACACACACACACACACACACACACACACACACACACATATATATATGCACATATGTGTATTTCTGATATGCTCTTTACTCAAAAAATGTCTATGGAAAAGGGTGGAGTCCAATAATTGTGCAACAAGAAGTAAAATAAAATAATAAGGAATTACTATATAGTTTTACGTTTTCGACTGAGCTACTTGTGTGCTTCGATGGAGGGAGTTTTTCAGTTGATTGTTGTTGGAGTTGAGATTCATTAGACATATGCAAGCCATTGGGAGTGATACATCTATGTAGACAGGTCAAACCAAGTCACATATTCTGCAAATCATTTTTTGGGTTTCACGTTGTATCAATGATTATATGTGTCAGTACATCTTCTTTTTTTGGGGGGGAGGGCAGGAGAAAGGTGCGCGAATTATTGAAGTTGATTCCCTTTTTTATTATTTTTTTAAATTACGTTTGTTTTAGTGTGGATACATACACAAACACTCGTCGTTTGGTAAACAGTCTCTGATTGATTCATGCCTGTGTTCTAGAACTTTTGTGTATTTTTTTTATACCGTATGATTTTTTTTTACTTTTATTATTGGTCTGCCTGTGTGCGTTATTCATATCCCCGTAACCTCCTCATTAGCGAGGGCATCAGCTCATAAGTGTTTATGTACACAATATATTTTAGTGAAACATGGCGTACTAAATCCGTATACTTATTTTAATTGTCTTGTATAAGCACAGCAACCCAGTGTGGATCAATTGTAGCGTGATAGTCTGGCAGCCGCCTTGGAAGGTCATACATAAAGGATCTAATTCTGGGCATTATACAGAGGCTGAATGATGGCTCCTTATCATCAAAATTAATGTCTTTTAGTAAGGGAGCTCGTGACGTAGAACAGCCATTCAATCATTTGTAGACAACAGGAATTTATCTTTCGAGGTAATGACTCGTTCTTGCACAGGGTCAAGTTGAATTATTTTGTAGATGAGATGATCCACAGACCAAAAAGTTCCTTTGGCCTAATAACAAAATTTGCCTATTTTTCTTTGGCTGATGATAGGCTTGGACGTTGGAAATCACAATTTCGTAGTCCGTATGTGAAGTTCCTCAAAACCCCCAGCGGTTAGTTCCTGTACCAAACCCCAGCTCTGTCTATATATATATATATATATATATATATTACTATATTCCCAGTACTTTTTTCTTTTTTTTTGTATAAAGAAATCTGACACTTTGCAACTGTTTCCCTTCTCCCCTAACCTGCCGTAGGCCGGAGAGGAGCTACACAACACAAATATCTATTTCTGGAGAGATCTGTGAAAAGGTTCGAGGACCGTTGCCGGCTACAGTGGGTCCATGGTCTTCCGGTAATAAAAACTCAAGGAAACGAGCTATTGGTGTGGAGGAAACTCCCCCCAAAAAGGGAAATGTTATTTCTTTATGCAAAGAATATTTTTGTGTTTCTTTGTTTCTTTTTTTGCTTACTCTTTTCCTTGATTTTTTCTTTGCTTCTTTACTTGTTTTATTTCTGTTTCTTTCCTCATTTCGTTTTTAATAAGTAAACATTTGAGGTAACAAGGAATTGGTACAGATTCAGTTTATTCTTTTGTTTTTCTTTGCTTTTTTATTTCTTTTATTTCTGTTTCTTTCTTCATTTCGTTTTTAATAAGTAAACATTTGAACAAGGAATTGGTACATGTTAAGATGAAGACGCTTTAATCAGGAAGAAGTCTGAACCCGTGATGATGTCAGGATCTTAGGCTGTTTTAAGGTTTTAAGGATTTAAGGCTGTTGTCGCCAGGATGACACCTTTTACTGCTTTTCTTTAGGCTAACGTCAGTCGATTTTATTCAGTTGAGAAAAGAACCTCGTTCCAAGAAATAAAGGAAGGTTTACAATTGAAAAAAAAAACAAAAAACAAAAACAAAGAACAAATAGAAAAAGAAAAGAAAAAAGGGGAGGACCCCGCTCCAGGAAACAAAGGAAGGTTTACAATTGTAAAGAAACAACGAACAAATAGAAAAAGAAAATAAAAAAAGGAGAAGGCAAATAGCCAGGAAGAAGAGAAATAAAGAAGGAAAGAAAGAAAAGAAAAACGGAAACAAGAACAAAATGAAAGAAAGAAACACACATAACTATTCTTTGCGTAAAAGACAAAAAAATAGATAAATAGAAATGAATAGTATCTCCCTTCTCGTTGGAATTTCCTCCGCAAGTGAACGACGAAAAGTTTAAAAAATGTCAATAAACTGTCATTTCCTTTTCCAAGAGTGAATGAACCTAACTTACACGCTTCTCTGTCTTCTTTAGACTTATACGAGTGTTTGTTCTGCTCATCCACGTGAAGAACACTCAGTATCGAGAGTAAACACAAAGGAATCTTTGAAGTTCACAACCTTCATCTTCTTTTACAACATAAATATTTTACTTTTTTTTTTAGTGATATCACTATTCTGGAATACAATACAGTACAATACAATACAATACAATACAATACAATACAATACAATACAATACAATACAATACAATACAATACAATACAATACAATACAATACAATACAATACAATACAATACAATACAATACAATACAATACAATACAACACAATACAATGTAACACAACACAACACAACACAACACAACACAACACAACACAACACAACACAACACAACACAACACAACACAATACAATACACTACAATACAATACAATACAATACAATACAATACAATACAATACAATACAATACAATACAATACAACACAATACAATGTAACACAACACAACACAACACAACACAACACAACACAACACAACACAACACAACACAACACAACACAACACAACACAACACAACACAACACAACACAACACAACACAACACAACACGACACGACACGACACGACACGACACGACACGACACAATATAATGCAATGCAACACAGCGCAACACAACACAACACAATACAACACAACACAACACAACACAACACAACACAACACAACACAACACAACACAACACAACACAACACAACACAACACAACACAACACAACACAACACAACACAGCGCAATATAATACAATACAATACAATACAATACAATACAATACAATACAATACAATACAATACAATACAATACAATACAATACAATACAATACAATACAATACAATGCAATACAATACAATACAATGCAATACAATACAATGCAATACAATGTTATACGGTAATACACAATACAATATGATATAATACAATACAATATAATACAACACAATGTATTACAGCACCATACAATATGATATATTACAGTGCAATGCAATGCAATATGATACAGTACAATACCATACAATACAAAACAATACAATACAATACAATACAATACAATACAATACAATACAATACAATACAATACAATACAATACAATACAATACAATACAATACAATACAATACATTTCAATGAAGTACATTGCAATGCAATACAATACAGTACAATACAGTGCAATACAGTACGATACATTACAATACAACACAATCCAATACAACACAATACGATACAATACAGTACAATACAATGTAATATAATGCAGTGCAACGCAATGCATTACAGTACACTCGGACGGGATCTTGTTTTGAGCCAAATAATCTCCTCAGATGAAGAACACTCCTTGGTATCCGGGGAGGAAGGACTGAATAATTAAAAGAATAAAAGTACGCAAAGGAAAATCGTGAGTATTATTCTGAAACAAATTTCTGAAACAGAACAATTCACTTTTCGAGAACCCGAATGCAACAGCTTGTGTCTCACTACTTGAAATGATCAAGGGGACATAGTGATGTCGTTTCGTCGCTGATTATCTACATAATTACGCAAAGCTGCCTTACCAAATTAGCTTACAGAGGGATATATATGTATATATATATATAATTATGATTAATAAGGGAGCCTACCTGGTATACCTGTGGCTTTTGAATCTTAGTTTGTAATTTCAGGCCACAAAATAAGACCGGAAGGGTTGAATGAATCCAGAGTGGTCACAAAACGCATTTATTTGCTTACTTAATTACTGCACTTATTTATCTACTTTTTAGTATATCAATATATCTATTCATTTATTCTTTATTTATTTGTTTTTTATTTTCCTTGTTTAAAAAAATTAAGAGGAACATCTTGGTCTCCTACTAATTTATTTATTTATATATTTATATATTTATGTATTTGTGTATTTATATATTCATATATTTATATGTTTATATATTTATGTATTTGTATATTTATATATTTATATATTTACATATCTATATATTGATATATTTATATATTTATATATTTGTATATATATGTATTTGTATATTTATATATTTATATATTTACATATCTATATATTTATATATTTATATATTTATATATTATATATTTATATATTTATATATTTATATATTCATATATTTATATATTTATATATTTAGATATTGATATATTGATATATTTCATATATTTATATATTTATATGTTTATGTATTTACATATTTATATATTTATATAGTTATATATTTATATATTTACATATTTATATATATATTAATATATTTATATATTTATATATTTATTATATATTCATATATTTATATATTTATATATTCATATATCTATTTATTTATATACTTATATATTTACATATTCATATATTCATATATTTACATATTTATATATCTATATATTTATATATTTACATTTTTAGATATTTATATATCTATATATTTATATATTTATATATTCATATATTTATATATCTATATATATTGATATATTGATATATATTTATAAATTTATATATAAATATATCTATATACTGATATATCTATATATCTACATATTTGTATGTTTACATATCTATATATCTATCTATTTATATATTTACCTATCTATATATTTTCTCTTTATATATTTACATATTTATATATCTATACATCTATATATTTATATATTTATATATCTATATATTTATATATTTATATATCTACATATTTATATATTTGTGTATTGGTATATTTATATATTCATATATTTATATATATATCTATATGTTTATATATTTATACATTTACATATATATATATATATATATATATATATGTATTAATATATTTATATATTTATATATTCATATGTTTATATATATATTTATATATATATATTAATTTATTTTATTTTTATCTTTCTAGTTCTCTTCTTGTGTGTTATCACTTTCTTCATGAGGATCAAATTACCTAAAGATAGTCTGAAGAGAAGTTCAGTTTAATCTTCCTTCTCACAAACATACAGTCTATCTCTTCCCTTTTACTCTCATCTGTACCAAATCCACGCACATTAAAAAACCCAAACATTAGGGTACTGGTAGGAAAGCTCCTAGACCCTCTTATGCCTTTACTTCTTTTAGGAATGTTCCCTTTGGGGCGATACGGAGAAGGACGCCTAGTCCTAAGCCTCGTCCCGTTTTTGTTGCTTCTTACGACTTAAATGGGAACTTGGTGGCAGTATTCTTTCCCCCCAAAGGGGGAATATTCATATATAATATATATATATACATATATATATATTTATATATATAT
>NC_134784.1:64505673-64508173 GCF_046742065.1 Oratosquilla oratoria
TGAATAAACCAACTTCTTCTAAAAGGTACAGAAATGGCAGGGGGAAATGGCCTTTATCATGAAGAGTGTGTATATTTTTTGTATTATCATTGTTACCTCTATTTCCTTTCCAACCTCAGGTTTGCTTCCACACCTCTCTCCCGTTCCCTTCTCTTCCTTTATCCCTTTTTCCTTCATTCACTCCCTTTCCTTCCCCCTCAAGTTCTTTCTCCTTCCTATAGGGTGGTCGACGAATGGAATAAACTTAGTAACCATGCAGTAAGCGCTGAAACTATCAGTTGTTTTAAGAAACGATTAGACAACTTTATGGGATGGGATGACAGGTGGTTATAGATATGGAGCTGTCTAGTGTAGGCCTTACGGTCTCTTGCAGTCTCCTTCATTCTTATGTTCTTATGTTATGTTCTATTAATCTTTTTTATCACTTTCCTCTTACCCAACGATCACCTCCCATTCCTTATCTCCCCACCCCCCCGTTCGCTTCTTCCTCTCCTTTCCTCCCTTTCTTCTTTTCTTCTTCTCCACCTCCCAACTCGCCTTCACCTCTTCTCCTCTATCCTCAACTAAGAACTTGGGTATATGTATCTAAAACAAGTTAAAACAATTATTTTCTAATTCTATGAGAAATCTCGAAGTTTTCGATGGCTCGGGGTGTTAACGGAAAGGAGACGCTTTTGGGGACATGTCGGTGCCATACCGTGTAAGGCTTTTAGGGACTTCGGGAAAAGATTTTCGAGTGATAAAGAAGATGACGATGACACTGACGAAGTTGGTATCGAAGTCAGCATTAAGAATGCCAAACTATCACGTTAGGCGTTGTCTGTGCCTTAAAATGCATATTTTTGCCATTTTCTGGCAAAGCGAGCACCGCCGGAGGCCAAACACCCCCATCATAGACGGTTCGGCGAAGCCGGTGCTTGTTTAGAAAAAAAGGTGTCATCTTTTCTTTTCTTTATTTTGAACATTAAAATGCTGTTTCATTCACCTTCTTGGCAAATCGATAAACGATTGTAATCTGCCACACCAAAAGGGTGTTCAATTTCAAGAGAAGAAACAATTTTAATCATAGTGATAGCGAATTGAAAGTCATAGCGAATTTGTGATTAAAATGAAAAATAAATCATCTTTAGTAAGTATCTGAATCGACGTGACGTCACCGACCCGTCGGACTTTACAAATGCGATGGTATAGTATCATTATGTATATCAATGTTACGTACTGCGTTGTAGCATCGTACAGTTGTTGTTGTGCATTATACTTGCAGAATTTTTAATTGTGTTTGTGTTTTTCCATTGAATGATTGTCATAGATTTTGTTGTATATTTATTTTTTATTGTCATTGTTCTATTTAGTTACAATTCCGTGTGCCTTTTGTAAGGAGAACCAAGCATATTGTGTATGTTTCCCGCACCAACTTAAAGCTTGGCGTCCCAGCTGTTACTCCGCCTCCTTACAGTCCGCACGCATTTGTTATTATGGTGCTTTGGCACATTTTGGGTACAATACATGTTCGTTTGTTGTGATTCATGTGTTTTTATTTAGCCACCCTTTAACACAAACATGAATCACAAAATACAAATAGATGAATTCTGTTTGGTCAACAGGTGCCATGTGCAAATCAAAATAAATCTCGATGGTTTCATTAGGACAATATGACGCTGTTCATCCCGTCTCACCGTATACGGACAGATTTTCTTGATTTAGAATTACAAAATACTGAGGCCAGATAAATAAACACTCTAATTAGATCTCATCCTGCGCGAATTTCACCCACTTGGGTGTTCTTCCTCACGAGAAAAGACCTCAGACTGATTGGTTCTTGAGGTCTTTTAAACGCTCTTTTTTCCCTCAACACCCCTCTCTCTTCGGCTCAGGTAGCATTGGTACAAATCCCTCTTTTCAGAACTGAAGGAAAAACGCATGTCATTTCACATCGTCTTGGGGCGAGGGGGCACCCGTCTTTGTGTAGTGGAAGGTAGCATTGGTACAAATCCCTCTTTTCAGAACTGAAGGAAAAACACATGTCATTTCACATCGTCTTGGGGCGAGGGGGCACCCGTCTTTGTGTAGTGGAAGGTAGCATTGGTACAAATCCCTCTTTTCAGAACTGAAGGAAAAACGCATGTCATTTCACATCGTCTTGGGGCGAGGGGGGCACCCGTCTTTGTGTAGTGGAAGGTAGCATTGGTACAAATCCCTCTTTTCAGAACTGAAGGAAAAACACATGTCATTTCACATCGTCTTGGGGCGAGGGGGCACCCGTCTTTGTGTAGTGGAAGGTAGCATTGGTACAAATCCCTCTTTTCAGAACTGAAGGAAAAACACATGTCATTTCACTTCGTCTTGGGGCGAGGGGGCACCCGTCTTTGTGTAGTGGAAATCTGCTACAGGCTCATAATGTGAAAACAATTGTCGGCAACATTCCTCGTGAACGAAATGGCAATCAGCCACCAGATAGCCACCAGAAGGGATATGTCTTAAAGTAGCGATTGGTTGGAAA
>NC_134784.1:64513173-64515673 GCF_046742065.1 Oratosquilla oratoria
CGACAATAGCAGCAGCAGCAGCATCCATTCCAAGTCCACAGCTAATCAAAACAGTCTTTCAACATCATCCATGACTTGCTTGACTGTTTCAGCCACTACCACGTCTTTCCTGCAAACTTCTCTTAACCATTTTTCTACCTACTTTCTACTCTCCACCCTTTACGCTTAACACCTAGCGGAATCCAGTCAGCAACAGAAAGTTGTATGGATCTGACATGGGCAATTGAAAGAAAAACATAGCCAATAGCTCAGAAGCAGCAGGCAGCACTACAAAATGAGTCTAAAAGAGAGCAAAGGAAGTTTTATCATTCGGAAAAAAGAAAAGGAAAAAATTAGAGATGCTCGAATATATTCTTGTAATGGTAGAAGAAAGGTCACATAAAACAAAGAAAAGAAATATAGAGATCTAAACAGAAAAAAACCTATGGAGGCAACGTCGACGAATGAAAGGCGTGACGGAAAAATAGAACAAATGGAGAGAATAAATTCACAGATGATGTATAAAAAATTGGGCATTATTACACACAAACAAGAAAAAAAAAAGAATCATGCAGAGGACAGTAATACTAATAAGGGATGGAATCCTCACTTTGGAAGGAGATGATATAGAATATAAATGAAATGAATGCATTAGAGTCGTTTATGAATAAAAGAAGAACAAGGGGAAAATAAACAACAAAGAGACATATTAAAAGAAGAAGTTAGAGCAGTTATGGTGAAAATGAAAAGAGATAAAGTAGTATATAGGGATAATGGACTGATGTGGATGCCTAAACATCTGGAAGAACATGAATTGGGAATTATGTCACGAATATCTAATATGAAGTAATCAACAATTAGTCATCTAATCAAAGTTATATTAAGGGTTATTACAAGTAGGGGAAGAAACAAGATTAGGCCGAAGATCTTGGACGAGCAAGATGGCTTGGTCTCAGGAAAAGAAGTAAGAGATACCATTGTGGATTGTGAAAATAATAATAATAATAATAGTAATAATAACAAATAAACAGATAGATAGATAAATAGATAAATAATTGAGTAAATAAATGAATAAGTAAAAATTAACGGTAAAGATTAATAGAATAGGGCTCAACGATCTCATAAACATACTGAGAGTAATAGGTACAGCTGACAGACACATAAAATTGAAAAGGAAACTTGATTGGAAATAGAAAGCAGCAATTAGAGAAAGAAGAGAAGATTCAAGATAGTAAACTATAGAAAAAGGAGCAAGACAAGGGTGTGTGATGTTTAGTCAGTACAGCGAGACAGCTATAAAGGAAATTTGTCACCCATAAGAGGTAACAGATTTTGGGAAGTGTAAAAAATATCAACAATGACGACAACATTATGCTAGTTGGAGGCTCCTGATGGAAACTACAGAAACTGGTGACCATGTTGCCTGAGACAAATGAGAGAAATCGGTTGACGAGGAACACAAAGAAGACATAAAGTATGGTTCTCGCAAAGAAGCAGGGACGAAAAAAAAAAAAAAAAAAAAAAAAAAAAAATCCCACTCCAAAGGGAAAAAGAGAATCCGTTGGTAGGACAAAGTCCTGTCGGTTGCAACAAACCGCTATTTTACCTCTTAGGTCGACGTTGGCTCACATCTCCACCTGGCCAGGACTGTCCGGGACCAACACAACAAACCCGCAGAATAGTCCCGTGACTCGGGCCCTCGACCACTCGGTGGCGCGGTTGGTAGAGTCCCAGACCGTCAGTATGGCGGTACCGGCAGTACCTGGTTCGAATCCTGCCCAGGGCCGAAATTATTTCAGTATCGCTGCACATCGAGTCGTTACTCCAACTCTCGTGGGCGGGGAGTTGGGTGTGTGTGTGCGTGTATGGTCATAGCATTACCCATAGATCGGTCATACGAGCTCTGAGCTCTCTTCCGGGAGGGAAATAGCTGTCGATCACGAGTCCGACATGTGATCCAAAGACCAAGGTGAATGAGTTTAAGACGCTATCCGCTAGGCTACCGCGAACTCATAGATGACTAAAGATTAGAATGATAGTAGAAGAGAACGCACTAAAAAGGTACGTTAGTTAAGATGCTTAACAAGATGACATTGGATGGAGGAACTGAAAATGAAATAAATGGAAGACTACAATAAAAATTAAGTTTAATAAAGTGAATTTCTTGCTACTAATAGAGTGACATCAATAGTTTTAAGGAAAAAATTTGGGAAGTATTTTTTTTTTTATTGTTATCAAATGGGTAAAAGACTTGGGGGACTTCATAAAGAAATGCAAATAAGGTTTGAAGCTGACGAAATGTAACTGTTATGAAAAATACTTAAGACATTATTACTATTTATTTTTACTATTTGTCTGTTTGATTTTAATTTACTATTAGTTATATGTCAATTTATTATTATTTACTATTTACCTGTTTGTTTATTTAACTATACCTATGCATTTATTTATGTATTCTATTTGTTATTTACATTATTATAGTTTTTATCTATCAATCTATTATTATAATGATTTTTTTTTC
>NC_134784.1:64518173-64523173 GCF_046742065.1 Oratosquilla oratoria
CCGCCAGTTTCCTGCAACCTCGATTACTAGAACGTCGTCTGGATTCCCCTCCTGCCACTGGAAGAAGTTGGCTGAGGCCAATGATGATGGAGGATGGGACACTTCTCCTAGACCTAAAATCCATTCATCTTCTCACTATATCACTTTCACCATCATCATCAACTTCAGGCACTCAAGGCCTTATGGTGATGGGATAGAGTGAAGGAGACAAGTAGAGGATGCGAGTCCTTCACGAGTCCTCCACGCAGGTGGTATAGGAGTGACGGTCGCTGGAGAGAAGGAATAGGAACAGTCCTCTCCTTCGGCAGCTTCCTATAGGACTGAACAACTCTTTCGAAGGACCTACACGGCTCACCCTGACCGGGGAGAAGTCTAGAAAAGGTTTCCTAAACATTAGCTGTTCCAGCCTCCTTGGGTGGGTCACCGCGACCATCTAGGCACCCCTTATGCGGTCGATCTACCACTGAACAATCTAATAGACCGCAGGTCCCTTTCCGTACGACCGCAACATGGAACGTCCACATTCTCCTAGACTCCAAAGAAACTAAAAGAAAATACAATCCGGCGGCACAGACGCACAGCGCTTATTGCTCACGAATTGAAGAAATATGTATTTCATTTGTTATTTACATTATTATAGTTTTTATTTATTCATTTATTATTATTATGATTTTTTTTGCATCCGACCTAGATATGGACCAAAAGGTCTCCTGTCGGCATGGTCCGCCTTTGTAATCCTTTGTAATAACATAGACATAGCTGCACTCAATCACGAGTCCATCTTATTTACTACGTTCACTCACTCTTACAGCTTATGCTTTTCTCCAGAATACTGCCAAGCGATTTCTTTTAGCTAAATTGTTGTTGAGTTGTTCCTACTTCGAAATTTAGATATTTGGTCAGAGATCAACTGTTGATTCTGACTTCTTCCTTCTCCTTTCTCTTGTTGGACATGAGGTTAGATTGTTGTCCCTCTCCACCTCCTCATTATGTTTATCTCTTTACTTATCTTACTTTTTCTACAGATTTTATTCTGGTTCAAGTTAAACCATCTTATTCTGCTGAAGGATAAAGGAGTCTTGGTAGTGGCAGGGTCAGAGTTAAGTTCGAAGACAGTGCTATATGCTGTATAGATCGGGATGTATCAAACGCCAAAGGGCGGGGCTCTGAATGGTCAGGTGGGACACCGTTCGATATTGGCTTCCTTCTCCATGGCCCCCTGAAATCAGAGATCATTGCTTGGTGTTTACGCAACGAGTGTGGAGAGAACTGATGCTGCTAGCTAGATTCGAGTGAAGTCATCAGGCTTTTCAGAAGTCCGTCCCTTATCATGGCGCTGAACCAAGAACCAGCCTGATTGTTTAGAATAACGTCAATGAACAATTACCACAATGCTTAGTTCCACGTCATAGGTCCACGTCCACGTGTGTGGAGAGAACTGATGATACTAGCTAGATTCGAGTGAAGTCATCAAGCTTTTCAGAAGTCTGCCCCTTTTCATGGCGCTGAACCAAGGACCAGCCTGATTGTTTAGAATAACGTCAATGAACAATTACCACAATGCTTAGTTCCACGTCATAGGTGGATGGGGTAAGGGAAATGGTCGACCGAGTGATTCTACTTTAAGATAACATTCAGAACCTACGTCTTATGGCTGTAGGAACTGTCAAATAAGGAAAGATGGAAAAATCTTGTGGAAGAGAAATGAAAGCACACGCCCACGCCCACGTATGTATGCAAGCGCACGCCCACGTATGTATGTATACGCACGCATGTTTGTGCAAGTATTTCCATTCCATTGACCTATTTTCAATGTACAGAACATGAGCTAATCTCCTGAGGCCTTGCCTGTATTACTTCTTAGGTCAAACTTGGTGTGTGCGTACGTGCGTGCGCGCGTATGTGTGTGTGTGCTTGTGCGTATGTGTGTGTGTGTGCTTGTGCGTATGTGTGTGTGTGTGTGTGTGTGTGTGTGTGTGTGTGTGTGTGTGTGTGTGTGTGTGTGTGTGTGTGTATTCACTTGGTCTTGGTCTTTGGATCACGTGTTGGACTCGTGATCGACAGCTATTTCCCTCCTGGAAGAGAGCTCAGAGCTCGTAGGTCCGATCTATGGGTAATGCTATGACCTTGCGCACACACACACACACCCAACTCCCCGCCCACGAGAGTCAGAGTAACGACCCGAAACGCAGCGGTACCGAAATAGTTTCGGCCCTGGGCAGGATTCGAACCAAGAACTGCGGGCCACTATGGTGGCAGTTCAGCGCTCTACCAACTACACGCACACACACACACACACACACACACACACACACACACACACACACACACACACACACACACACACACACACACACACACACACACACACACACACACACACACACACACACACACACACACACACATACACACACACACACACACACACACACACACACACACACACACACACACACACACACATATATATATATATATATATATATATATATATATATATATATATATATATATACTGTATATATATGTATATATATACATATATATATGTATATACATAAATAAATATATAAATATATATATGTATATATATATAAATATATATATATATATATATATATATATATATATATATATATATATACAGACAGATAGACAAACATGTAGATGGACAAACAGATAGGCATCGACAGACAAAACTGCAGACAGACAGACAGACAGACAGACATGCAGTCAGATAGAGTGACAGACAGACAGACAGATAGTTTTAGATGAAAAAAAACCTTTGAAAAAGAACAGAGAAAATAGATGATTCATGGAGAGATGAAAGGCTGGCTGTATGATTGAGATTAGAGGGACGTGTAGCCTCTGGGAATGTCATACGTGGACGGCAGAGAAAGACGAATAGGGGATAAAACAGACGTAGATATCGAATGATAAATGTCTTGAAAAGAAATTAGAAAACGTAAGTAGGCCCTGGGTTAGCCCCAGAAGAGAAGAATACATATTTGGTCAACAAATATATATGAAAATAAATATAAATATAGATAAGATAAAAGGTAGTATGGCCGGAAAGAATTTGGTAAAGACTATTATATCATTACTGATATCATTATTGATATTATTACCTTTGTTGCCATCATTCTTATTTCTAATATTATTGTTTTCAATACTGGTTAACCATTAGTACTATTATTACTGTAATTACTATCATTAAGGCTATCATAAGTGATTTGACATCATCGTCATTATTACCACCGTCACCACTGACGGCATCAACATCCGTCGTAACAATTTCTTTGTTCACCATCACAATTACAAAGGACTACAAAGGCGGAGCATGCCGACAGGAGACCTTTTGGTCCATATCTAGGTCGGGTGCGAAAAAATCATAATAATGATAAACAAATAAACGAACAAATAAAAACAATAATAACACTGGGGAACACTCATTTTGTTGCATTTAAAAAAAGACTTTTCTATAGTCAACTTGAGTGTGCTGATTTCAAATCTGAAGTCGGGTTTTGTCTGCAAGCTACAGATTTTATGCAATTTGACATTTTTATTCATTTTTTAAATTTTCGTTATTATAGGAAATTGCAATATCAGCCACAATTCTTTTGTTCACTTGAATCTTAAAACAGTATGAAAGCCATTTCTGTACATTTAATTAAGGCAAAAGAAACAGAACATTAACAGAACATCTATCCCAAAGTTAGATTAGCATCCTTCAGAACATCACCACAGCTGATGGAAGCTTATCAATTTCTTTGTGTATTTTTTTCAGGCAGGAATTTGCGTTTGTAACTTTTGCGTTTGTACATTTCATCTGGGCAATTTCGTTTAATGCTCCAGCAGTAGTCAGCCATCATACTTTTGTCCCAGCACCCTTGGTAGCGTTCTTCCATGATCTTTAGGTCTTGGTGGAATCGTTCTCCTTGTTCGTCACTCACAGCCCCCAGGTTGTCAGGGAACTGATCAAGGTGGCTGTTCAAAAAATGAAGCTTGATGCTCATGTTGCACCCGAGATCACGAAAAGCGAGGAGCATTCTGTTCACAAGTTCACTGTAGTTCTCCGCCTTATTGTTTCCAAGGAAGTTCTGAACGACTGCCACAAAGGATAACCATGCTGCCCTTTCTAAAGCGGTCATCTTAGCAACAAACTGATCATCACGAATTAGGGTTCGAATCTGTGGGCCATCAAACACGCCTGCTTTGATCTTCTCAAATGATAACCCTGTTGGAAACATTCACCTTCGGTTTCCAGTGCCTTGACAAATTGTTTCATCAAACCTAATTTGATGTGAAGAGGAGGAAAGATGATCTTATCTCTGTTTACAATTGGGTCTTGTATGATATTTGGCATGCCTGCTTCAAGGGTGTCACGAATAGGCCAGTCCTTCTGGACCCAATGTCTGTCTCGTGCTCGGCTGTCCCACATACAGAGGAAACATGGAAACTTGGTGAAACCTTTCTGTTGTCCAAGAAGAAAGTTGACCATCTTTAAGTCTACACAAATTATCCAATTGTGCTTATGATACTTTAATAAGTCCATGACCATCCTCATATCATCATAGTCTTCCCGCAAATGCACTGAGTGACCGACAGGTACTGCTCCATAAACATTGCCATTATGTAAAAGAACACACTTTAGACTGCGTTTTGAACTGTCTAAAAAGAGTCTCCATTCAGCAGGACTATAGTAAGGTACACCCAGTTCTTTGAGAAGCCCTGGGATGTCATGGCAGTAAACAAACTGTCTGTCTTTTGAAAAGAAGGTCACAAAAAGCTGGTCACGCTTTCTGAAATATGATACTTTAACAGAGTGATCAACAAGATTTCTGCCTTGTAATCTTGATGCCAAAAGCTCTGCTGCTTTCTTTGAAAGACCTAAATCCCGCACTAAATCATTCAGTTCAGCCTGGGGAAGAGGCTTAGGGACGGGGAAAGGTTCAGTGTCTGAAGAACAGTCCTCCGATTGTGAACACTTTTCTGAC
>NC_134784.1:64530673-64550673 GCF_046742065.1 Oratosquilla oratoria
AGTACCCCGTAGGGATGTGGGTAGGGAGGCGGTACAGGGAATCTTCTACTTTCATAGATTATGCAGTTAGGAGCCTTCTATTAAGCCATGTCCTCATTTGTGTTCTGTCTCAAGGTAGCCACATTCAATGAAGAAAGCTCTTTCCACAATCAAGAGTTTGATTTATTCCACACGTGGTCCTGGTCCAAGACGAGTAAAATCGTCTGTCGTTAGCTAGAATGGTCATCTCTTAGGTCGCCAGGTGGTACTGTTCTTCTGTGAGGGAGTTCTACACCGGGGTGGAGTACCGTACAAGAAAAAAAAAAAAAAAAAAAAAAAAAAATTGGAATCCCCGTCCCACTTTCCTTCCGGCGCAGGACACAAGAGCAACGCAGACAAGTGACCAGAGTTAAGATAGCCGACTCGGCTCGAATCCTAAACAGTTCGTCTTTTGTTCAAGAAAGATTCTGCACTCCGATTCCCTCCTCGAGTCTTTGTTTCTTGACGACACTTGAGAACCTCTGAAGTCGATTGTGAGGCAAAATCCTGATACTGTCAAATTTTCTTGTCTTTTCAGCTCATCGTAAGATAAATGAAGAAATCGGGGTTATATCAAACAACGAATTACTTCTTTTGCAAAATACATGGATGAGGTTGAAGAAAATATTGAAAAGTATAAAAGCAAACCTTATTAAAACGAAAAATATTTTGAGAGCTAGAAGGAAGACAATGCACTAAGATATTAAAGAAAGTTATTATATATACATGGCCATATGCATGTTTATGTATAAATGAATAGATTAATGTATATACGCAGACACACGCACTCACTCACACACACACACACACACACACACACACACACACACACACACACACACACACACACACACACACACACACACACACACACACACACACACACACACACACACACACACACACACACACACACACACACACACACACGACTCGGTGGCGCGGTTGGTAGAGCGCTGGACTGGGAAGTACGGTGGTGCTCGCAATCCCTGGTTCGAATCCTGCCCAGGGCCGAAATTATTTCGGTATCGCTGTGCTTCGGGTCGTTACTCTGACTCTCGTGGGCGGGGAGTTGTGTGTGTGTGTGAAAGGTCATAGCATTACCCATAGATCGGTCATACGAGCTCTGAGCTCTCTTCCGGGAGGGAAATAGCTGTCGATCACGAGTCCAACACGTGATCCAAAGACCAAGGTGAATACACACACACACACACACACACACACACACACACACACACACACACACACACACACACACACACACACACACACACACACACACACACACACACACACACACACACACACAATACCAATTGTGCATTAGTTCCTTGTATTACATACCATACTTCCCGCGCTCGCCAAACGTAGGACCAGAACGTTTAAGTTGTCTTGGCCAATCAGGTTCAATCTCTATAGACGCTAATCCTATTGGCCAATCAGAGGTGATAGTTGTAGGAGGAACAAGCGCTCTAGGGCGTGTCAGACAGTCAGTTAGCGTAAGAGAGTGCCAAGTAACGATTGTGTAGCCTCGGGCAGAGTTCTCGGCTGAAGTAAGTCCTCTGTACTCCCTTGTTTGTATGTAATATAATTAACTCAGCTAGTAATTCATTTAGGTGTTGTGTGGAGTCTATGGCAGTGACGCGGGAAGTCTAGACAGTGAATCTCCTGGTAATCATTTCTCTTTAACCTCCGTTAAAAACAATTAACGAACGGGAATCTTCTGTTTTAAAATTTGTTACCCAATTGCATGTCCCTGGTTATAATCATCTTAATGAATGGTGTTAAACTTTCCAATTGTGTTTTTTTTTCATTTTTACGATAAAACAAATGAAATGGCGGCCTTAAGCTGAGTAACTCAAAGACATAGGGTCTTGGAAACTATTCATACAATCTTAGAGTTCTTACTACAGTATAGGTTACAAGTCAGAAGTGTGAGTGAGATTCGTAACAATATGTATATGTATATGTATATGTATATGTATATGTATATGTATATGTATATGTATATGTATATGTGTATGTATATATGTATATGTATTGCAGAAAAAACCACTGGTAAATAAGAAACGTAGTCCGAACGTTTTCGTCTATTTAAGACATCATCAAGGGAATACAGAATACAGATGTCTTAAATAGACGAAAACGTTCGGACTACGTTTCTTATTTACCAGTGTTTTTTTCTGCAAATCATATTCACGTGTCTTTTGTGAAATACTGCAATGTATATGTATATGTATATGTATATATATATGTATATGTATATGTATATGTATATATATATGTATATGTATATGTATATATATATGTATATGTATATGCATATGTATGTGTATGTGTATGTACGTATATATATATATATATATATATATATACATATATATGTATATGCATATGTATGTGTATGTGTATATATGTATATATGTATATGTATATGTATATGTATATGTATATGTATATGTATATGTATATGTATATGTAACTAAAGGAAGAATTTTACAGCCTTAACGTTTCGACCCATAGGGTCTTGATCACAAAGCATGCATATACATATTCATGCTTTGTGATCAAGACCCTAAGGGTCTAAACGTTAAGGCTGTAAAATTCTTCCTTTATTCCTCGTATATTTTATCCGCCTTTAGTTACATTTGTCATAGTTTAAATCAACATATGTATATGTATATGTATATATATAGTTTTGTGAAGCCAGGTAGGATATTTTCTTGTAGGCAGACGAAGTTAAAAGTTATTGAAGATTAATCTTTTATCATCTTCTTGCATATAGTCTCTATACGCCAAATATTTGACTTGTCATTTTCTCCAAGTTTACTTTGTAGATTTTTTATCGTGGCCGACGTATCCTAACTCTATTGTTCCATTTTTAAGGGCGAATTGCTGTGTCATGTTATATGATCTGGTTACATATGGGATATGTGGGTTATAGACACTGCATCATGGAGAAAGTTGTTGTTTATTGGCTAATGGCGGCCTATGAGCGAGAGTTGTCTTTCATCTCCGGAGAGCTCTCCTAGTGAGCGAGGCGATGGGGTTCGTTGGTCTCTTAGCAATCATTCTTTTCATCGATGGCAAGGTCTAAAAGTCTTCCACCTGGATGTTTATTGATGGCTGCTTTGCTTGAATATGGAGTGCTTCAAGGAGTAGCAACGTTCGGGGATATCTTTCTTTGGAAATAAACTCTCCTACTGAGATTCGAACCCCCGCCTGAGCGGTGACGTGACGGTATGGTCTTCGCCTTCTACGAAGCAAGCCGCTCAGGCGAGGGTTCGAATCCCAGTAGGAGAGTTTATTTCCAAATGTCAAAATGACACAAATATCTTTCTTTGTCAATAATTGTAGTGTTTCGATCCAGATCACTTCTTGTTAATGGTCTGTTAAGTGTGGAAGTGTGGTGGAACTTAATGGATATATTGATCAAGTGGCAAGTCAGGCGTCTTGTTAGCTTTGTAATTGTCATACCAATATAAGAGTGAGGACCACACTCCTCTATTACAGCTATATTGATAAACAACATAGTCTTCTTGTAAGTCTGTTTTCGTTGTATTGGGGCGATTACGTATCAGTAGATGGGGTGTCTTCTTTGTTTTCTAGTTCATGATGATGTGGATGCGTTGGGTCGGGTCGGTGGGTAGTACCTTTTTGTGAATGATGTCTTTGATGATCTTTTCGTCTCCTTTGCATTCCGTGGACTTGTGGCTTTTGTAGTAGATTCTTGTAGACTTGTTTTCGTTTGTAGTGTTTTTGTCTCCGTCGCGGTACCATTTGTTTAAATGTGTTTGTATTGCCTGTGACACATTTGAATTGGCGTATCCATTGTTGATAAGGACTTGTGTGATTCTCTCCAAATCTTGATGGGGCAACGTGAGAGGGCCCTTCTAACGTATGGGGCGATGATGGACTGCAGGTAGCGCTTAGGGGACTCACTATTTCTATTTAAGGAAAGTCCTGTGTCTGTCGGTTTGGTGAACTCGTACACTGTTGTGAGGAAGCCGGCATTTAGAGAGGTGACGAGGACGTCTAGGAAAAGGAGGCATCCGTTATTTTCTTCTGCTTATGTAAAGTTGAGGTCCAAGGCTGCGATAGAAACATATATGTATATATATATATGTATCTGTATATATATATATATATATATATATATATATATATATATGTATATGTATATGTATATGTATATGTGTATATGTATATGTATATGTATATGTATATGTATATGTGTATATGTATATGTATATGTATATGTATATGTATATGTATATGTATATGTATATGTATATGTATATGTATATGTATATGTATATGTGTATATGTATATGTATATGTATATGTATATGTATATGTATATGTACAGTATGTGTATATGTATATGTATATATATATGTATACTGTATATGTATATGGATGTGGTTATCCATATGTATATGTATAAATATGTATATGTGTACGTATATGAATGTGTGCATAAATATTATATATATATATGTATATGTATATGTATATGTATATGTATATGTATATGTATATGTATATGTATATGTATATGTATATGTATGTGTATATGTATATGTATATGTATATGTATATGTATACTCTATATGTATATGGATGTGATTATGCATATGTATATGTATAAATATGTATATGTGTACGTATATAAATGTGTACATAAATATTATATGTATATATTTATATATATATCTGTATGTTTTTATTTAAAAAAAGTTTTTTGTACTTGTTTTTATGTTACAACCTAGATTGTCATTGATGGAGTTATATCATAATTATTCAAGAGTTAATTTTTGTTACTCAGAACTTATATAATGTAATAATCAATGATGCTTTTTCGAAGCACGTGACATATTAAAATCATACGACAACAACTTTTTAGTTTTTTCATAATTTCATTGTTTGTAAGTTTGATGAATTAATTTTTTAAAACTGAGAGTGGGGTGGTTGTTTTTTGAAAGTCTTATTAGAATGAAAATTATTTTTGTTTCGTGATCAAGTCATTTCGGATTAGAGCTATTACCAATGAAATTAATTTACATTCCCCTAATCTTACTTTTATTTTGCTTTCACATCTTCTTTTTTTTTATTTTCAATATCTGTTCTGACCACATACAGTATGCCATTTTTTCTCTTATGTTCCTTCTCCCTCCCTCTCTCTCTGTTTCTCTTCTTCTTCTTCTTCCTCTTCTCTCTCTCTCTCTCTCCTACACTCTCAGTCTCCATATATTTCTCACCCTTCCCCCTTCTCTGTTTTCTTCTTCCTCTCTCTCTGTTTCCCTTCTTCTTCTTCTTCCTCTTCTCTCTCTCTCTCTCTCCTACACTCTCAGTCTCCATATATCTCTTACCCTCCCCCCTTTCTCTGTTTTCTTCTTCCTCTTTCTTCTCCGTATGTGCGTTTGTGTGCGTGTTTATGTCGGGATGGTATATGGGCTTTCTTTTCTGAATTTTAACGATTATCTGTCAAGACATTTATTTCTTCCAAATGTTTTGTTCATTTATCTTTCAAAATTCTCTTTTACATTTTATCTATCCGAAATGGGGTTCCTTTCAAATCTTTGTTTTATAAATTGGAACCAAATTGTCCTTTTTCTATTCCCGTGCTACTATTCCTTCCTCTGATGATCACGAAATTGACGATTGATTCGGTTTAACATCGAGCACTCCACCTTTCAGGAGGCTAGGACGGTGCCAAAGGACTTTAAATGTGGAATGTAATGAACCATGCCCTTGGCTCCATCTCATTGGCCGTAGGGTTCAAACTGATGTCTGCTCGACCTCCGCCGCAAGTAGCGACGCTCTAACCCAACGCAGTTTTCTCTTCCTTCCTCTCCTATTCTATAGTCTATTAGTTTTTCCCTTACATTATTCTTGATTGTTTTCACATCAAAAATAGCTTAAATATTCACGGCAAAGGAAGCATGGACTGGAAGTGAAGCTTCCAGTCCATGTTTTTGCTTCCAGTCTATCTTTTCGCTTCCAGTCCATGTTTTCGCTTCCAGTCCATATTTCCTTTGGTGTGTTTATGCAACCTGTTCACATAGATTTTCAGCTTAAATATTATTTCAGTTTGACTTCGTTGTCAAGTTCATTAGATTTACTATTTATTTTGACAGTTCTTATCTTTCTGTTATAATTTTTTCTTATTTTTCATTGTTCCATTCATTCTTCTGAAAAGCATTAGAGCAATCTATTATTTCAATTTGTTTTTCTACATCCTTGTTCTAGATCACTGATTAAATTCTAATCCCTCAAAAATAATAATAATTAATTAACGTTTCCTGTGTTCACGTTGTAGGGGTGGCAATAAAAGTTTTAGAGATCCCTTATAATATATATTGCGCAACAGTACACACAGAAATAGATAAGAGGATTTTAGCCCAAGGAAGATTGATACACGACTGCCCTAGCCACGCCATCAAGCTCAGACTTGGCAAGGAAACTCAGAGATGTGGTTCTCAATGTAATATTGTACATATAGTATAAATTTTATGGAAGAAAGTATACGCTGGACTCGACGTTCGTCAATTTATTCCGACGTTTCGAACCCTGTCCGGGGTTCGTCCTCAGGGTAAGACTCTGAAGACGAACCCTTGAGGACGAACCCCGGACAGGGTTCGAAACGTCGGAATCAATTGACGAACGTCGAGTCCAGCGTATACTTTGGTTCCTGGAGTCCAGCTATTTTCGAATATATAGTATAAATATATTATAATCAATTAATAATAGAATTAATCACTAATGTAATTAATGGGAAAATATACAATTCCCAAATGAGCAATAGTTAAGTACGTATAGACATAATAAACAACACATTGGTACGATACTACAGTGGTACCTACCATCACTCTCACAAGCACCGTACGCAAATCAATAATTTTTTTTTCAAGTCGCCATGATCGTTTTTGCTTGCGTTAGTTTCAAAACCAAGCCCTAAGAATTAATACCCTTCAGCTTACTACTCATTCAGGTTCGTCATTACCGAAGCATTGATCTTCACAAACTAGTATTGGTATTTTTACTACAGCCTTCTTTTTTTTTCTCCACTACCGATTTTTATAACCCTTTTGCCTTTGCACATTTGAAACCTCAACATACATTTTCAGACTGACTTTACGATGGTTTTTGTGTCGCCCTCCAGAAGCTATGTGGACGTCCATTTATCCCAACGTTCACTGTGTATTTATGTCCTTCGGTACCCATGCCTGTATGTGTGTGTGTGTGTGTGTGTGTGTGTGTGTGTGTGTGTGTAAGTGTATGAGAGAGAGAGAGAGAGAGAGAGAGAGAGAGAGAGAGAGAAAGAGAGAGAGAGAGAGGTAAGAAAATGTATAGAGAAAAAGAGGGAGGGAGAAAGAAGTATTGCCTATGTGCGTGTTCATGTATCTCTCTTTGTGTATCTATGTATGTGTGTGTTCGTGCGTGCGCGAGTGAGTGCATTTGTGTTTGTGTTCAAGTGTATATGTATGGATGTGTGCTTGTGTGAATAAATGTCTGTATATAAATTTTTTGTTTATGTGCCTATCTGTGTTTACATGTGTGTGTGCGCGCAAATATTTGTCAAACCTCAGTTTCTGCGATAAGGGGAAAATAAAACAAGAAGCTTAAGATAATTTATGGTTTCAATTAATTCAAGCAAATGGGAAAATATGAATGTAGGAGTGATATATAGGCCACAAACATTATCCTTGTCGGGCGATAAATTGTTGTTTCAAGAAATATATAGCTTTTATATTTGTGACGTGCTGATAAAGGACAGTCTTCATTCCACTGACATTGCTTGGTTGGACTTGATAGACTTCCTTAGTGAGAATTATTCAATGAAGCACGTACAAAAGCCTTTTCACATATGATCTCCCAACGCCAAAGCAAGACCATAACAACAAAGAAATTACCTATTAAGATGACCTGATGATGATAACTGAGAATAGCTTATTCAGACTAACTGGAAAAATTACCTAGAAGCAGAAGCACAAAGGTCTTATCCTAGAAATCATCCAGACAACCATGGATAAAAAAGAAAAATGTTAATTAGTGAAGTTGGACTGCTAAAACTTTAGAATGGAAAAGAACCTGAACAATTTGAATCTCACTTTTGATACTCACATGATGTGACAACAAGATGTGACAACAAGAATAAAAAAACAACAGCACAAACTTGGTGGCAAGCAGGGTAGGATTTACCTACTTGTAGGCCCTACGCCAAGCACTTCAGTGGGTCCCCAAACTTATACATAGATGGCATATTTCAGTATCCAACAAATAGAGATACATAATGTATAGACAACTTTATGGGTGAGAATGACAGATGATACTGGACATGGAATTGCCTTGTGCGGGCATTATGGTTTCTTGCAATCTCCTTCATTCTTATGCTATGATCTTATATATATATATATATATATATATATATATATATATATATATATATATATACATATATATATATATATTGTTACAAATCTCTATAAAGTACCAAAGGTTCACCGGCCTTGTGAATGTCAGAGGTTGGTAACATCAAGGGAACCCTTAGACCCTATGTCTATTACGGGGTTCAAACGGTCAAGAGAACTGAATAAGGTCGCCACCCGGTCGGACACCGGGGAAAGAAATCAAACTAACTTAACTTAAAGAAATATAATTAAATAAATTTATAAGTATGAAAGTTAATACAAGGAAAATGACACGAAAATAACACAACAAAGACACACGATTACAATTAAACAAACATGATTTTACATAATACATCTGACTTTTGATCATACATTTAACATTACACAAAAGACTCTAGTTCGAAGGTTTTAACGGGATTGAACAGACGTAAGACCGGGTCACAGATCACTAAACAGTTTTGAAATATAAGCTAATCCTAAGCCCCAATGCTACACACTCCGCGCCCACTTATATGGGGCACTACAAAGCTAAGTCCTAGTGGATCTGGCTCACTGCTATACCAAGGGAAAAGGGTACTAACCTCAAGGCAGTCATTTTGAATCTTACTCGTGTAATAGGTCTAAGCAGGGTCTGGACAATCGTATAGACTCGTTGGATACTACAAGGGGGGCGGGATTTACCTACCCTGACGAGCCTACATTGTTTATGCGGGAAATACAAATGAAATATTTTTACATCACGGCCTGTGACGTAGCAGAGACGCATGCGCAATGGACACTTGAACAATCAACACATTACAAAAACAATCAATATTATTATAAACTAATACCATAGTTACATTGATAAATACATACAATACGTAGTAAAGGAAATACCTTACGGTGACATATTTGGTCATAACCAAAGCAGCACAATACGAACACACGTAACATGCCAACATTTCCTCGAAACAACAATAACAATTACATACTTGGCAAGTATACATCGCAGATGTAACAATATATATATATATATATATATATATATATATATATATGTATGTGTGTGTGTGTGTGTGTACACACACACACACACACACACACACACACACACACACACACACACACACACACACACACACACACACACACACACACACACACACACACACACACACACACACACATATATATATATACATACATACATATATATATATATATATATATATATATATATATATATATATATATATAATCACGAAGAACCCACAGTTGGAATAAAAGGAAACTTAGATGAAAGTATGACTTCTATATTTCGGCTAATAGCCATAGCCTTCTTCCTGAAAGTACCTTTCCTGGGCTATAGCTATTAGCCGAAATATAGGAGTCATACTTGGTAAAAATAGACAATTGTTTAAAATTGAATTGAAATAAGTCAACATTGTTATTTTTTGATGAAAAAATGCTTATTGCACTTCAGCACAATGTCTCCCTAATTTAGTTTATTTATTTATTTATTTATTTATTTATTTATTTATTTATTTATTTATTTATTTATTTATTTATTTATTTATTTATTTATTTATTTATTTATTTATTTATGTATTTGTTTATTTATTTGTTTATTCATTTATTTATTTATTTCTTCATTTATCTATTCTATTCATCTTTACTTTTTATCTTTTTTGGGTGACAAATTAATTTTAGTGGGCCCCCAGTTACCCATGGGCGCTGTCTACTGTAGGCCAGTAACCTACTCCGCCTACTGGTAAATCCAGCCCTGGTTGCAGCCACGATATTCTTGCACCAGAGTGGAACTATGCTTGTAGTTTACAAATAGATCATAAGAACAACAAGAACGAACCTTAAGAATTGTACTTCTGCAACATGATTCTTATTGGACAGGAAATTTAAATTGGGTTCTTCCGCAACATGATTCTCATTGGCCAGGGAATTCGAATTGGGTACTTCCGCAAAATGATTCTCATTGGCCAGGAAATCTAAATTGGGTACTTCCGCAAAATGATTCTCATTGGCCAGCAAATTTGAATTTGGTACTTCCGCAACATGATTCCCATTGGCCAGGAAATCTCAAATTGGGTACTTCCGCAACATGATTCCCATTGGCCAGGAAATCTCAAATTGGGTACTTCCGCAACATGATTCTCATTGGCCAGGAAATTTGAATTGGGTTCTTCCGCAACATGATTCTCATTGGCCAGGGAATTCGAATTGGGTACTTCCGCAACATGATTCTCATTGGCCAGGAAATCTAAATTGGGTACTTCCGCAACATGATTCTTATTGGCCAGCAAATTTTAATTTGGTACTTCCGCAACATGATTCACATTGGCCAGGAAATTCAAATTTGGTACTTCCGCAACATGATTCCCATTGGCCAGGAAATCTCAAATTGGGTACTTCCGCAACATGATTCCCATTGGCCAGGAAATCTCAAATTGGGTACTTCCGCAACATGATTCTCATTGGCCAGGAAATTCAAATTGGGTACTTCCGCAACATGATTCTCATTGGCCAGGAAATTTAAATTGGGTTCTTCCGCAACATGATTCTCATTGGCCAGGAAATTCAAATTGGGTACTTCCGCAACATGATTCTCATTGGCCAGGATATTTAAATTTGGTACTTCCGCAACATGATTCTCATTGGCCAAGAAATTTAAATTTGGTACTTCCGCAACATGATTCTCATTGGCCAGGAAATTCGAATTGGGTACTTCCGCAACATGATTCTCATTGGCCAGGAAATCTAAATTGGGTACTTCCGCAACATGATTCTCATTGGCCAGCAAATTCAAATTGGGTACTTCCGCAACATGATTCTCATTGGCCAGCAAATTCAAATTGGGTACTTCCGCAACATGATTCTCATTGGCCAGGGAATTTGAATTTGGTACTTCCGCAACATGATTCCCATTGGCCAGGAAATCTCAAATTGGGTACTTCCGCAACATGATTCCCATTGGCCAGGAAATCTCAAATTGGGTACTTCCGCAACATGATTCTTATTGGCCAGGAAATTTGAATTTGGTACTTCCGCAACATGATTCTCATTGGCCAGGAAATTCAAATTGGGTACTTCCGCAACATGATTCCCATTGGCCAGGAAATTTATATTGGGTACTTCCGCAACATGATTCTCATTGGCCAGGAAATTCAAATTGGGTACTTCCGCAACATGATTCCCATTGGCCAGGAAATTTATATTGGGTACTTCCGCAACATGATTCTTATTGGCCAGGAAATTTAAATTTGGTTCTTCCGCAACATGATTCCCATTGGACAGGAAATTCAAATTGAGTACACATGAACAGAGAAGAGTAAAGAAGAAGCACTGAAATAGGAATAACTGTTAAATGCAAAGATCAAAATTAAACTGTCCTGTAGAAATGTTAACGGTAAATTGGAATTGTTGGAATTAATTAACCCACGAAGACGCAAAATCATAAGGTTTCTTTGCCTTCATTACTCAAATTTTGTATGTGTGTGTGTGTGTGTGTGTGTGTGTGTGTGTGTGTGTGTGTGTGTGTGTGTGTGTGTGTGTGTGTGTGTGTGTGTGTGTGTGTGTGTGTGTGTGTGTGTGTGTGTGTGTATGTGTGTGTGTGTGTGTGTGTGTGTGTGTGTGTGTATGTGTGTGTGTATGTGTGTGTGTGTGTGTGTGTGTGTGTGTGTGTGTGTATGTGTGTGTGTGTGTGTGTGTGTGTGTGTGTATGTGTGTGTGTGTGTGTGTGTGTGTGTGTGTATGTGTGTGTGTGTGTGTGTATGTGTGTGTGTGTATGTGTGTGTGTGTATGTGTGTGTGTGTGTATGTGTGTGTGTGTGTGTGTGTGTATGTGTGTGTGTGTGTGTGTATGTGTGTGTGTGTATGTGTGTTTTTGTGTGTTTGTGTGTATGTGTGTAAGTATATGTGTGTGTGTATGTGTGTGTATGTGTTTGTGTGTGTGTGTATGTGTGTGTGTGTGTGTGTATGTGTGTGTGTATGTGTTTGTGTGTGTGTTTATGTGTGTGTGTGTATGTGTGTGTGTGTGTATGTGTTTGTGTGTGTGCGTGTGTGTGTGTATGTGTTTGTGTGTGTGCGTGCGTGTGTGTGTGTGTGTGTGTGTGTGTGTGCGTGCGTGTGTGTGTATGTGTATTTGTCCGTGTCCTTATGTCCTTCACAATATCATTTTTTATTCTTTTTATGGCAATATTTGTTATTGCGCATTTCTCTGATTTCACATGAAACAAAATGGATATTTCCTGCTGCCCAATTATTCAAATAGAGCTATTAATATTTTAATAAAACTCTCCAAAATCTACCAACAGTATATATGTTACTAAGCAAAATTTCAGACCTCCCTGTTTTTAAATTTATTTCATCTAACCACTTGACAAATTTTCGTAACCTTTCTCGGATATAGAATAAAAACATGGATAATAAAAAAAGTAAATAAATAAAAAAATAAAAAAATAATACATATATACAGTATATATATATATATATATATATATGTATATATATATATATACATATATATACATACATACATAATATACATATATATATATATATATATATATATATATATATATATGTATCCGATAATTTTTATGACAGTCGCATGCAGGATTCGAATCCACTGGTTTCGGTCACCCGTAAGATCACTTTCACAGAGCCTTAACCCACTACACCAACAGAGACTTAAAAGCCTTGAAACCTGGAATCGAACTGATTCCCGAGGAAAGGAAAGATCACTAATCTGCGACCCTAATTCCTGTTTTACACAAGGCCCAAGTGAAGGTGATCTTACGGGTGGCCGAAAGCAGTGAGTTCGAATCCTGCATGCGACTATCATAAACATTATCGGGTTGATGTCGCCGTTACCAGCGAATTTCTCTCATAGTTACAATGGCGATAAGCGTGAAAGGGATTTGTTCCGATCCTTACCCCTCTCCCAGTATTCAATTCCCCTCCTCCTCCGCCTCTCCTCCTCCTCCTCTCCTCTCCTCCTCCTCCTCTTCCTTCCCTTCTCCCTATTTCTCTCTTTCCCCGTTCCCTCCATTCCTCTTATTCAATCTCAAACATGTGTATCTCAACTTGTACTTGAAAAAACTGTAATAAGCGAAACGTCGTACAAATAAAGGCTCCGTCCTCAAATGGTATTTCACTCGTCCGGTTAGATAACTTTATGGATGGGGATGATGATGGGTGGTAATGGACATGGAACTGCTTTATGGTCTCTTACCGTCTCTTCCATTATTACGTTCTTATGCTAAAAGAGGTTTTCCTTGCTTGCTGGCAATTCCTTCCAGTCGGTATCGCTCCTTTGCTTGCAAAGTGGTTATAAACTTTTCCGAATAGGTTCTTCTGTACTGAACTGTACTGTATTCTCCTTTTATCTAAACTGCCACCAAATTGTTTTATTCATCTCAATAATGTTTCATCATTAATGAAGTGGCCATGGGTGGGATTGGGTTCGTGCCTTTGACTTGGCTACCTCTCTTGTAAGGGGGAAAAAGCTCTTGGTATGCAGATAGATAGATAGATAGATAGATAGATAGATAGATAGATAGATAGATAGATAGATAGATAGATAGATAGATAGATAGATGGATAGATAGATAGATAGATAGATAGATAGATAGATAGATAGATAGATAGATAGATAGATAGATAGATAGATAGATAGATAGATAGATAGATAGATAGATAGATAGATAGATAGATAGATAGATAGATAGATAGATAATTAGATAGATAGATAGATATTGGTTTTTCTTTTATATTGGTTCTTTCAAGGCTACTCTCTCTCAGATTTTGCTAATCTTGCAGTCTTCAAAACAGACTCCTTTTTCTTTTCTTCTTTGCACTTTTTCTTCTAGAAATTTTCGAATGAAATGTTTTATTTTGATGCTCGAAGAAGCTAGAGCTACTTTAAGCTCTCTTCAAAGCAGATTATTTTCTTTTCTTCTTTTTCGTTTTTTATTCTAGAATTTTGGAATAATTATTTTTTGTTTTGATTCTCGAAGAACCCAAAGTAGTTCTTCTTACATCCCCTTTATTCTTGAAGCACCTCAGCATTTTTTTTATATTCTAGTGATAAGTTACAATTCTAAATTAAAGATAATATGGAGACCTTCTTTAAGGATAAAGATGTTGGAAGCTAAGACTTTCTCTTCTTTGCAGATGTTGTGCGAGATGAGATGGCGTGTCAGTGTCGACGAAGGAGCGAAGAAAACGGGATTTCGAAAGTTTCATTCTGGTGACATGGAGAAGAACAAACAGAACCAGAGACGCTTTCTGTCCTTAGGATTTGGCTCCTGTGACTCACAATAGGAGACTCTGTAACCTTGCCCTATAGGAGCTGTGTCCTATAAAAGTAGTTGAGGAGGAATGCAATTGTGTTACAGGAAAGTTTGGAGATTGATTCAGAAGTTTTTCTTCCATTTGGAAGTTGGTATAATTGAAAACTAAAAGGGGAAAGCAATTGAATGACCACAACTGTCATTTAGATAAAACGTCTTATGTGGATCTGAGAACTAAGAAAATTAGGAAAATTGTAGGTATTGGTTTGGCAGGATTGTAATAGAAATTAATAAGAATAAGAGTAATGACTACACTTGTATACTAAGAAATATGATAACGTTTTAGTTAACTGAAAAAATTACAATACGTGACATTTCGTAAGGGAAAAAATTAAGTTCTTTTACGTAGGGGACTACATGAATACACACGCATACATGGCCTGGAAATGGAACTTTGTTGGAAGAAAAGACGTTAAAAGTATCATCCACGTAGGAGATTGAACAAGTTTTGTGATATATAGGAGGTTGTTTCGGTGGTTCCAAATATTTAGAGATTGAATTAGTCAAAGTAAAATTAAATCGAACAGAGAAGACCGGCGCGTGAGGTTTAAATCTAACAATGGCAGACATAGAAGACAAAGATATGAACCTACTTGCCCTTGATTTGTATTTAAAGTATCTTAGGTGAACTTGAAAATTTATATCATCCACCAAATTTGGGAATAAATAAGCGGTTAGAATTAATGGTGAGGGAGAAAACTTAGAATACTGAAATGGAAAATTTGGAATAAAAATTCACGGCCAAAGAATTGACAAGACAGTTGGGTGGAGTAAATAAAATAGAGAGTAGAAAAAATGTAAATATAAAGAATGAATTACGTGAGAATAACAATATTGTAGGGAATACAGAAACGAGAGATGAATTATATAGACAAGGAAAGTATAACTTCAGGAAGGCCAAATTGAAAAAGTTTTTCAATAAAAAGTTGGAGAGGATTTGGAAATATAAGTGAAATAGGACATATCGATGAATATTCACAACTCAAAGGTACAAAAATATGTAGCAGAATTAAATGGAGAAGAAAATAGGAGAAAAGCTTGATTCAACAAAAGGTGATGACGATATAGCATTAGATGTGTGGAAAATAAGGACCAATAATACAGTAAATGATTACAGGAAAAGTTCACGAGAGGATTAATTGAAAAATGTATTACTGGCAAATGAAATGATAGACAGAAATAGTTCTTTAAAATTTGTTAATATCAAATTGAGACGCAGGAGATAAATGTAATTTGAAGGTAAATAGGATTGTTTATAAAATAAAGAACGCAAGTTGAAATCACAATTAAAAATTTCCTATGTCCAGATATGAAGATAGAAATAACTAGAAATAACTAGAAATAACTAGAAATAAATATAAATAGTTTTGAATAAAAAAGTGGTGAGAGAATTACAAAAATGTTGGCGACACTAGATATGAGAAAAAGCCGCCTTATGGAATCTTAAATTGGATACTTAAAGAATATAAAGAACAACTGGTAGATAAGATTCAAGAGATGATTTTATCTTTATCAGGAAAAGGGAAAACACTGGGAGAATGAGGAAAGGCCAATCTGCTCACAAGAAGGATCAAGGAAGGGTTAAAAGAAAATCCCTAAACTATTTACTTAGGATTGATGGACAAAATATTCGGAAGAGATATGTTGGCAACCAAATTAGAAAAAAAGGAAGATCATGTGGTTTACATTTGACCGTTCTATAAGAAAGAAATGGGCGGACAAAGCTTTTGATAAGATATCTCACAAAAGACTGATAGCTTAAAGAAAACTTACAAGGACAAAAAAAAATTCTTGAAGAACTTAGCTTAAAAAAACATACAAAGACTCAAAAAGAGTCTGGTGGAATAGATAAATAATTTCTTGAAGAACAGATAAACGAGAATAGGTGTGAAGGAGAGGATGTCAGGTTAGAGGTAAGTGAAAAGTGGAGTCCTACAGGGCTCGGTGTTGGCACAGTAATGTCCTTGATCTATGGCAAGGGCTACCTTACTATGGCCTACACGGTCAGTCCATCTGCCCCATCGCCGCATTGTACATATACTTTTTTAAAATGATCATGTCTCTATAGCTTGTTTGTGTAGTCATTGTATTGTACTGAACAAAATGGTCATGAGGCTGGCAAGGGCTACCTTACTATGGCCTACAAGGTCAGTTAATGTGGCCCATCGTCGCATTGTACATATAATTTTAAAGATGATTATATCTCTAGAGGTTGTTTGTGTATTCAGTGTATTGTACTGAACAAAATGGTTATGAGGCCCCAGCTCGTTATTCTCAAAGTTATCTAGCCCACTGTGACTCCTGATGTACAGTAATGGCATGTTGAAAGTGATAAGCAGTTGCACTAATCTGCTGTATGATGCTCATGAAGAACACTATTGTTGAGGACGATTACAAGTTTTGACAGGAAAATTTAGATATAATATATGGATGGGGTCAGAAATAGAAAATTATCATCACTACACAAAAATATATATATAAGAAAGAAAAAAGAAAGTATCAATGACGAATGATAAAATACTATTATTACTCCATTTCCTATTCTAAATAGGAAATGGAATAATTTTGTAAGTAAAGAACAAAAAACGCATCAAAGTGTTGACAAATTTTAGAGTGAGACTCTAAGAACTGATCCGTCCTAAATTGAAGTATGCTGCAGTGGTACAGTCTTTCCTTTAGAAAAACAAATAAAACAAATACAAAAAGCTTCAGAGAGTGGCAGCCAAAATAGATCTCATCCTGAAAAAGAAAGCATAAAAGGAAAAACTAAGTTTGAACCACCAATATTAAAGAAAAGGAGAAAGATGCAATGCAGTATTTAGGGCTGTAAAAGGATTAAACATAATGAACAAAGGATACTTCATAGTATGAAAAAATCTAAGAATATGGGATGAAAAAGAAATTGTCTCTCAAAGATATCAAGAAATGCAAAATTTCAACAGAAATTATTTCGTTTATGGAAAAAGAAATAATATACAAAATAGATTGTGAATTTAAACTTTTACAAATAGAAGAGCAAAAACGGAACAAACGAACATAGCTCTTGTCGTATATATATATATATATATATATATATATATATATACATATATATATATATATACATATATATATATATACATATATATATATACCAATTAAGTAAATTCAAATAGGTAAACACACACACACACACACACACACACACACACACACACACACACACACACACACACACACACACACACACACACACACACACACACACACACACACACACACACACACACACACACACACACACACACACACACACACACACACACACACTCACACACACACACACACACACACACACACACACACACACACACACACACACACACACACACACACACACACACACACACATACACACACACACACACACACACATCCACACACGTACATCAGATTTTCCCCGAGCGATCTCAATAAACGTTGCAGTGGGTTTGAGTAGAACGATTGATAAATCAATAGATTCAAAGGATTACCACTTGTAGGAGTATATACAAGAATCAGTTTTTTATACTGCGGTGAGAAAAAAAATAACGTCATCCACCACAGGGAATGAAAAATTGAAAAGAGACAATTTTGGAAAAAGTGAAACATATCTCTCTTGAGGTTTAAAAAAATAATAAAAAAACACAGATAAATCATCAATAAATACTGACAAAAAAAGAGAGAGAAAGAGAGAGAGAGAGAGAGAGAGAGAGAGAAAGGAAGGGAAAAGAAAAATATTTACCAGAAATATGTTCCAAGGAACTTCAATCTTTCTCTCTAGTTTCCGGACTCTCTTGTTGCTCCTAGGCTTCTGCAGACTTCCCCTCTGGCAGAAAGGAGGTAAGTGTCTTATTTTCATTGTGTCTGCATTTTCCTACCAATATTTTCCACTTCACATTCATATTCTCGAAAACCAATATTCTTTGTTATCAAAGTAACATTTGAAATCCCCCTCCTTCCATAAAACAACCATCGAGAACAGCTATAGTATTCCAGATTGAAACACAAAGGATTTGGTTCTCTGCAGAGGAATACAATTCCTTCTTTCCATTTGAACGTTCCTCTCGACGATTCAGAACCACATATGTTCTGGTTTTTAGATGCGTATTTGTCTGCATAATTCCAAGCTTTTTTTTTTTAACCTTATACGCTATTGGAAACAAGAGTGTTTACTTATAATTGGTGATTTCCAGCTAGTTAGGAGTTGTTTCACAGAAGTTTTGAGGGAAATTGAAACGAGCCTGGAAACTGAAGTAACTACGTGACCACCCATACATGAAATCAAATGATGCAACACACACACACACATAAACACACACACACACACACACACACACACACACACACACACACACACACACACACACACACACACACACACACACACACACACACACACACACACACACACACACACACACACACACACACACACACACACACACACACACACACACACACACACACACACACACACACACACACACACACACACACACACACACACACACACACACACACACACACACACACACACACACACACACACACACACACACACACACACACACACACACACACACACACACGAACGATCCACCGCGCTTTCAACAGCTGTCAACCAGAGTTCCGTAGGCTGCCGAATAAGACGAAAATTCTCAATAGTATAAGGAAAGCAAGAGGCCTGGGTTGAATTGAGTGGGAGGGGGAGCACTTTCGGTTGCCCAAAATAATCTCTGTGCATTGTTGAACGTGTCTATCGTGAGAAAAGGCAAGGGAACTAAGGTGGATAAGGGGAGAACGGAGACGAGTTTGATTCGAATGTCGACATGAATGCAGGGCCCTGTGGAGGCGATATTCCGAAACTAAATGTAGATAGAGGCTTTGATAGCCCAAAAGGTATTGGTAGATTGTACGGCGACGACTTATTTTCTGGGTTTGCTATGTACGAAAAAAGAAATCTATGTCGAATGATAGACATGGAAAGGGAGATGAATTTTAATAGAAACTCGTGGAATTAAGGAAAGAGATTGTGATTTTAAGAAAAGACTATTTTGAAGTCATTAGAAAGGTATGTGAACTAAAGAGGAAGAATTCCGAAATAAATAACGAGTTAAGTGAATTAGAAAAATAACTAATTGAGGTTAAATGTAAAAATGAAAAGATAAAAACAATGATACTACCAATAGTGAGATTTAAAA
>NC_134784.1:64573173-64585673 GCF_046742065.1 Oratosquilla oratoria
TGATGGCGATATATCGATGACATTCTAGTTGTGGTACCCAAGTTCGTTAATTTAAGACAGTAATTAACCCAGTTAAATAACATAGAACAGAAAATACAGTTTACACTAGAAGAAGAAATAAATGATGAAATTCTTTTTTTGGATACTCGTGGACAAGGTGGAGGGATGACCCGTCATCCAGGAGGTGCTAAGATGAGAGGAAGGGTGGAGGGGTGTGGAGTGTATTCAGGGATGGAATGGGTGGGAATGATTTTATGCCTTTTCCTTTTTGGCTATCTCCCTTGTTAGGGGGAAAAAGCCTTGGTATATGTATGTATGTATGAATGTATGTATGTATAATAAAGAAAACAGAGAACGGAAAAAAATTCAAAGTATACAGAAAACCAACAAACCGAGAAGATTGCATTCCTATTTGTTCAGCTAACAGTGCTAGAGATAATAATCAGGGATAATAATCGGATTCATGTTAAGAGCCCATAGGATATGTATCAAAGAATTTTTACAGGATGAGCTTAACAATATCTTCAAATCCTTCCAAGAATTAGCATATCCTTTAGTCTTTCTTATAAAATTAAAACACAAAACCATCAAAATTATGGAAAAGAGTACAACACCTACAGACAAGATCACCAGCAAGGACAACATATTTATTTCAGTTCCTAACTCTAGATACGCACAGATGATTAGTATTTTTTTTTAAAGAACACCAGAATAGATTTAGTAACATCAGCGGGAAAGAGAATAGACGAGTTTACCAGAAACACAGAGAATTTACAAGAACATAGAAGTGTTGTTTATAGAATTCCTTGTACATGTTGTGAGAAAGTTTACATCGGTGAGACAGGACGCGGCATGGACAAAAGACTAGAGGAACACAAGAGGGATGTGAAACATCACAGAACATCAAATGCCCTAGTAGTTCATATCGATGAAGAAAATCATTTGCCAAACTGGAAAGAAGCCCATGATCTACATAGGAAACTGGGAAAAAAAGAAAAGAAATGCTTTGGAGGCGGCATACATTGCCACCGAGAAAACAACAAATTCTCGTAAGGGGTTTATGTCCTGGGCCCAAACGTCCGCACAGCTGGCAGTTGGCGAGTGTGGGGGGACAACGAGACCGGGATGAGGTCACGCAGGGTCGTCAGATCACAATGTAAGCTGTTGACGGACTTTGATTCATATTCTGTATTCAGTCCACTGAGGAAGGCCCAAGAGGTCGAAACGTCTGGTTCTGAATAAAGCTCCATACTCTAGCCTTAACGTTTCATTTTGCCACCTCACCTCCATACATACATACATACATACATATATATATATATATATATTAATATATATATATATATATATATATAATATATGTATATACATATGTATTTATGTATGCATACATATATATTATATATATACATATACATACATATACATATATATATATTCATATATGTATATATATTATATATATATATATATATATATATATACATGTAGATGGATAGACAAACAGACAAGCTGATAGGTAGATTAAAAGATAGATAGATAGATAAAATAGATGAATAGATAGACAAATAAATAGATGAAAGGATAGATAGATAGATAGATAAATAGATATATAGAAATTGATATATAGTGTATTCAACTCATTATTACTTGGCTGGCTTATTTCACCCTTTGACGAGTGGAGGGTTCTCTGAAGCATATGCTTATATACTCTGTGAATGCAGGTGTTCTCTTTGACCAATCAGAGTTAGTCAAATTACCCATGCCAGATATATACATATATATATTATATATATATATATATATATATATATATAGAGAGATATATATATATATATATATATATATATATATATATATATATATATTTATATATATATATATAGAGAGAGAGATAGATAGATAGATAGATAGATAGATAGAGAGAGAGAGAGAGAGAGAGAGAGAGAGAGAGAGAGAGAGAGAGAGAGAGAGAGAGAGAGAGAGAGAGAGAGAGAGAGAGAGATAGATAGATAGATAGATAGATAGATAGATAGATAGATAGATAGAGAGAGAGAGAGAGAGAGAGAGAGAGAGAGAGAGAGAGAGAATCCCAACCTTGCTGTCTGAAATCTAGCACATAATCCCCGTGGACTTGTGTGTCCTAGAATAGTGCTTCTGAAATTACTCAGGGTATTGAGAGTTGACGGGTCATTGCCTGGAGGGGAACACACATGCCAGTATGTCTCCCAAGTTCAGGCAGCAGCCAGACATCATTCCCCACCAGCCTTTTAGCAAACGTTTGTTGAAGGTATGTGAAAAGTATGTTTAATAACTGGAATATTGGAGATTTATCAATGTAAAATCAAATACCTGCACAGTAACAAAATAAATTGATTTTGGTTAGAAAACTCTCTTGCTATGTGATACTGAGTAAAGTATGCAATACGAGCTTCAAACTTTGAAAGAAAAAGTACGATTTTGTCTCAAATATAAATAAGATGCCTAAAAGTATATAGACAGCGTTCTTTATGTATAGTCTATGTGAATATATATTTGAAAAATAATTAACATCTGATAAAAGGTTGTAGCATACCAAAATCATTTTCCAAACATTTGCTCAAAGAGTGTGACATACCAAAATTGTCCACGGTGGAAAGGAAGGGCAGATATGTGATAACCTTTCAATAACCGTGATTCAGAGGCCCAGTTTGCCGCTTCTGCCAGCCCCACCATGAGGCACGCAAGGGTAACTGAACCCCTTTGTCCTTTGCTTTTTATTCCCTAAGTCTCCGGGCAATATGGGAAGACCCTTTGGCTCTGTGTGCAGAATCCCTTTCTGGGCAAAACATATGTAATATTCGAAAATAAGAACATAAAAACATGAAGGAGACTGCAAGAGACCATAAGGCCTACACTAGGCAGATCCTTATCCATTACCACCTGTCATCCCCATCCATTAATTTGTCTAATACTGTACTTTGAATAAACGTCATGATCTTCAATTCCTCGTCGTTTTCATGCTAATAGTAAATGATGACAAATTCCTGAAGTAAGTGTTGAAAATAGATTCTCTTTGATTACTTTCCTCATGTTAATATCTAGGTGTTACCTTGGCATTGCCGTTTCAGCCCTTGGCCATAATGAGGTTATACCTTATATATTTCATTCTGGTTAATACTGGACGATTTTATTAGGTTGAGAAATAGGATCCTCCTTTAACACGAGGCCTTAATAGACCAAGACCCAACTTTGTCTTGAATCTGCTCCCCCAAGCTGCATAAATTCGCCTGGTGCCAGTTAGGATATTGGAGAGGCGCTAAGAGTTTAAGGGAATTAGATTCTAAAGATGAGATTGGATAGTTTTTAATGGAGTTAGATCCTTCTTAGTGGGGTTGGATTCTTGAAGAATCCAAATCCTCTTAAAATAATCCAATCACTTTAAGAGGGATCCAACTCCTATAAGGATCAAAACCCTTTAAGAGACAAAAGGACCATAAATGAGACAAGGACCATAAACTCGAGGATCAAAACCCCCTTAAGAGGCAAAAATTAAAAAGGAGTGAAACGAGGACTATAAACTCGAGAGGGAAAACAGAAAACGCTGCTGACAATTGGAAAAATGTTGCTGGAAAAACAAGGCAAAAAATGTTATTTAGGTCACACATTGTGCCGTTTTCTATGCACTGTACGCGTTGTTTGACGAAGCAGAAACCACACAAAAAGCGCAGTTTACCAAATTTGATTTAGACCAGATACAGATTAAGCGAGTTCCAAAATTTAATTCAAGTCACAAAATTTTATACATATATTACATTAAAGGTATGTCGAGCAAGAAAGCTCTGTACATATTGTGTAACTCACAGAATATGATAAAGAAAACAACTTTTGTAAAAATAGCACACTTCACAGAATGTAGTAAAAAAAAAAGAGTTCACAGAACGTTAAGGATAAAAACCTCTATACAAATATTGTAGTTTGCACAATACAATCAAATGAAAACATTTGTACTGAATAAACACAAAAATAGTATCTACTAGACCACACACAAAAATATATATATAATTCTTACAAACAATAGAGTTCGCGGGACGTAATACAAACAAACATTTTATAAGCTCTATGAAACAAACTATGAATATTTCTATAATTGTGGAGTTTTATCAACACTCTCCGGGTGAAAGGGCATTGATTCTAATCTGGCTACCCACCTACCCACTGGAGGTCTAATTCAGTTATAGGTGACCTCTTCGACGTTGATTTATACAGCTGATTTCAGTGTTATGGAACATTTAAAGCATGATCATAGTGCTGTCAGCATCGTGTACGGAAATCTCACAATTTCTCCTTGTCAATCTTTCTGTTAGGTTTTCTTTCTCTAGCGGTCACTCAGTCAGTCTCACAGTCTGTCTGGCAGTCTGTTTGCCAGTCTGCCAGCCAGTATGGCAGTTTATCTGTCAGTCTACCGTCTATTGGTGTATACTGTTGACTATCAGTGTCTGTCAGTATCTACCGGTCTGCCTCTGTCTGTTAATTTGGCTACGTCTGTTTGTCTGTATCTTCGCCCTTTTTTCCTTCTGCCCTATCTTCCTTAATGCTTTTCTTTTTTACCTTCTTGTCTCTCTATTTGTGCCAATCGACCTATTTTCTCCCCTGCTTGTCTATTTTTCTGTCTCTCTCTCTCCTAATACCTGTCTCTCAAGTCGTCTGCTTTTCTCTTTCTACCTTCTTGTCTCTCTATTTGTGCCAATCGACCTATTTTCTCCCCTGCTTGTCTATTTTTCTGTCTCTCTCTCTCCTAATACCTGTCTCTCAAGTCGTCTGCTTTTCTCTTTCTACCTTCTTGTCTCTCTATTTGTGCCAATCGACCTATTTTCTCCCTTGCTTGTCTATCTTTCTGTCTCTCTCCCAATACCTGTCTCTCAAGTCGTCTGGTTTTCTCTTTCTACCTTCTTGTCTCTCTATTTGTGCCAATCGACCTATTTTCTTCCCTGCTTGTCTATTTTTCTGTCTCTCTCTCTCCTAATACCTGTCTCTCAAGTCGTCTGATTTTCTCTTTCTATCTTCTTGTCTCTCTACCTTTATCTTTTCCCGTTTGTCTCTATCTCTCAATCTCTTTTATGTCTTTCTGCCTGTTTGTTTATTTGTCTGTTTGTCCGTCTGGCTGCCTGTCTGCCAGTCAAGTGTTAGTGTTACTCCTACGTAAAAAACACAAAGGAAAACAAAGAAACAATGGCAACTGTAATGCCCAAGATCAACGGTTAAGGCCTATTGCCGTTTGTTGGTGTTTTGAGTTATTTGATAATCTCCATTGCCTATAAAGATTAAATGCTGTGAAGCGTAACTTCATAGTTTTAAAACATTTCTTGCAACCAGCTTCACCAGGCGAGGAATTCTGGTAAAACCTGCGGATCTACCACAAAGGTCTGGTAGTTTAAAAAATAAGTAGTTTTTTCAGGTTGCCTGGTCATTGGAGCCGACAGGAATAGGCACGATATTAAAAATATTGAAATGGTTGTGTGGCCTTCGAAGTAATAGCTCGCAGGCAAATACCCTTGCTTGCTTTTTTTTTTATTCTTTTGGTATTGTAGTTGGGATATGCATGCTAGCGTGAAGGTACTTATATACATACAAATACTCAAACGAATATGCAAACACACACACACACACACACACACACACACACACACACACACACACACACACACACACACACACACACACACACACACACACACACACACACACACACACACACACACACACACACACACACACAAATCATCAGATCGGTACATGAAGGATGACTCATGTCCGTTAGAAATAAAGTTTAAGTCACGAGCCACAGTAAACAAAATAATCAAGTGTTCTTGAAAGCAAGCAGGGAATGGAAAAGTTAATGAAGTTCGGGTTATAAGAATTGTTACTGAGAATGAATGGGTCGAGTAAAAGGGCCGAAACTTGTAAAAGAAGCCAAGGATATGAAAGAGAAGAAGAAAAAAATCTGGAGAGTTCTAAATCAGAAAACAAAGACATTATGTCGACAACACAGGAGGTAGTTCAAGGAAGGTAAAATAACTTAAACAAACGTAGATGCCTTACTTTCATCCAAGTTGGAAATTAAAGTGTTTGATAATTAAAGAGCCAGATATTTTGTGCTTGATAGAGACAACTTCCAAGAAATGTTGATCCAGAGGTGGAAAGTGAAGATCGACATAACGGAGGAAGAAGCAAATTAGTGCCAAAAGAGCACGAGAAGAATTTATCTAAAAAAAGATTAAAGTCAGTGAGCTAGAAAGAAGATAATGAAAATTTGCGTTCTCATCCCACAAAACAGTGAGTTAGAATGAGGCTGATTACGAGAGATTTTTGTCAGATATATCTTTCCTCCTACAAAAAAAAAATCTGGTTGCAAATAGCTTTATTAGGAGGAATGGAAAGCATGTGGTAACGAGGATTCATGGAGAAATACATCGTTATATGTTGCAAAGGAAATGACGATGACCCTCTAGTGCAAGGGTTCTCAGCCTTGCTTGGCCCATTCACCCCTTTCACCATTTGTCAGAATGTCATTCCCCCTCCTTTCCAAGATTGTCTGTTTCAAAAGGTGCATTCTAAGTAATATGCAAATATTACTAAAAACCCTTTTATTTTTTCCAAATTAGTATATATTTTTCCCAAATTAGCATAAATCCAGCCCAGGTGACAGGCCAGATAGGCCAAAACCTATAATTGCTTTCCTCACCCCGTAAGCTGACTGTGGTCACAATTCACCCCCAGAAATCCCAAAATTCCCCCCTGGGGGTGAATTTCACCCCTAATGAGAATCCCTGCTCTAGTGGGTAAAAGATGTGACTCGAGCAAGAAGAGATGGCAATCCAACAGTATCAGACTTGCTACTTACCAGGAAGCCAGATGTTATTGGCTCTCTGAATTGTCTTTGCCCTTGGGGAAAATTAAGATGGTATTCTTAAAAAGAAAAATCTTGTATAAATCTTATATAAATCTTTGGAAAGGAAATATTTACATAAAGAAATATCTTTTTTTAAGAATAACACCTTAAGAATCTTACGGTGGTATTATTAAAACAATTCTTTCCTTATATAAATCTTTCCCTTCCAAGGATTTATATAATATTTATATAAGGAAAGAATCTTTTTTAAGAATACCATCGTTAGAACCAAGGAGGGAGTCAAACAGGCAAGGAAGCCAACATCTTGTGAAGATAAATTTCTCAGGTTCGAGAAGGTTATAAAAAAAAAGGAAGAGAAATTCATGAATACCATTGACACTGAGAGAAAAATGAAAAAAATCTTCCTATATCTTTATAACTTTGATCCGAGTGAACATATGCAGAAGCCTAGTGAAAAGGAAAATTGTTTGGTATAAAATGTGAGATAGCTAAAAGCCAGAAACGTGGCTTCGAATAAACGGGGCAAGAGAGGAATCAATAGAGCTAAGAAAGAAAGAAAATAAATTAGAAATTATTACACGAGTATCCAAAGCGAGGCAAGAAGATACTTTGAAAAACGTATCACGGATAAATGCAGGGATAGAAAATACAGTGGTTCTTTAAGTCTATCACTGGTGAATTCAAATATAGGAAAGAAATGGCTAAACTTATGAGGAGACACGAAATTATGCTGAAATAACGAAAATTTCCAATAGTTGTTCATTAAGGAGAGTAATTTTACAAAGTAAGAAAATGAGTGTTGTATTAGTGGGTTAGAAGATAAAGCCTCAGTGCCGAAGTGGATCTTAAAATTGGTATTGCAATAATACAGGAAGCAGTTAGCAGACAAGAAACAGTTTAAATGTGTGTTCACTACAAGGAATAGTGCCGTGGGATTGGAGGTTGAGAGTGACCTCTTCACCATTTTCTCCTCCTCTTCCCTCCCTCCTCCTCTCCCTCCTCTTCCTCCTCTCCTCCCTCCTCCTCTCCCGTGATCTCCTCTCCCCGTCCGCCACTAACCGTTTACGCCAAGTCACGCAGGATGGATACTGTAAAAGTCACTTTTCACTTTAAAATTTTTATTTCAGAAATTTTGAATTCGGTATGTGAATGTAAGCGGCTTTCTGACTACCACATCCGATGATATACCAATGATGGACCAAATTCTAGTAAAAGGTTAAAAAGAATTGAAAATAATCTACAATGTTTACTGTTACTATCACATTGTCTTCTTGTTCTTCATATCATTTAGTTCATCTTTACTTATTTACCCTAAGAAAGAGAAACGGGAAGGGTATGTGTAACTCATAAGAACATAAGAACATAAGGATAAAGGAGACTGCAAGAGACCATAAGGCCTACACTAGGCAGCTCCGTATCCATCACCACCTGTCATCCCCATCCATAAAGCTGTATAATCGTTTTTTTTTAAACAACTGATAGTTTCAGCGCTTACTATTTACTTAAAAAAACAATGAACCGATTGACATATTCCATTGTGGTGGGGGAGGCTCATTTCTGTTGAGGACTCTTCACTGTAAGAAAGTACTTCTCAAATGTCACACAACAGCATTATCATCACAACACATTTTCTTTATCAATTAAGTGGTACCAGTTATTTCGAAATCATGAATTGCTGGGAAGTGGAAATTACCTGGAATTGGTTAGAATAAAGACAGGAAAGATTAGTTTCTCTGTACAAGAATATAATCGATTCCTAGAATCGGTTAAACAGGAATCGTTCGATGAATTCTTTTGAACAGCATTAAACGCAAACCAGACTACTTGTTCATGTCGTGAGTTCAAATATAATTGGCCACTTTTAACAAACGCCTAGATCAGTGGTTCCCAACCTTTTTTTTTCAGTTTTACAATTATACGTACTAAGTTAACCTTAATCCTAATGCCGGGTACCATGATGTTTTCTTGATTTGATTTTATTCTATTTTATTTTTATTTTTTTTGTCAGCCCTCCATTACCCCCGAATTTTTTTATCTCCCCCCCCCCAGGGGGTAATTTACCCACAGTTTGGGAACCACTGGCCTAGATAATCATGTAGACTTCAACCCCAGTCTAACATGTTTTTCGACATGGTGAGTTCATATACTTAAATTAAGGCAGTGGAATATGCAGTGGCAGTGTGATTCTCGTATGAAATGAAGATTATAGATAAGATTGAAAGAACACAAAGGGCATCAACCATAATTGTTCCTAGCCCTGCAGGTAAAACGAACAAAGAAAGATTGAAAGCACCAAGTCTGAAATCATTAAAAGAAGGAGGAATAAAAGGCGATTTGTTAGTGATGTTGAGGACATGAAATAGACCAGATAAACTGACAAAGGAGATTTCATGGTCTACGAAGTCATGAGAACAAATTAGAGACAATGTTTAAAGGATATCAATATATGCAATTTTCTATACAGATGAAGTAACCCTTAGAATAGGTTACTACGAAGTCGTGAGAACAAATTAGAAACAATGTTTAAAGGATATCAATATATGCAATTTTCTATACAGATAAAGTAACCCTTAGAATAGGTTACATATCAATAATTCCTATGTCAAATACCTAAGAGACTTCAAGGCAGGGCAGGACTCGTGGTAGTAGGTTTAAGTTGGACAAATTTGGATTTAAAAAGGAACTAGGCAAGAACTGGTTTACTAACAAGGATGGTTAACGATTGGAATATTGCAATATTAACTTGAAAAATATATTTTCTCAAAAGCAACATTATAACCACTGCCAATATATGAAAAAAAAAAAAAAAAAAAAAAAAAAAAAAATTATATATATATATCTTTCTCTCTATATATATATATATATATATTTGGTCTAGTCATTCGGCACTGGTAACGTTGTTTTCGCCGCATGAGTTCGAGTCCTCGGGCGTACTACGTTTCAATTTCTGCATGCGCCTAAGATGGCTTAGAATTAAAGTGTATTTACGGTTGATATATATATATATATATATATATATATATATATATATATATATATATATATATATATATATATATATTTAAGTATTTTAGCGAGTTATCCAAAATGTCAATTGCTAGATTTTGATTTTAATCATTAAAAAGTAAATTCCAATATGTACATTACAATATGTCAAAGCTTTCTATGAAATCGACAGCATAACTGAACAAGAAATTCATATGGAAAGAATCAGGAAATTATTGTTTTTTACAAACCAACACTTTTTTTTTTTCTCTGAGTACAAATGGTGCTAATTTTGGTGAGATGTATTGGTAGAAATCCGACTTGGAAACTTTTAATGCCCACCCATTTCCGTTTATTAGACTGTAACTTTGCTAATTAAATATTTTTCCTAATGTTTTAAGAGGGTCTTTTTGTATTTTGTAGAAAATAAAACACTGACACGTATAAGTCTAATGCCCTTAGTGTGAGGCTAGCTTAAGAGGAATATCGTTCTTTGGCGCAAGACAGGATAATAAGGAAGAAGTGCTTTATTATAGCAAGGGGATTAAAACCCAAGTGATAAAACCCTATTGATTATTCTTTGTTATATCTTTACAATCTAACCCTCTATCTACATTCTACACTTTATACATTCCCTTTTGCTGCAAAAAAAAAAAAAAAAAGATTTTATTAATCTGAGGGAGATGACTTCTGCAGTAAAAGGTTTACTATTTACAAAAAAAAAAGGACTAGTAAACGCCAAATGGACCACTTTGTGAAATTGCCCTTTTCGCATACCAATACAGTCTGTGCGTGTGTGGTATTTTGTTCATATAATGGCTATCACACTGTGCTATCACCCCCTTCCCCCCCCTGACCGTAAAATCACTATGGTATTTTTTTTTCCTCAAGACATCTAGGATGTCATTTGATATGCTGGAAAAAATTATCTTCCTCCTGCATTCAGATTCCTTCTCAAAAACTGTGGGCCTCACATTTGCTCCGACAGTTGGAGGTAAAATAGACCAATGCGATAACGTCAATAGTCGACTACATCAAATGCTTACACTGCTCCAAAAAAAAAAAAAAAAAAAATGCTTACATTGCTCAAACTGAAAAAACATATATTGAATATATACGGAAACAAGCATATTTGATATGCAAAACATATGCATACATCTACATGATAAAACTATATAAACGACGCTTACTTTTCCGTTAATAGAGATGGAACATATAGATGTGCTTTTTCACTTTCATAAACAGCAGTGTATAAGGAGAGGAGATGTATACACGCGCAGCGGGCTCAGGCCTCGTTTATTTCCTTTAAAGGGGTGACTGTTATGGAAAATGTATTTTCTATTAATCAAGCTGTTACAATGGAATCAAGATAAAAAGAACAAAATCCTCATACGAAGACTATCACCAGAAGCACAAACGTCGGAAGAAGACATACAGACAAACACTTCAAACTCCTCATTTTGTATTGATACAGATATAGTCTCCTTTTGTATGTGTATATACATAAACCTGCCCATGAGTGTGCGCACGTATGTGTATATGTGCTATTCATAATAGTCTTGTATTACGTGCTAGACTCATGATCGGCAGCTCCCCATCCTTGCGGATGAGAGCTCATAGCTCGTAGTTCGATCTCTGTGTAATATTGTGACCTTAACTACAGACACATAAACACACACATAGGGTAGGTATTTACATAGTTGTATCTTACGGGAGAGGGTGTTATGCTCGTGGTGTCCCGTCTTTGTATCTCGCAGTGTCTAGTTTGCTCTTAAATTCGTGTATAGTTTTAACTCTATACACGAATTTAAGAGCAAACTAGAGGTAGCGAAATACAAAGACGGGGCCCCACGAGCATAGTTCCCCTTCCCGTAAGATACAACTAGGTAAATACAACTAGGTAAATACCTACCCCACCTTCAACCACGCGCGCTCGCACCATTTCTTTGCTCAACGGGAAGAGTAACAACTGATTGTTTGAGCGCTCACTATATTATTACTAAGCCTATTTCGTTCGCTATCTCATCCGTTGGGTAATAGACCCTGGCCTATTTCCTTCTTAAACCTAAATTCATCGACGTCATACGTTGTACCTCTCGATCTCTGAAATGTTTATTCCCGCTAGGAACAATCCGATTTCATCCAAATTGCATTCGTTTAGCTTACCGACGCTCAGATGCGGCACTAGACAGTTCCAATGATGCTACTTGTCAAACGTATTGCATCTGTGGAATTCTTTGGATGTGGGCACTTGTGAAGTTAAAATTGTGCTCACGTTCGAATCCGCAACAAATAACATCGTGATACCTGTTTTCAGTCTCGTTGTTTGTCTGGTAGGTCTTTCATTTGTTATTTAAGTAAAAAATTTAGTTTTTATCCGCTAGTTTCAGTGATTGATTCTTGGCAATTATTTGCTTTTCTTCAGATTCTTTAATATATTTCTTTCTTTCTTTCTGTCTCTTTTTTCTTTCTTTCTCTCTCTCTCTTTTTTTCTTTCATTCTTTTCTTTCTTTCTCTCTTTCTTATTTTCTTTCATTCTTTCTTTCTTTCTTTCTTTCTTTCTTTCTTTCTTTCTTTCTTTCTTTCTTTCTTTCTTTCTTTCTTTCTTTCTTTCTTTCTTTCT
>NC_134784.1:64598173-64605673 GCF_046742065.1 Oratosquilla oratoria
CGGTTCAATTACAGCGTATATCCAAGGAGGCGTTCACATACAGCCGCGCAGTTTCTCCTTGACTATGTGGTACCACCGCGATTTTTGCTCGGTTCAAACCGCGAATATGAACAGGGAGTAAAAAGCCTCTTCATAGCAAAATCCTAACAAAATTAAATTGCTCGGCTTTAAGAAGAAATCGTCTTTTATGGAAACAACGTTAGAATTGTGGAAGGTCTTACATTTCACCGCACAGTGGAATTCTCCCCACGTAAGGCGAAATATGTTCCCATGTATCATGTGGAAAGAAGGAGCTCTTGAAGGAAAATCTCTCTCTCTCTCTCTCTCTCTCTCTCTCTCTCTCTCTCTCTCTCTCTCTCTCTTTCTCTCTAAAAAAAAAAAAAAAAAAAAAAACATTCATATTACTTCTCCGTTAAGATGACTCACCTCCTTACAAATTTCATACTGGCTAAGACAAGCAGATTTTATTAACTTGAAAAGGCTAGATTGATGCCGTTCCAACTCATCCCTATGTGCCGATGATGTACTTTAGATATTTTACTAATGGAAGATTATATCTTTCATGAAGCGTCACGGTATCAAAAAGGTTGAGCCTCTTTTGTCTTAGGTGGTCATTTAATTACCATTTTAGATACCATTAATTTTCATCATTCGTTTATGTTGTGGGCAGATAATGGCTTAAAAAATAAATAAATAAATTCAGATTTCCTGGGTGGACGTCCGCCGTAGAGTGGACGAAATTATTTACAAAGGATTACAAAGGATTACAAAGGCGGAGCATGCCGACAGGAGACCTTTTGATCCATATCTAGGTCGGATGCAAAAAAAAAAAAAAAAAAAAAAAAAATGGTTTTCGCTTGAGGTGGACAGCGGGTGGACGAAAATCATTACCATATATTGGGGTGGAATCAATATTGATTTTAGATAAAGTGAATATTCTATTTTTAGAATGTATCAAATGCTATGCATATGCTTCTGCATCATGAACCTCCAATTTATTTCAGAATTACACTGATGTTTTACTTTCTTATGTAATTAGACTGAATTATATAATTGCATGGGGTATGGAAGAATAAGTAAATTGCAAAATCAGAATGAGAGATAAACTAATTTCCTCTGCCTACATGTATGTATGCACACGAATATTGATATTGTATATGAAAGATCAAGACCATAAAATTTCAGAGACAATTAACCGTGTGTGTCGGCGACATCATCAGGAAAGGTTGAAGAATAATGAATTATTAAGCCAGTTCCTTTGGTACTATGCCAAGGGAGCTGGAGGGCTAATAGTTGTTCTCGGATCACGCACAGGTAATCTGAGCCATACGTTATCATGTCTGTACCGTGTCATAGTCGCTTGCTGCTTTAAACAACCAACTTATACAACAAAGCCAATCTAATACCCTTCTAAGTAGTGTATTTCAGCCTCTGAGAAAGCAAATAAGATCCTAGGACTGATTGCGCAATCTTTTGACTTCAGAAGTCGATCTCTCATTCCAAATCTATATAAATCATTAGTTCGTCCACATTTGGAATATGCTGTTTCCGTATGGTCACTGAATCTCAAATACATTGGCAGATTGAAAACAACATATATAACAAAGCCAATCTAATACCCTTCTAAGTAGTGTATCTCAGCCTCTGAGAAAGCAAATAAGATCCTAGGACTGATTGCGCAATCTTTTGACTTCAGAAGTCGATCTCTCATTGCAAAGCTATATAAATCATTAGTTCGTCCACATTTGGAATATGCTGTTTCCGTATGGTCACTGAATCTCAAATACATTGGCAGATTGAAAACAACATATACAACAAAGCCAATCTAATACCCTTCTAAGTAGTGTATTTCAGCCTCTGAGAAAGCAAATAAGATCCTAGGACTGATTGCGCAATCTTTTGACTTCAGAAGTCGATCTCTCATTCCAAAGCTATATAAATCATTAGTTCGTCCACATTTGGAATATGCTGTTTCCGTATGGTCACTGAAACTCAAATACATTGGCAGATTGAAAAAGAAAAAGAAAAACAAAAACAACGGGGAACTGCAAAACGGATTAAGAAAAAAAAAATAATAATAATACGAAAATCGACTAAAACATATGAACCTATTTTCCCTAAAAAGGCGTAGACTTAGATATGACTTGATACAGGTCTTTAAGGTTCTAAAGGGAATTGACAAAGTCAAAAGTGACAAAATTTTCACACCGAATGAGAATCAGACAAGAAATAATGGTCTCAAACTGTCAGGAAATATACCTAATTGGAAGTGGGTAGAAACAACTCCGCCATCCGTGTAGTTAATGAATGGAATAAACTTCCTGCAGAGGCAGTGCATTGTAGTTCAATTCGAAGCTTTAAGATTCGTTTAGATAAACACCTAAGCAAGATGCTGTAATGTTTGCCATTTTATGTTATTTATTGATTTGTTTGTTAGTTTTTGTTTATTTTTATTCCTTTGATTACCATTTATTATTATCTATCTGTCAATTGTTATTATTTATCTGTCAATTTATTATTATTTACTATTTACCTGTTTCTTTATTAGTTAATTTTACCTATTTATTCATTTACTTATCATTCATTTTATTATAATTTTTATCTATTTGTTTATTTATTTATTTATCATTATTATATATTTTTTGCCTCCGACCTAGTTATGGACCAAAAGGTCTCTCGGCATGCTCCTGCACACGAGTGGTTGAACAGCACGGAAACCGCTGTGGTACCAAATACATACATATACGAGTGGTAGGGTGGTGAGTTTAAAGGCCAAGAATCCGTTGAAATTTTATTTCTGACGTTACATTGACCGGGGAGGAACGGGGTGAGCTGTGCAAATATATAAATTGTCGTTGTCTTATCTGTGTATACTTTGAAGAAGTCCTAGTTGGACGAAACGTCAAAAATAAAACTTCAACGGATTCTTGGCGTTTAAACTCACCACCCTACCACTCATTCTGTCTTCACACCTCAACATACATATACCAAGGGCTCTTTCCCCCTTACCAGGGAAGTAGCCAAAGTCAAAAAGGAATATTTCCACTCCCACCCATTCCACTCCCATCCACTCCTCCCTCCTTTCCTCCCTCTCATCTTGGCTCCTCCTGGATGACAGGTCATCCCTGCATCTCGTCCATCGCCCTGGGTCAGGAGCAATGCAGCATGAGACAGCCCACCCACAGCAAGGCCACTTCATTTAATGGGCGATGAAGCGGCCTTGGCGTGTGATAGTCATGGAAAAACTGCGTGGTTATGTGTGAATGCCTTTATTGACTTAGATTGTAATTAAACCGCTAGTGTGAACAGGGCCTTACATTTAAACATTTTGTGTATCCACCCAGACATGCCCAACCATTTCCCCACGTCTGACTTAGGATGTCTTTATGGGATGAGAGGAAAACGCCTTTGTCCCTCCTAAGGTGACCCATGGCGTGCCCCTAACAAGGAGGGCGTGGGTGGGGGCTACCCAGAGATAAACTTCAAATAACTTATATCGTGGCACATCCTACATTTCGTGACAAACTGTAGGCGGTTTTAGGCACCTGAGAAATGGACCTCAAACTGGATGTGTCGAGATGGGAAGGGGGTGGGATGTGGGTGTAGGGGTTACTAATTGAACAGAATTGACACTTACGCTGTTTGACGTTACCTGGTCGTAACTGCAAGCGTATACAGGACGGCACAGCAGTGAATAAGTGAAATTGGTCAAGTGATCTAATTTACCAGTGAGTGGCGTTCTATCAACTCACTATGGGCTTGGATTGATAGTGTATACCTGTGAATTTTGTTTCCCTCCCCATTCGGGATCGTTCGGGGTCGTTCGCTTCGTTGTAGAAAAGACGGGATTCCACGAACTGATTAAAATCCCCTGAATTAGATAGAATGCAGGTATAAGACGGTATAGTTCTAGAAGGAGCTGCCTAAGATACGCTTCGACCCTTTTGGCTAGGAGGGGAATTTTTTCCGAAGCTAAATCAGTTGCCAGTCTCCTCACCGTCCTTATCAGATGTCTGTCCTTTCTTATGTCAGTCCGCGTGCCTCTTATTTCTCAAATTCTCTTCATGTGTTGCTATCCACGAATGTCTCATTCATTTTGATATATCCGAGGACGGGAGAGGACAGAAGACAGGGGTGAATGGAGAATGGTTGTATATGGATGATGTTGTGATGCATAAGGTGGAATGGGCGGGGATGGGGGGTGAGGTAGTATGTGTGAGCAAAATCTGACGCAGCCGGAAGGGATTTCTCCCCATCTTTTCCTTTTATGCATGGGGGACGGAGAGGGGGGGTCGCCGATTCAATGAAGTGGCCTTGCTGTGGATGTGCTGTGTCTTGCGACACTGCTTCTGACCCAGGGCAGTGGACAAGGTGCAGGGATGACCCGTCATCCAGGAGGTGCTAAGATAAGAGGGAGGGTGGAGAGGTGTGGAGTGTATTCAGGGATGGAATGGGTGGGAATGATTTTATGCCTTTTCCTTTTTGGCTACCTCCCTTGTAAGGGGGGAAAGCCTTGGTATATGTATGTATGCATGTTTTACTTCTCTTCTCGAGTGATTTTAGGCTTCCTCCTTTGTCGAGTACCTCTTGATAAACCTGAATCAGAATGTGACTAAGATTGTTGGTCTTTGTTGACGCGTGGTTCTTCAAAGGATGAGGCATCTTCACTCACCCCGAAATGTTTTTAAACCTATGATGCACTCAACAAGGTTGTCACCCTTGTCCTATGTGCTTTGTTTCCCAAAGAAAACAGAAGTCATCAAGAAATGAAATCGAACGCGGGATTGCGGTGTATGGACAAGCTGTGTAGCTGAATTAGCTACATGCCAAAAGGATTAATGGGATTACTCAAAGCTCGATGTAGAGTTCTTGATATTTTGCATATTCATACCAAGACCACACGGCCTTGGCGGAATAGATGAACAAGCCAAGTTCCACCAGAAGACTTCAATGAGATATTGATGACTGATGCAGCACTGACCAACGCTCCTCATACTCGATACTTAAGGATTGTGTTCATCTGTATTTATAAAAAATGTTCAGGTGATGACTAGGGCAACGTGGTTCTTGTGATATTGGTGAAAAGGGGGGGGAAAGAAAGAAAATAGAGAAAGAATGAAGAAGAAAGAAGAAGAAAAAAAAAGAAGCAGAAGCAGGATATATATATATATATATATATATATATATATATATATATATATATATATATATATACATATAGATATACATACATACATATATATATACATATATATATATATATATACACATATATATATACACAAATGTGAGTGTAGTAGTTTCAGAGGGATTACTTTGTTGAGTGTAGCTGGGAAGGTTTATGGAAGGTGTTTTGATTGAGAAGATTAGGGGAGAAACAGAAGGAGTAATTAGTGAGGTACAGTGCGGGTTTAGGAAAGGTAAGGGTTGCATGGATCAGTTTTTGCGGTAAGGTAGATATGCGAAAAAGCTTTGGGAAAAGGTAAGGATTTTTTTTTTTTATCCTTTATAGGTTTGGAAAAGGTTTATGACAGAGTAGACATGAAGGCACTGTGGGAGGTATTGCAGATATATGGGATTGGGGGAAAGCTGTTAAGGATTGTCAAGAGTTTTTACGAGAGTAATAGAACCTGTGTTAGAATGGGGAATAGAGAGAGCGATTGGTTTGAAGTAAAAGTGGAACTGCGTCCGGGTTGTCAAGTCGCTATGGCTGTTCAATTTGTACATGGACGGGGTGGTGCGGGAGGTAAAGGAGAGAGCACTGAGCAGGGGACTGGAGATTGTTAAAGAAAACGGAGAAAAGTTGGAGGTGAGCCAGTTGTTGTTTGCAGACGACGCTACGGTTGTGACAGGGCCAGAGGAGGGAATAAGGAAGTTAGCAACGGATTTTGGAAAAGTATGCGGTAGGAGAAAGTTGAAAGTAAATGTAGGTAAAAGCAAGGTGATGAGATGAACAAGGGGAGAGGATGGTAGTGAATTGGAAGAAAGCCTAAAAGGAGAGATGCTGTAGGATGTGGATAGCTTTAGGTATTTGTGGTCGCATGTGGCAGGAAATGGAGTATTGGAGATGGAGGTGGATTGTGTTGGCACAGTGTATATAAATATATTTATTAACTTGTATTGTGATGTATGTTTGTCGTGTATAGTGCAATGACTGTGTTATTGTAAGATTTAGCAGATGCAGTGCGCGCCACGGTTTGGCGCCAAAAATGTGAGTGTGGCGTCAGTAGTCAGTATTCAAGCAGCCTTGACGACTGCCGCACGCATTTTTTGTGTATCTAAATATACTTGTGCCTTGACTTTCGTTGTGTCTTAATTTTGCCACCCAGAACAGGATTCTACATTGAGAGAAGCCAGTAGATGCCTTGGGGGAATTAAAAGTGCCATGAGAAACAGACAACTAGGAACGGATGCAGAGAGGAGAGTGTATGCAGGGGTGATTGTGCCAACGGCATTGCATGGGGCAGAGACTTGGAATTTAAGAAAGGCAGAGAGGAAAAGTTTGAATGTATTTGAGATGAAATGTCTGAGAAATACGGTAGGGGTTGCAAGGTTGGATAGAGTGAGAAACGAGGAGGAGAGCAGGAGTGGAAAAAAAGATGGCAGATCGGGTTGATGAAGTATTATTGGGATGGTTTGAACACATGGAAAGAATGAGTATGGAAGATTAGTAAATAGTAAATGAGGTGTGAAAGGCAGAGGAGGAAGGAGTGAATTTCAGGAGACGACCGAGGATGAGATGGATGGATGGGGTGAAGGGGGCGTTGAGCAAGAGGTGAATGTCTGTTGAGCAAGGAAGGGAGAAGGCAGGGGATAGGGATGAGTGGAGATTGAGTGTGTATAGATGATACTCTTATGCAAGGAAGGGAGGGATGGAGGATGGGGGTACGGGGGTGTTTATTCGTGAATGATATTTTGACGCAGCCAGAAAGGATTTCTCCCCGTCTTCTCTTTTTCTGCATGAAGGGATAGAGAGGGGGGGTGTCACCGATTATGTAAAGCGCCCTCGATGTGAATGTACTGTGTCTTACTGCATTGCGTTTGACCCAGGGCAGTTGGTGGATGCAGGGATGACCCGTCATCCATGAGGAGCTGAGATTGGAGGGGTGGAAGGGCTGGTGGAGGGGAGTAGAGGGGGTGGGAATAGGTACTATGTGCCTCTGACTTGGCTACCCTCCCTTACATGGGGGAATATATACATATATATATATATATATATATATATATATATATATACATATGTATATATATATATATATATATATATATATATATATATATATATATATATATATATATATATATATCATCATCAGCCTCCGTCAGTCATAACTGACCATGGGTAAATATATCCATCCGTAAGTTTTCTAGAAGACTGTCTGCTCAGCTTCAGCAACGCCTCTTATGGCTGTATAGACCAATGCGAGAGTGATAGTCACGGTTGCATAGGTCGCATCTGTGTGTTGATTCTGGTCTGCCGACTGTCGTTTCCTTTCTGCG
>NC_134784.1:64613173-64635673 GCF_046742065.1 Oratosquilla oratoria
GGGTAAGGGAATCCAACTGTCTAATTACTGCAAATCATTGCGATGGCCGTAGCCGGTGTTGACGCAATGTGAATTCTGTCCAGTGGTCTGAATGTCAAAGTGAAGAAATTGAACCAAGCGCGGATAATTGTGAGTGCGAGACACACGATGCGGATGTGATTTTAAATCATCCTGTACGGACCTCCAAACTCGACCTCGTTTTCGGGACGCCTTGTGGGATCAGGATTGGCCTGTGGTCGATTCTAACCTCAAACGCGCAATCTCACGCGCAATCTGAGAGAACAGGAAAAAATAGCCAAATGCCTCGTCATCTAATTAGTGATGCGCATGAATGGATTAACGAGATTCCCACTGTCCCTATCTACTATCTAGTAAACCCACAGGCAGGGGACCGGGCCTGCAAGATACAGCGGGGAAAGAAGACCCTGTTGAGCTTGACTCTAATCTGGTGTTGTAGAGAGAGATGAGAGGTGTAGCATAAGTGGGAGGGATGAAATCCGACAGTGAAATACCACTACTTTCATCGTTTCTTTACTTACTCGGTGAGACTGAAGCGGCCCCCCGCGGTCCTTCTTCTAGCGTTAAGCAGCCGGCTTCGTGTCGGCCGCTATCCGCTCCGAGGACATTATCAGGCGGGGAGTTTGACTGGGGCGGTACATCTGTCAAACGATAACGCAGGTGTCCTAAGGCCAGCTCAGCGAGGACAGAAACCTCGCGTAGAGCAAAAGGGCAAATGCTGGCTTGATCCTGATTTTCAGTACAAATACGGAACACGAAATCGTAGCCTATCGATCCTTTTGACTTTAACAGAAAGAAAGCCAGTGAGGAGAGGAAGATCACATTTTTTGAATACATACATACACATACCAAAGGTTTTTCCCCCTTATAAGGTAGGTAGCCAAAACACAAAGACATAAAAACCACTCCCACCCATTCCATGCCTATCACACTCCACTCCCCTTCACCCTCTTTCCTCACTCTTATCTTGGCACCTCCTGGATGACGGGTCATCCCTGCATCTTGTCCACTACCCTGGGTCAGAAGCAGTATCGTAAGACATAGCACATCCACAGCAAGGTCGCTTCATTAAATCGGCGACGCCCCCTCTCCGTCCCCTCATGCAGAAAAGGAGAAGACGGAAAAAAATCCCTTCGGGCTGCGTCAATTTACTTCTCACACATACTCCCTCACCCCCCATCCTCCATCCATTCCACCTTATGGATTACATCATCCTTATACAACCGTTCTTCATTCACCCCTGTCTTCTGTCCTCTTCCGTCCTGCACACCTTGTGACTCCCTCCTTGAACCATCACCTCTCCTCCTCCACTGCTGGTTCTACTCTATCCTTCACTCCCTCCCACTCCTCTCTCAGCTTCTTATACTCCTTCTCCCTTTCTATCTCATTTAAGCAGTTCACTCTAATCACCTTCCTACTTTTTGTGCTTTTCCTCTTTCTCCATCTATCCTCCCCTCTCAATTTACCTTCCACCAAAAAATTATCTGCTATTCCCTCACTCTCTCCCCTTAGAACATGTACATCCTTAACCCTTCCTATTATACTCCTGGTTACCACTATTTAGTCCATTAACACTCTATCTACCACCCTTCCATCCACCACCCTTTCCCTTTTATACTTATACTTGAATTTCATCCTAAACTCTGTATTTGCTATCATCAACTCTTTCTAGACACATCTCCACCATCATTTTTCCACTACGATTCTTTCCTTGAACTCCATATTTCCCAACCACTCCGTTTATTGCCTCATTTCCTACTCTAGCATTAAGGTCCCCCAATACTTCTACGTTGACGTTTCTCTCTAATCCCTCTATGCACTCATTTAAATCTATCCAAAAAGCCTCCCTTTCTTCTACACTCTTCTCACTACCAGGCCCATATGCATTTACAAAAACCCATATCTCCTTTCCCAGTTTCACCTTCATCCACATTAATCTTGAAGAAACTTCCCTCTATTCCATTACACGCTTACCCATCTCTTCACTTACTAGTATAGCCAGCCCTTCTCTCCCACGCCCTCTCTTCACACCTCCCAACTACACTCCCAAACTCGCACTCTTAACTTAGTTTCACTCAAAGCCAACACATACATCATTCTTCTCACAAACATACTGCCTATCTCTTCCCATGTACTCATCTGTACAACATCCACGCACATTAAAAGACCCAAACCTTAGGATATTGGTTGGAAAACTCCTAGACCCTCTTATACCTTTACTTTTTTCCTAGGAATATCCCCTGTGGGGCTACAGGGAGAAGGATGCCTAGTCCTAATCCCCGTTCCATTTTTCTCGCCTCGCACGACTCAAGTGGGAAGACTTGGTGGCAGAATTCTATCCCCCGCCACAGGGTGAGCGAAAAAAGGAAATGAATATCCAGAGAAATGGTACAGGACAGTATCAAGGGGTTTGGGGACAGCATAACGGAGGGACAGTCGCAGTGTAACAAAAGTGTCATCATTTCTCTGTGAGTCCTCTATCACAGAAAAAACGATGTGTGGCTCTGGTCCGTAAGGGCGCCCCCATATAGACCCTAAAGTATCAACTGCATGCTAATTTGCCACAATAATATGCAGTCAATAACCCAAACGGTATTGTTATTAAAGAAACATTTAATCTACAATCGGTAGTCGCCACTAATTTTACGTAGGCTCACGTCGTAGATGGGGGAATGTCGTAAGCTGGAACTGGTGAGGGAGCAGTCGATGCTGACGGCCAAAAGAGGAGAGGTGCTATCTCCAATGCTACTTATATATATATATATATATATATATATATGTATATATATATATATATATATATATATATATATATATATATATGTATATGGCATGGGGAATGACATCTAAATCCCATGCCGGTCCCAAGCCCGGATAAAAGAGGAGGGTTTTCATGACAGGCCTAGCTAGCCGATGACGTAAGAAGACCTATTTGCTCGAGAAACCCAAGGGACAGCCTCCGAACCAGGACGGACCAATCGAAGACAAAGGAAGCTTTGAGAGGACAATCTGGAGAAGCGTGCTGGCCCGACTGACAGGCTGAAAGCTTACCTGGGAGCAGAAGTAAGAAGTAAAAAGTAATATATATATATATATATATATATATATATATATATATATGTATATATATATATATATATATATATATATATATATATATATGTATATATATATATATATATATATATATATATATATATATATATATATATATATGTATATACCTCGTCCACGTTTTCTGTTGTTGCTGAAGGAGTGGCGCAGCGTCTTGCTTCTGCTGGGGATGAAGAAGTGGACATACATTCTCACACACACTTGCTTCGTCTTCTGGCTCTGATGGTGCTGTTGCATTGGCTGTTGGTGACAAGAGCTTACACAACCGCAATAAGTAGTTGAGAGTAGATCTGCTTTTTTTTTTCTTTTGTTCAGTTCCATGCATGTTTGTTATAGATAAAGTATAATTGCATCGTGAACTACATTATACCTAAAAAGTAATGAGGAATTACATTCTGTTCTTTATATTTTATAGTTTCGTTATAGGAAATGTTCTATCAACATTCCGAGAATGGATAAGAACATAAGAATAGAGGAGATCGTAAGAGACCATAAGGCCTACACGAGGGAGTGTATGTTCCTCACCACCTGTCAATCCTATCCATAATGTTGTCTAATCTCTTGAAATGACCAATTATTTCAGCACTCAGTACATGGCTACTGAGTCTATTTCATTCGTTGACCACTATATTGGTAAACAAGTTCTTGCTCGCTTTATTTTGATAACCATTTAATCAGAGAGACTGGGTACTTGGAAGAGTGGAAGGGAAGAGAGCAAAAGGAATGCAAAGGATAAAATTTATGAAGAGCCGCATAAACCGCGTTGGAGGAGAATGGACAGTGGCTGGGATGGCGGGGGAGGACGGCGGAAGATAGATGGGGGAAGTTTGCGTTCCACGGTCGACGACGTCAAGTAACGGTCACCTCGGTAAGGTTAGGTATTGATACTTAAGCTATACATAACATGCTGCAATTTTGTGTTATATGAATACTTATAGGAATGATGGGTATATTGTTATAATTGTTTGAAAGTTAATAGAAAACAAGGTTTAGTCTGTAATAATCAGACTTGCCATTTCAATTTGTCCTTAAAGGTGTTCCACAAAGTACTGTTATAGGTTTGATTTTTATTATCTATATTGGTGACATAATTAACACTAGTAGTAGATTAAGTTTTTTGATATATGCTGATGACATTACCTTTTACTGAGGGACAGAAACATTGATTAATTATATATATATATATATATATATATATAATATATATATATATATATATTATATATATATATGTTGATAAATTGTTTAAGACAAATGAGAGAGTGATAGGTGGGGAAGGGTAAACGAAGATGGGCTAAGAATACATTTATTGTTCTTACGTTTCGGTTATTATAACCTTCCTCAGAGAACTTGTTACAGAACATCTTGGTCACAACATTTATACCCGTAGTGGGGGAACTTGTGAAGCTTCGAGTGTCAGGTTTTTTCTAGCGCATTTATTATTAAGAGACTGGCTGCTTTAGATAGGCATATAAATCCTTCTCTGTCGTTATTATTTTCTTTGACATTTATATGTGCAGCTTCAACTGTCTTTAGCCCATCTTCGTTTACCCTTCCCCACCTATCACTCTCTCATATATATATATATATATATATATATATATATATATATATATATATACATATATATATATACATATACATACATATACATATATATACATATATATACATATATATATATATATATGTATAGGTATATATATATATATTTACATATATATGTATATATATATATGAATATGTATATGTATATGCATATGTATATGAATATGTATATGTATATGTATATGTATATGTATATGTATATGTATGTATATGTATATGTATATGTATATGAGGGGAACACGGCAAGGATGGATTATATAAGCTGTTAATTTTCTGAAACTGTATGTACTTTGAGAATGTCCTGGTAAGGACGAAACGTCAGTGAATAAAACTCCAACTGTTCTTTATGTTTAACTCACCACCCTTCCACTCATTTGTCTTCCGTACTTCAATACATGGTCTTACCGGGCTCAGAAACGGTGAACGACACAGGGAAGAGAATCAAGCAACTAGTAACGCCGACGTCAAAAACACTAAACGACCTCAGCGTCACATACAGGATCCCATGTGGCAACTGTGATAAGTCCTATTACGGTGAGAGCCACAGGGGTCTACAAGCCAGTCAGGGAACACTGCCTTTCAAACGCAATTGTGGGTCACGTGGAACAGGATGGGCAACTACACGACTGGCAATAGGCAGAGGTCATGAAGAAAGTTCTGACAAAAGGATAGAGGATGGTGACTGAAGCCTTATACATAACCACCAATACCAATATGAATTAAAAAGCAGGGGACATAAAATGAGCGAAATTTACAGCAAAGTATGCAGCCATAAGAAACTGCCCCCGGACGGCACCCACCTAGCACGGATGATTTTATCTGGTACCCAGATGTCTACACTTCCCGAGTTTGGGGCTTGATGCCGCTTGCTTTCTAGCTATCTTATATCATTTGGCTAAATTTTCTTATTCATATTGCATTATACTATGTAACATATCATTAATAACTTTTTGGGTATACTATGATAAATTATAATGTCTTATGTTGTATAACATAATTCGATGTAATGTCTTATATGATGTTACATCACTTTGCATCTGTTTTCATTTTATTTTACTTCGTTTAATTTTGTTTTGCTATGTTATTGTATTATTATTATGTAGATTATAAGTTATTGTGTGACGTCTTTCGGGTTTTACACGTTTTTACACCTCTCAATCATCTCTACAGATATACTGTTATATTTTCGGACGACACTTCACATACACCAGAGCTGTTTCTGGTATTTACAGAAGTGATTAAATAACTATGTTTCAAATTGTAAGTTAATGTATGCTTCGGTCAGAACAACAACGAAGCCTTGTTTCTCAATGTATGCCGCCAGCTTCACCCCAGAGGCACATTCCTCTGAAGAAGCGTAGAGGAACTAGAACTGTAACTTCTTTTTCCACCTTCCTCAACACGCGCGCAGACACACACACACACACACACACACACACACACACACACACACACACACACACACACACACACACACACACACACACACACACACACACACACACACACACACACACACACACACACACACACACACACACACACACACACACACACACACACACACACACACACACACACACACACACACACACATGTATATATATACATATATAACATATTTCATTATCACTGGTGATCAATTATGCATATGTGGGTAATATGGATCAATTATGCTTATGTGGGTAATATGAAGCTGCAATTGATTTATTTTCAGTTAATTGAAAATACCATGTGGCATTTCCTACTATAATGTCACCTTATTGAAAAGTTCGATTTCATTTACAACAGTTTAATGAAAATGTACAGTTTGCCGGTATGCATGAGAGAATACAGTTCCAATATCTATCGTTTCGATATAGAGCGCACCAATATCTGGAATAACCAGAGAACAGGAGTTAACACTTGCATATAATTTATACACCTATACAGTTACAGACACATACAATGTCAAACCACAAACAAATATTTGGAAGATTACATCTTCTATTTTTTTAACCAGTGGTCCTAATTTTTTTCTTTCGGTAATGGGTCCCCACTTTGCATCATACTGTATATATATATATATATATATATATATATATATATATATATATATATATATATATATATATACATATATATATATATATATATATATATATATATGTATATATATATATACCATACCATATGCCATGGCTTTTTCCCCTTACAAGGGAGGTAGCCAAAAAGAAAAAGTCATAAAATCATTCCCACCCATTCCATCTCTAAATACACTCCACTCTCCTCCACCCTCCCTCCCGTCTTAGCAACTCCTGGATGACGGGTCATCCCTGCACCTTGTCCACTGCCCTGGGTCGCAAGGCACAGCACATCCACAGCAAGGCCGCTTCATTAAATCGGCGACCCCTCCCCCTCTCCGTCCCCCCATGCATAAAAGAAGACAGGAAGAAGTCCCTTCGGACTGCGTCAAATGTTGCTCACACATACTACCTCACCCCCCATCCCCCACCCATTCCACCTCATGCATCACAACATCATCCATATACAACCATTCTCCATTCACCCCTGTCTTCTGTCCTCTCCCGTCCTTCCTCAACAGACATTCCCCTCTACATATATATATGTATATTATATATATATACATATATATGTATATATATATATTCATATAAATTCATATACATTTCCTTGATAGTGCTTTAATGACACTTTTTAAAATCAAATATTGTGTTTTTTTTTGTCCCTCCGTCTCTCCATCTCCATCTCCCTCTGTCTCTCTCTCTCTCTCTCTCTCTCTCTCTCTCTCTCTCTCTCTCTCTATTTGTAATATATACATACATATATATTTATTTATATATATATATATATATATATACAGTATATATATATACATATATATATATATACATATACATATATTTATATATACAGTATATATATACATGTATATATATATATATATATATATATATGAATATATATACATATATTATATATATATGTATATATATATGTATATATATATGTATATGTATATATGTATATATATACATATGTATATGTCTATATATATGTATAAATATACAAATATATATATATGAATATATATATACATATATATATATACATGTATATATATATACATATATATATATATATATATGTATATACATGTATATATATATATATATATATATATATATGTATATGTATATATATATATGTATATATATACATATATATATATATATACTGTATATATATATATATATATATATAGATATATATGAGATATGAGACCCAGACAGAGCCCCAGATGCCATAATCCTACCGCCCGTTATCTCGACTGCCAATATTCCGACAGACCAAAATACCGATAAGCCCAAAATTCTGACAGCCAAAATCTCGACAAGAATTATATTGGTCTTTAATAAAGTCCGAAACGGAGCGAAATGGACCTAAAATCTATATTAAAATACAGGATTGGAGCCTTAGATATTTTTGGTGGTATCTAAATTCTTTAATTAAGGGTTTTATATATGTAATAATGCAGTGCTTCGTATAAAATCAGAATAGCACTCAAAACATTCAGAAAAGCGTTGAGACATTCTGACAGGTTGACGTAAGCGGAATAGGAAACACAGGAGTCTTAGTCTTGAGTTTATTCCTGACTAGTTTCGCAGGTATGCCTTTTTTTTTTAAACTAGTCAGGAATAAACTCAAGACTAAGACTCCTGTGTTTCCTATTCCGCTTACGTCATTAAGAAAAACATAAAAAATGTTAATATATGTAAATAAGAATGTAAAGGAACTACAAAATATAAATAAATGATTGAATACGTGATTACGTTTCCGTTTGATTTGATTTGGTTTCTTCCTGGATGTCGAATTGCTCTGTATAGGAAATTGTTCGTCTGCCGAAGTGACCAGACTTGATTTGGTACACATGTAATACAATACCTAACTGCATAAATTCATGGATATGGTCACTGATGCTACAGGATTGCTGGAGTTTATGCGCATTGATGAGCGGAAATTCGTGGGACGACAAATGTTCGCAAGACAAATGCTCACAGGACAAATGTTCGCAAGACAAATGCTCACAGGACAAATGTTCGCAAGACAAATGCTCACAGGACAAATGCTCACAAGACAAATGCTCACAAGACAATTGCTTACATGACATATGTCCACACCCTTTATTGAAAAAAGACAACTAATCACAGTTTCATATACTATCACAGGTTTTATTGACATTTGCATATTAACTGTTCTGTAAGGGCATATATTTAATTACAATGAAAACGGACATTTATTGCCCATTTTTTTTTTTTTTGTAAATACGGAGAAAATAGAGTCAACTGATATTCTAGATATCATGTAAGTCTCCTTAACAAAAGAAGAAAAAATATATTCGTGTAGAGCAGATCATTAAGCTGATGGAAGAACGTGAAAATAAAAATATTATATATTATCTTCTTGGACTAGCACACAATTTATCCTTTTAATTAAGTTGTTCATACTTTAATAATTTTCAGAATATGTTCTCGATTATATATTTATATCTCATCTTCCATTCACTTGTGATTTTATATTTTGATTAAGCATAGAAAATATATGACTAGTCTGACTATCCACCAGTATAATTTAAGAAAACAGTATGTATATTTTTCTATGTCGGGATTTTCGCTGTCGGGATTTAGGGCTTCTTGGTATCTTGGTGTGTCAGGGTTTTGGTAGTCGGAAAATGGGTGTCGGGGTTTTGACCCAGACCCATATATATATATATTTATATATATATATATATATATATATATATATATATATATACATATACATATATATATACATATATATATATACAGTATATATATACATATATATATATACATACATACATATATATATATATATATATGTATACAGCACTGTATGGGGCAGAAACATGGAACATAAGAGAGGAAGAGAGAAGGAGTTTGAATGTGTTTGAGATGAGGTGTCTGAGAAGTATGATATGGGTTACTAGGCTGGATAGAGTGAGAAATGAGGAGGTGAGGAGGAGAACAGGGGTGGAAAGGGAATTGGGAGATAGGGTTGATGAAAGGGTATTGGGATGGTTTGGACACATGGAAAGAATGAGTGAAGAAATACTAGTAAAAGAAATGTGGAAAGCAGAGGTGGAGTAGTAAACATGAGGGATTGACCTAGGATGAGATGGATGGATGGGGTGAAAGGGGCTCTGGGGAAGAGGGGAATGTCTGTTGAGGAAGGACGGGAGAGGACAGAAGATAGGGGTGAGTGGAGAATGGCTGTGTATGGATGATGCTGTGATGCATGAGGTGGAATGGGTGGGTATGGGGGGTGAGGGAGTATGTATGAGAAATAATTTGACGCAGATCGAAGGGATTTTTTCCCGTTTCCTCCTTTTCGGAATGAGGGGACGGAGAGAGGGGTCGTCGATTTAATGAAGTGGCCTTGCTGTGAATGTGCTTTGTCTTGTGACACTGCTTCTGACCCAGGGCAGTGGGCGAGATGCAGAGGGAGGGAAGAGGGTGGAGGGGAGTGGAATATGATAGGGATGGAATGGGTGGGAGTGGTCTTTATGCCTTTGTTTTTTGACTACCTGCCTTATAAGGAAAAAAGCCTTTGGTATATGTATATACCTTATATTCTTAAGAATTACAACATTCATGTTGTTTTTAGAAACGCAAACACAGTGAAAAGTCTTTTAATTAAGAATTCACCTGAAAATAAGGAAGTTTGTGTATATGAAATTCCATGTGGAACAAATGCTATATTCTTCAGACTGGAAAAAAATAAATGTTAGTTTAAAACAACATTAATATAATTTCAAAAGTGGACAAATGTCCAACGTGATCTCTCTTTGCCTTAGGGGTTTCAGCCATTGCTTTAATTATGAGGAAGCTAAAGTAATTGTTAAGAGTAATTCATATTTGAATAGAAATATCAGAGTCTAGTCTGATCAATGATACATATGTTAATAATTTCAATATCTCTAAGTGTAGCGTGTTAAACGTAGGGCTACGAAAATAGATACAGCTTAGATAACACGCTTATAGAGAAAACTGAGTGTGAGAGAGACTTGGGAGTTCTAGTGAGTCCGGGCCTTAAAACCAGGAAACAGTGCATTAGCGCCAGGAATGAAGCTAACAGAGCATTAGGTTTCATTGCTAGGACGGTAACGAATAGAAGTGCAGAGGTAATTACTAAACTCTATCTAGCGATAGTTAGACCCATCTTTGACTATGCGGTACAGTTTTGGTCTCCGTCCTACAGAATGGACATCGATTCACTAGAATCAGTACAGAGAAGAATGACCAAAATGACACATAGATTCAGAAATTTGCCTTACTAAGAGAGGCTTATGCACCTTAACTTACACTCTCTGGAAAGACGCAGAGTGCGGGGTGATCTAATAGAAGTGTTCAAGTGGATCAAAGGCTTTAACAAGGGTGATGCAAACAAGGTCATCATATTAAAACAACAGGGCAGGACTCGCAGTAATGGTTATAAACTGGACAAATTTAGATTAAAAAAGGAAATAGGCAAGAATTGGTTTACTAATAGGGTGGTCGATGAATGGAATAAACTTAGTAACCATGTAGTAAGCGCTGAAACTATCAGTTGTTTTAAAAAACGATTAGACAACTTTATGGATGGAAATGACAGGTGGTGATGGATACGGAACTGCCTAGTGTAGGGCTTATGGTCTCTTGCATTCTCCTTCATTCTTATGTTCTTATGTTCTTATTTAATTCATGGATTGTACAAATTGGATAATTTTATTATTTAGAAAATTGTTGCCCAAACTCTCGGGAATTTGGTGCCATAGATCACGGGGAGAGATCCACCCTATGGGTATATATTCTTGTTTCTCTGCTATGCTTGTACCTTGAATATGTCTGAATAGACGAAAGCGCTCGGTCTCATTTCTTTTATTTTCCCTGTGTTTTTTCGGCATATACTGTACATAAGTTGATATATACATACACACACACACACACACACACACACACACACACACACACACACACACACACACACACACACACACACACACACACACACACACACACACACACACACACACACACACACACACACACACACACACACACACACACACACACACACACACACACATATATGTATATATGCATATATAATATATATAAATGTATATATATATATATGTATATAGATATACATATGCAATAAAAACACTAGGAGCGTGTAATAGAATTGTAATATAAATTATGAGCAGTTGTCCCATACTTGTTGGTTACCAGGACGGCCCAAACGTCCCATACTTGTTGGCTACCAGGACGGCCCATACGTCCGTCACGTGTACTTCTTCCACTACCTCTCCGAATGCCCTCTTCACTATGTCATATATTCTGTACCTTGTTTCTTCATCTTATAATTCCTTCTTTGTATCTGCACTGAAGATGTAATTACACGAAAGCGCTCTGCTTCGTTAGTTTACTTTTTCCTAGTGGTTATTTACGCATATATACATATGTGTGTGTGTGTGTATGTTATATATGTGTATGTATGTATGTATGTATGTATGTATGTATGTATGTATGTATGTATGTATGTATGTATGTATGTATGTATGAGTGGTAGGGTGGTAGGGAGGTGAGATAAACACAGCGAATCGCTCAACATGTATGTATATGAAACATATAAATGTGGAATCTATACATAAGGGAGATGTGATAGAACAGATATTGTGGTATTAGAGGATGACATGATTCAAAAGACTGATGCAATGCTAAATGCAGAGGGAATAAACACTGAAACATTTGAAACAAGAAGAAAAGTTTTGTTGCCGAGGAGCTAAGATACATCTAGTTCTTTTTAGGGCAAAGTACACTCACTAAATACAAAGGATTACAAAGGCGGAGCATGCCGACAGGAGACCTTTTGGTCCATATCTAGGTCGGATGCGAAAAAATCATAATAATAATAAAATAACAAATAAAAACTATAATAATGTAAATAACAAATAAAATACATAAATAAATGCATAGGTATAGCTAAATAATAAACAAACAGGTATATAGTAATTAAGATGAGGTAACATGAGAATCAGGTAATGGGGAATGGAGGTCAAAGGTGAATTGATATTTAGAGGTGGAATCATAGATCTCAATCATTTAGTGAGAGCAGAGGTCGAAGAGGTAGATGAAAAAGAAAAGAGAAATCTGAGGATAATAATTCTTAGCGTCCATGAAAGTAGATCTAGCACCACTAATAATCCAGTGAATTCGCATTGTATACATCAACTAGGTGAAATTGCTGATGACTCCCCACTAGTAATATAATCTAATCGAATTACATATACAGGCAATCATCAACCACCCACACGCTATTTGTATCACAGAATCCAAACCAAAATTAGTTAATGACAAGTTAACCCAAGTTTACAGGACAGCAAACTAACCACGATACTAGAGAGGAAAGAGGAGTTATCACTTACACTGAACCTGAAAGCGAAATGTTTTGTGTCATTTCTCCCCTCCCTCGACAATGTTGATGATGTCTGTTGGAAGAAAGTGCCTCCGATCAATGGAGATTGAGGAATTGAGTACCCTTCCGATAACAAACACGCTGAACAGACGAAACACATTTGATTGGTACACCAAGTTAAGTTTTCTCATTTACTTACAGTCGGTGATTTCAACTACCTTAAGATCGCCTGGCAGGTGCAGGCTTCCTAAGTATCATCAACAGAATATCATAGTTTACGACCTCAGAACGATGATGACATAGTTTCTCGTCTCCTACACCACTTGATTCTCTTCCAACATTTGCAACAATTTATGTTCTTCTATTTATTGCTCTTAAGTAATTTTCATCGACTTCAAGAGTTGGGTGTCACGTGTGTGTGAACGTGTGTGTGTATGTGTGTGTACGTGTGTGTATGTGTGTGTACGTGTGTGTATGTGTGTGTGTGTGTGTGTTTGTGTGTATGTGTGTGTGTGTCTTTGTGTGTGTGTCTCTCTCTGTGTGTGTACGTGTATGTACGTGTGTGTGAATGAATACGCGAGCGGGCGTGTATATATGTGTGTGTGTGTGTGTTTGTGTGTGTGTGTACGTGTGTGTGAGTGAATACGCGAGCGGGTGTGGATACATGTGTGTCTGAGTGTGTGGCACTCACATTTGGATCTTTTAGACCCAGGATTTCCGCTTTTGGGCCCAATATCCTCGGTCATAACCTTAAGAGCTATTGGATGCGAGAATTTTCTTGTGAAAAAAAGTATTGCCAAACACCAACAGAAAAAAAAGTTTAGAAAAAAGCCAAACCCCATAAAAAGCTTGAGTTGTATACCTTCGCGGTAACAGGTTGATGTCTTACTACAGCACAAAAATATCTTGATGTAACAGTGGTTAACATAATAAAATGAACACACTCATGGGCTCCACTGGGGATCGGTATTAAAATGCAAACAAACAAACAAACAAACAAACAAACAAACAAACAAACAAACAAACAAACAAACAAGCAAACAAGCAAACAAGCAAACAAGCAAACAAGCAAACAAACAAACAAACAAACAAACAAACAAACAAACAAACAAACAAACAAACAAACAAACAAACAAACAAACAAACAAACAAACAAACAAACAAACAAACAAACAAACAAACAAACAGACAGACAGACAGACAGACAGACAAACAAACAAACAAACAAACAAACAAACAAACAAACAAACAAACAAACAAACAAACAAACAAACAAACAAACGAACGAAACGAAACGAAACAAACAAACAAACAAACAAACAAATAAATAAATAGACAAACAAACAAACAAACAAACAAACAGACAAAAAACAAGCAAGCAAACAAGCAAACAAAAACAAACAAACAAACAATAAAAAAGAAACAAACAAAAACAAACAAACAAACAAACAAACAAACAAACAAACAAACAAACAGACAGACAGACAGACAGACAGACAGACAAACAAACAAACAAACAAACAAACAAACAAACAAACAAACAAACAAACAAACAAACAAACAAACAAACAAACAAACAAACAAACAAACAAACAAACAAACAAACAAACAAACAAACAAACAAACAAACAAACAAAAGAACATAAGAATAGGAGAGACTGCCAGAGACCGTAAGGCTTCCCAAGACGCTAATTGTTGATGTAGAACAAAGCTGAACATCACATTCTTTTGGATCGACGTAATCAATCCACTGCACTAAATATTTAGATTTCAGAGTTATTTTTCCCCAAAATAAATAAACGAAAAAATAAACAAATAAATAAACAAATAAATAAATGAATAAGTTTAGTTTAACGTCACACACTCCTCCTATCGGGAGGCTAGGACGGTACCCCTCACAGAGAGCTTTGTAGCGTGGAATTGAATAAACCATGCCCTTGGTTCAACTTCGCCGGTGGCAGGATTCGAACCGCCCTCACCTCGACCTTCGCCAGAAGTAACGACGCCCTAACTCACTCAGCCAGCGAGCTTCCTAAATAAATAAGTAAATAAATAAATAAATAAATAAATAAATAAATAAATAAATAGAAGAATAATAAGTAAACAAATAAACAAATAGATGAATAGATTAACAAATAAACAAACAAATAAATAAATAAATTAATAAATAGATAGATAAATAAATAAATAAACAAATGAATAAATAAAACGTAAAATTGGCCGATTTTCGCCAGATTTTGGCAAAACTGAATTTGTTACTCTATGTCAGTATGTAAAGTTGCTTCGAAAATTGTGCCTTATGTGGGTTTATTGAAAACTCAAAACGTATTTTTTAGTACATGAAAATAATATATAGATCTCAGAACCCATATTTGGTAAAAAAATAATAACAAAATAAAATTAGATAAACAAAACAAAATTTCGACAGAAAAAGTATTGTAATCAACACATGAGGACGCATTATTGAGATTACCGACACTCTAGGAGGGAGGTTTTCAGCTACAAGACGTGGTTGTATGCGGGATTTCAATCGATTGAACATCAGTGAAATTGCACACCAACTAAATCTCACTCAAACATGAACAAACAACCTTCGACCTTATCATCAATGATATGTCTCCAGCCTCTTCTCCCTTTCGGTCGCAAAACACCATCATTCAGTGGACATCATTGACTAAAGATAAAATGATCCTAAAATTACTACATATTGTTTATTGTCAATGTATCTATTTATCTCTGTTATTTTAATAAACCGGTCTATTATCATTGTTATCATTAGAATGGTGTAGGGACAACTTAGAATGCATTTATATTTTTTACATTTACTCTCTTTTTGGTTAATCTACAGAAGAGAAGTACACATTGTATTATATTATGTTTTATACGCGATTGTACGTAGTGAAATGTTCTATCGATTGATGGTAACTTTAATGTTACAAAAACACAACACAAACTAGTTTTTCGATATTCATGACTTTGTTGCATTTTTAGAATTGCCCTACAAAATTCTTTTTGAAGCAACAAGCCACACATCGTTTGATAGCAAATTGATCAAGCTACAAGTTCATAGATATAAAAAGAAGAAAAAAGAACATGCAAACAAATTAACAGAGACAGAAACATCAACAGTTGTACAAAGAAATACAAATACAGACACACTCACTACACAAGTGACATTGGCAATAATGAATAGATAAGAAAATTAGGAAATAGAATCATTGTCATTAATCTCGTATTCATTTACGTATTAATAACAGTTCAAACCATGGATTACCTTCGTGAAGTTCTTCAAATTTGCTGAAAATGGCATACAATGAGGAGGACGGGAAAGAAAAAAATTGCAAGAAAGAGGAAAAGAAGGAGAGAAGGATGAAGATGAGAGAAGAAAAAACGAAGAGAAATATGGTGAAGGGGAAAGGGGAAAAAGAAGAGGAAGAAGATAAAGAAAAAAAGAGAGAAGAGGAGGGAAGTGAAGAAAGCAGAGGAATTGGAGGAAAAGAAGGAGAGTGAGATGAAGGAATGAAAAGGATGAAAGTAAATGGAATATGAACAAGCCTGGGAGGAGAATTACTTACATGAAATCCATATCGGCATCCTAGTGACGAAAAAGAGGCCAAAAGAGGTTGACGGGAGAGAATGATGAGGACTCTGTGAAAAGGTGAGGGAAGAGGAATAAAGGGCAAGATGAAATTAGAGAGAAAAGACAAAAATAGCCATCTCAATAAATTAACTCCTTAGCTTCATAAAATTACCCTCTATTGAATAAAATCAACTAATGGTAGGTAGAATAAAGGTACAAGTCGGTTTGTATAGTCAAGCCAAGGGAGGTCAAAGAGGAATAAACGATAAGGGAAAAGATGAAGAAGACAGTTACATGAGATGGGGAGGGGGAGAGGGGAGGGATGTAGTAGGGGAACAGAGGATAGAATTAGAGAGAGGGTGAAGAAGGACATAGGAAGAATGATAGAAGTAACATAAGTAGAGTTATGCTACATATGAAAAAATAAACAAACACACACACACACACACACACATACACACACACACACACACACACACACACACACACACACACACACACACACACACACACACACACACACACACACACACACACACACACACACACACACACACACACACACACACACACACACACACAGACACACACACACACACACACACACACACACACACACACACACACACACACACACACACACACACACACACACACACACACACACACACACACACACACACACACACACACACACACACACACACACACACACACACACACACACACACACACACACACACACACACACACACACACACACACACACACACACACACACATATAGATAGATAGAGAGAGAGAGAGAGAGATAAATAGATAAATAGATTGCAAGAGAGAGTGTAACCGATAATGGTTGCGATTACATAAGGTGGACTTAATGCGGGCGAGATCAACTCCGAGCCGGAGTTTCTTCTATTTATTAAAGATAATCTGGGTAATTAACAACAGGCTATAATTGGGCCCTTTGGCCAAAATACAGTAAGTGCCGGGCCTTGACCTCCGGCACACCTGCGTCTGGCAGGTACTTGACCTGGGCAGCTCTCTGGGCCTGGCAGGCTCTTGGGCTGACCAGGTCTGGCGTTCTCGGTGGCATAGTCGTCCGATTAATAAAGGGGTTAGTGGGTTGTCGTAAGTGAATATATTAGTCTTGTACATTTAAGTATTGTGTTAGTTTCTATACATGGGGTCTGTCGTATGGTTGGTGGGTATGGTTAGATATGGTATGTATATGTTAGCTTATGGGTAATATAATTGGGGCAGGTATAATAAAGGGGGTTCAATGGGTTTCTCTGGTGACATTAGGCATCTTCGTGTGGCGATATCCTGTTGTCTGAGTTAGTGCTGAGTTAGGCGCTGTGGTAAGGTGTTTGTTCTGGGAAAGCGAAGTCAGCAAATGAGGCAAGTCCCGCTCAGGACGAGTGCCATGTCACATGTCTGTGGATCACGTGCGTGGTTGGTGTGGTTAGACAAGGTTACAGAGAGAGAGAGAGAGAAAGAGAGAGAGAGAGAGAGAGAGAGAGAGAGAGAGAGAGAGAGAGAGAGAGAGAGAGAGAGAGAGAGAGAGAGAGAGAGAGAGAGAGAGAGAGAGAGAGAGAGAGAGAGAGAGAGAGATTGAGTGTATGTGAGAGAGAGAGAGAGATAAAGACAGATAGATAGACAGATGGATAGAGAGAGAAATAGAGAGAGATTGAGTGTGTGTCAGTGTGAAAGAAAGTGATAGATAGATAATAAATAGAGAAATAGATAGATATATATGTAGATAGATAAATAGATAGATAGACTTATAGATAGATAAACAGATAGAGATAGACAAAAAAAGAAAAACGAAAACTGAGAAGTCTTTATCTTCCTTTTTAATTCAAGATTATTTCATTTTCATTTTTCTTTTACTTCAATTTTGTTTCTTTTCTTAGCCGTTCTCTTTCTTCGTACCTTTATCCTTATTCTCCTCTCTGTAAAACATGTTTGCTCCCTTACCACCTGTGTCGTCGTTTGACACACCACACACTCTTCAAACAGTTCATCTTCAACACTTTTAACCTGTTCCAACAAACCACGCGCAGTGTCCATAACTTACTTTCATACAGAGACGCTTTTTACATAATATTTTCAATCATGTTTCTTCGTATTTTGATTAATATTTGTTTATCAAAAGGATATACATTTGACCTTGAAGGGACTCTTATGTATTCCTTACATCGGAGAGCCAAGAGAGGGTTTCACGGAGAAGAGTAGAATGGCTTGGTGATGAAGAAAACATGCTTTTCGACACATAAGGAGTTGATATAGATCGACTATATCCCCCTCGGTTGAGTGGTTGGCAAGAAAATTAATCAAATCTCCTGGTGGAAGTTATAGATAAAAATGTCCCCACGCTCACCACCATCATAGAAGGGCTTAATTGTGGTAGTCTATAGCCCTTTTACTACAGAAGGCATTGTGAACGTTCGATGGGTATTAAAACACTAGAGACGGTTTTCTCGCCTATATTGGTAATTTAGATACAACTTCGTAGATCCTACTCGATCTACGCTCATCTACTGACTGCCGACCCCCTGGGTTGCTTATGGTTTGTACATACCTATACCAAAGGCTTTTTCACCCTACACGGGAGGGTAGCCAAAAAGAAAAAGGCATAGAAACCACTCCCACCCATTCCATTTCCTATATATTCCACTCCCCTCCACCCTCCTCCCTCCTTCTTATTTTGGCACCTCCTGGATGACGGGTCATCCCTGCATCCTGTCCACTGACCTGGGTCAGTAGAAATTGTTGACAAAGCATTTTTGATGGAGGTTGGTGTCCTTACAATTACTCATAATTCAATCTAGTAACATGGAAGTTAGTCATTCATACAGGGTATCATATTTTCATTATAAGGATGTGTAGTTGTTTCTTGTGATTTAATTTCTATCCGTATTAATCTAACTATGGAATATATCGTGTATATTGGAAAAGGTATTGTTTGGGATCGGACTATTTCACTGTTTGATCATGTGAAGGAAGAGCCTAGGGGCGTGTGTGTATGTTCGTATGTGTGTTACAATGTGGTTTTCCATGGGCGATGTTGCAACATAGGTTGGTTACAGGCATATACCACAAAGATTAATGATACATTCTAGGGGTGTTTGTTCGGTTTAGCGTCGCGAGTCCCGTCTATCAGGAGTCTTGGACGGTGCCTCATATAGATAATTTTGTAACGTGAAATTTAATTAACCATGCCCATGGTCCAACTCGCTGGTGGCATTGGTTCAAACTGCAGATAACTCGGCCTCCACCTCAAGTAACGACGTTCTAACCCCCTCGGCCTGTGAGCATTTATGTGTAACTAGAATAAAAGGAGAAAATGGTAGGAGGAACAGGAGTGGTTAGGTTCTGAGTAGGACTTTGGAGAATAAAAAGTGAGAGTGTAGGTTTGACGTGAGCAAACACATCTGGCATGGAACCCTCTAGAATGTATTTACTTTAATTTATATCCGAATTCGCAGTTGGTTTGATTATTCATTTAAAGACATACGTGCAGATGTAAACAACGTCATGAAAAGACGGGAATGTCAAAAGAACAGTTTCAAAAGTGTATGAAGAAATTGTCGGAAGGCAAGAAAAGGATAAGGAGAGAGAGAGAGGGAAGAGAAAGGAAGAGGAAAATCTGAAACGGGGATAGAAAAGAGTGAGTGCATGAGGAGAAAGTAAGTGATAATGGAGGAAACACACGTGCAAATCGTGAGTGAGTATATGAGAATGCTAGCGTTGGCTTCCTGATTATATTCATTTTGTAGTTGTAGCTGAGTGACTCTCTTGTTCTGTGAACAGGCTTGATCACTTTTTCAATTGTCACAAACATTCTGGACGAAAGAGAACGAGTATAACAGCTGTAGTTTTTTATTTTGTAATGCGCGTATTTTGATACATCATCGTACGTTAGGCAGCCAATGTGCGCTTGAATATTTGACTCGTATTAAAGAGGTTAAAAGGAAAGAGTACAGAGAATATGTTGAAGTGAGGGAGAAGGAGAAGTGTGAGAAAATTATAATAAAGTGAAGGAGAAAGAAAAAGAAAGAGCAAGGGGAAAAGAAGAGGAGGAGGAGCAGGAGGAGGGGGAGGAGGAGGAGGAGGAGGAGGAGGAGGAGGAGGAGCAAGAGGAGGGGGAGGAGGAGGAGGAGGAGGAGGGGGAGGAGGAGGAGGAGGAGGAGGAGGAGGAGTAGCAAGAGGAGGGGGAGGAGGAGGAGAATAAAGAGAATAAATAAGAGGATAAGGAAGAGGCGGAGGAAGAAGAGGAGAAAGAGGAGGAGGAAGAAGAGGAAGAAGAGGAGGAGGTGGAATAGGAGCAGGACGAAAAAAAGAGGAGAAAGGAGAGGGAGGACGGGGAAAAAGAAGAGAAGGAGAAGGAAGAAGGAGGAGAGGAGGTGGTGGAGAAAGGAGAACAAGGAAGCAACGAAGGAGTGTGGAAATGAGGGAGAAGTTTTAATCCAACTTTGAAAGTAAAAATGTCAGAAGAGAGGGAAAAGGTAAGGAAGATGAGGGGGGTGAGGACGATTTTAATCCTTATATTTTAGTTTACACCACTTCAAGAGGGGTGAAGAAGCCAATACTACCCTTCTGGCTCTCTTAATCTTCTTTAAGTATTCTTTTAGGTAACATGAGATCATATAGATCCCTAAAAAAAAATATATATATTAAACTGACTTAAGTATACACTGAAATACACGCTATTATCTTTATTGTTTATCATATCATAATTTAAAGTTTAACTAGGTTTATTCATGATTAAGAAATACGTAAAAGATTAAACTTATACATCAGCTGCTGAGTCGCTCTTGAAAAGAAGAAAGTCTTAAATATTATTTGCTTTAGACAAATGCCTAATCTGTATTGAAAACGAGAAACTCATGGCAAAAGTCAATTTGGAAGACGAAAATATGACCAAAATAGATTTTACATAACAATATATTATCATATGGGAACATGTATCAAATATTTCTTAAGTACTGCAGTATATATATACATACACACGAAAAAAGGATTACAGGAGGTATGATAGAAAAAAAAAAAAAAATCCGGACTCAGATGCAGGTAATTTAATCCTGACGTTTCGAACCCTGTCCGGGATTATCCTCAGGGATTACAATGGAGAGGCAGTTAATCCTCCGGAAAAAAACAATGATAATAATGATAATAATAATAATAATAGTAATAATAAATAATAATAATAATGATAGTAATGATAATAATAATAATAATAATATTAATAATAGTAATAATAATAATGATAATAATAATAATAATAATAATAATAATAATAATTAATAATAATAATAATAGTAATTAATAATAATAATAATAATTAATAATAATAATAATAATAATTAATAATAATAATAATAATAATTAATAATAATAATAATAATATAATAAAAATTCCGGACTCAGATGCAGGTAATTTAATCCTGACGTTTCGAACCCTGTCCGAGGATTATTCTCAGGGATTACAATGGAGAGGCAGTTAATCCTCCTGTATGAAAATAAATAAATAAATGAATAAAAATAAATAATAATAATACACTTGGCGAGGTCACCTCGAAGGCCACTCTCATTCTGCCGTCACAGTTACCCAAGTAACCAAATGTCTGGGATTTTGTCCTGGCGTGGGTGTGGATGAAAAGTCCCCCTCCCGCTCCTTGCCTAGCTTCTCGCCT
>NC_134784.1:64640673-64645673 GCF_046742065.1 Oratosquilla oratoria
CCCCCCCGCCCCGCCACATACGGTAATGATAATCAAAATATTGATTCAATTTATTATACATGAAAATTACGTCCTAGAGTAGACATGCTCTTAATATCTTCCCCCTTCGTCCCCACCCCACACCCCCACCCTTCACTTTCCAGGCTCCGTCTTTGAGAAATTTCTTGCCGATAATCTGATAAAATGATACTAAAATCCGGGTTCATCTTCAACCGTTCCGATGACGTATGTTGCAAACTTACAAATTATTTTATTCAACTTGGGTCGAATCGTTGTAACAAAAGGGCTGAGAGTGTCTGAACTCATTACTAAAATCCGGGGTCATCTTCAACCGTTCCGATGACGTATGTTGCAAACTTACAAATTATTTTATTCAACTTGGGTCGAATCGTTGTAACAAAAGGGCTGAGAGTGTCTGAACTCATTACTAAGTCATGAATCACACTTTACAGTATTTCCAGTCTAATGCCAGAGGATTCAACGTTTTCCTGTAAATATATCTTCCATATGTTTTTTAACCATTTACGTGTGGATATGAGCTTTTAAAAGCATTCCTCTTAGGAATGAGTTCTGAGATTGAAATCTCGGGTGGCGGTAGTTTACTAAGGAGATAAATGAAATGGTTTGGCAGTTAGCTAGTAGAATGACAAGTTGAAACATTTGTGGGAGAACATAAGCCATTTTCTGCAATTCATTTGGATTTGTGTCAACGAAAATCCTGCCATACATAACTCTCTATATCAGTGATTCTTAACCTTTTTTGGCAGCGACCCAAAATTTTGCACAAATCAAGCATCGCGACCCAAGCCTACAAATAAATTTTCTGCTTTGGAGTTTTTATTTAATCATGGTCTGCTTAGAATTCTAAAACTAGGCATCATGTATTTTAATCATTACAGTATATAATTATAATATATTTGTAGTGGGAAAATAATTATTTTCTGCAAACCCTTAGCGACCCAATAAAATGGCTTGGCGACCCAAATTTGGGTCGCGACCCTGGGGTTAAGAACCACTGCTCTATATAGACCAGCCCCGTGTTTCCTCAAATCATAGCAATAAACCATTCCAGTGCAACCGATTTCTGTGTAAGTCCGGGGTTCTCAACCTACTTTGACGTATACCCCGTAGTTATGCACTGCTGTTTCTTAACCTACTTGAGATGACTTCTGCGCTAAATTTAATCGTTTTGCAAACCCTAACTGCTAGTGGCTTTTGGTTGGCGGGCCCTTTTATTGACCCTCGTGGCCCAATAGAGTTCCATAAACCACTGGTGTAAGTGTTACTGACTACGACCACCTCGAGCCTTCCCCAACAGAAATGACGCCAAGGGGGACTCACTGGTCACACTCCAAAGGCACCTTTGGTAAAGAGAGGTAGTATTCAGAGCACACAGGTTTAATCCAAACCAGAAGCTAAACACACAAGGCCCCCGGCCTTCCTGGAATTCACACTGGAATGAACAGAACCGACCCTACCTCCGTCTAGAGTACGGCTACAATGAAAACCATCAAAGACGGCGGTTCATTTCCTCACTTTCTTTTAGAGTAGTGATTCTCACTTGGGACCCGGAGATTACTGAGGAAGCCTAAGGACTTTCGACAGGGTCCACGAACAGAAGACTGAGAGTAGACGAAAGAGTGTTTTATTTTGTGTTGAAATAAACTTACTAGTACCATGATCAAGTGTGAGACCCAATTCTTCACCTTATTTTAAAACAGTTATTCTCAAATGGGATCTAAATATTCCGGATATCCTCAACGATAAAGAAATGTTTCCAAAGAAGTTCGTTGAAAAAAAGAAAAAAAAGTGAGAGATAATTTGAGTAATTTTTGTTAAAATAGTCTTCGGAGGCTAAATGCATAAATATATTATTCCTTTTAACGTTTCTACTCAATTTAACACCAGACGTCTTTATCTAACATAAAGATATCCTTCTATGAGTTCATAGCTTAATAAGGAACAGCATCGCATAACACAAGAATATTTATGGCACCTCCGCCCTGATTAGTGAACATAAGACGTTTTCCAAGTGATATTAGATGGTTTAAACAACAGCATAACATAACTAAGGAACCTATGAGGAAGCAGACCAAGAACCTCTTTTTTTTTCAATACGCGCCAGTGGTTTACCATAGGCTCCATGATGACAGATTCGATTTCCCGAACGCGCGACGCATTTTCAGGACCTTCCGGCGTCTCAGAAGCTGTCTTTCATCTCCAAACGGACGCGGCGGACGAAAAGGGGAAACCAGGTCACTCGTGAGGGTCTCACCTACGGCACGAAGACCTTAAAAGGGGTATCGAAGAACCTGAAAAGAGGGTCAGAGAGCAACTCAAAGTAGAGCCTTATTGGAGAGGGAGTCTATTCAATGGAGGCATATCCTACCTACATTAGGCTTTGTATTCTTACCTGCCGTTTCACTTAAGCGACACCATTGATTCCATGTTCTTATGTACTGAATATCACATACTTTGTACAGGGGTATGTGTGTATGTGTGTGTGTATGTATGCATGCATGTATGTGTATATGTATGTAAGAGTGTGTATGAATGTATATATGTATGTATGTATGTATGTATGCATGCATGCATGTATGTATGTATGTATGTATGTATGTATGCATGCATGCATATATGTATGTATGTATGTATGTATGTATGTATGTCTGTATGTATGTATATATGCATGTGTGAAGGTATATGTACAGGTATATGTATGACTGTATGTGTGGATGTAGACAAAATCTCAAAGGTAGACAAGCGGGAAATATTGGTTCAGAAAATATAGCTGCCTTGTTCGAAATTATATCTCAATATATAAAGAGGGAAAAAAAGAAATGGAGATTTAAAAAGTGAAACCAGAGATCTCCAAATCTATGTTAGTAGTCTTAAAGTTACATAAAGTGTTCGTGTACCAAGTTTCAGTCAAACAAGGCAAGTAGTCTAATAGAGGTGATCTAATAGAGGTGTTCAAGTGGTTCAAAGGCTTTAACAAGGGTGATGCAAACAAGGTCATCATATCAAAACAGCAGGGCAGGACTCGCAGTAATGGTTATAAGCTGGACAAATTTAGATTTAAAAGGAAATAGGCAAGAATTCGTTTACTAATAGGGTGGTCGACGAATGGAATAAACTTATTAACCATGCAGTCAGCGCTGAAACTATCAGTTGTTTTAAGAAACGATTAGACAACTTTATGGATGGGGATGACAGGTGGTGATGGATAAGGAGCAGCCTAGTGTAGGCCTTATGGTCTCTTGCAGTCTCCTATGAAGACTTACACCTGTCCTGGCTATCCGAACACAGAAGGCAAAGGTGATTTATTCTTCTATTTATGCCCTGATAACTCTTATCTGTATGGGGTGATAGTTTGATTTTCCATTTAACGTCAAGCACGCCATTTTGTTCGTCGCTTGGTAGCGAGGAGGTTGTACACTACACACAAAAATAAATATATAATAAATAAATGAATAAACAAACAAATGCATAAATAAATAGATAAATAACGAATACATAAATAAATGAATAAAACAAATGGGTAAATAAGTAAATAAACAAATACAGAGATAACTAGGCAAACAAATAAATGAAATAGAATAAAAGAAGTCAAACCAACCCTCTACGTGAGGTCATACTTAAACCGTGGTGACGTCATCGATGTCCTAATGTGACCTCGAATCTGCCAGTCAACAGATCTAGTTTCTCGTACCATCATCTGAGATCCCAGCCGAGGCATGAATGCTCATTAAACGCAGAGGGACGGACAGGCTGGCAGTCAGACAGACAGACAGACAGAAAGATAGACAGACTTAGTGTTTTTTTGTCTGTCTATGCATGCGTGTGTTTCTGTGTGTGTGCGTGCGTATGTGTCTGCATGAGTATGTGTTTGTGTGTGTGCATGTGAGTGTGTGTGTGTGTGTGTGTTTGTGTGTGTGTATGTGTGTTTGTTCGTGTGTATGTGTGTGTGTGTGTTTGTTCGTGTGTGGATGTGTGAGTGTGTGTGTGTTTGTGTGTGTGCATGTGAGTGTGTGTGTGTGTGTGTGTTTGTGTGTGTGTATGTGTGTTTGTTCGTGTGTGTGTACGTGCGCGCGCGTGTCTGAGTCTATGCCCGTGTGTGATTGAGTCTTCGTGTTTGTGTGTGTGTTTGCGTATGTGTGTGTATGTATGCTTGTTTTTGTGTGTAAATGTCTGAATGTGTGTGCGTTTTTTGTAGATACATGTATGTGAAAAAACAGTATTTACACATACTGTATGCTAATATGTTCATGCAAAACATGCACATATGTGTTCATGTCTATTCATGTAACGGTGTCTACGTGTGTGCATGGCGCTCCCATCCTCTAATTGAGTTATATATATATATATATATATATATATATATATATATATATATATATATATATATATATATATATATATGTAAATATATATGTATGTATGTATATATATATGTATTACAATTTTGGTGCGATCGGAAATTTTAAATAATTGTCGAAATTCTTCTTCTTATGAAACTAATTCCAACGATTACCACAAGCCATTGTGTTGGTAACGGTTAGGTTATATCTTCTACTCCATTAGATGAGCAGGTGTTCAGTTGCCGTCGATCGAGACGCCATTTTCCCTTCTTTCCTGTAATCACATGGACGCCATCTGGTGCTACGAGGAAGCATCTGGTGTTAGATCGACGACCATTCTCGCGGAAATTAGATATATAATTCATCCATGATGGCAGGCAAAGCTACTCAGGTGTGTTTCCTGTGCGATCAGTTATTTTTTACTAACTTCCTCTGATCAAGTTTCTTCCCATATCGATAACTATAACATATGAATCTGGTTTCCCTAAAAAAGCGTAGACTCAGAGGTGACTTGATACAGGTCTTTAAGATTCTAAAGGGAATTGGCAACATCAAAAGTGACAAAATTTTCACACTGAATGAGAATCCGACAAGAAATAATGGTCTCAAACTGTCAGGAAATAGATTTAATTTGGAAGT
>NC_134784.1:64650673-64653173 GCF_046742065.1 Oratosquilla oratoria
CAGGCTGGTGCCCTTTTGGTCTCCAGGTTCGTTTTATTACAACAGTAGTTCCCAAACCTTTCCAGGCTGGTGCCCTTTTGGTCTCCAGGTTCGTTTTATTACAACAGTAGTTCCCAAACCTTTCCAGGCTGGTGCCCTTTTGGTCTCCAGGTTCGTTTTATTACAACAGTAGTTCCCAAACCTTTCCAGGCTGGTGCCCTTTTGGTCTCCAGGTTCGTTTTATTAGAAGAGTAGTTCCCAAACCTTTCCAGGCTGGTGCCCTTTTGGTCTCCAGGTTCGTTTTATTAGAAGAGTAGTTCCCAAACCTTTCCAGGCTGGTGCCCTTTTGGTCTCCAGGTTCGTTTTATTACAACAGTAGTTCCCAAACCTTTCCAGGCTGGTGCCCTTTTGGTCTCCAGGTTCGTTTTATTAGAAGAGTAGTTCCCAAACCTTTCCAGGCTGGTGCCCTTTTGGTCTCCAGGTTCGTTTTATTAGAAGAGTAGTTCCCAAACCTTTCCAGGCTGGTGCCCTTTTGGTCTCCAGGTTCGTTTTATTAGAAGAGTAGTTCCCAAACCTTTCCAGGCTGGTGCCCTTTTGGCCTCCAGGTGAAATCCTAGCGACCTCTCCACCCGCCGGCTCTTGTACACACATGGGGACACATTTTTTTATATCCCAACTACGGACTGTCAAAGAAAACTATGCATTTGTTTATAGTTCTTATGTTATTCTTATGTTAGTTCTTATGTTAGTTCTTATGTTATTCATTATGTTATAATGAAGCGGCCTTGGTGTGGATGTGCTGTGCCTTGCGACACTGCCTCTGACCCAGGGCAGTGGACAAGGTGCGGGGAAGACCCGTCATTCAGGAGGTGCTAAGATGGGAGGGAGGGTGGAGGGGAGTGGAGTGTATTAGGGATAGAATGGGCGGGAATGATTTTATGCCTTTTTCTTTTTGGCTACCTCCCTTGTAAGGGGGAAAAAGCCATGGCATATGTATGTATGTATATATGTATGTATGTATGTATGTATGTATGTATGTATGTATGTATGTATGTATGTATGTATGTTATTCAGATTTGTCATTCAGAGTTTGCCTCTCTTGCTTCACCTTCCTTCTCAGACCTTTACACCGTCTCCAAGCAGGCGATGTCACCCACTCTGGAAGCCAGTGATGTGGAGGAAACGTGACGTTCTCCATATAGGATCACAGAAAGTTGATAGAAAGTCGTTGTTGTAAAGTCAGATGCAAAGTAGCGAATATTCCTGTGACACGGACACATTAGTGGAAGCGCCACATTTTCCATATAGGATCACAGAAAGTTGATAGATAGCCTTTGTTGTAAAATCAGATGCAAAGTAGCGAATATTCCTGTGAGACGGACACATTAGTGGAAGCGCGACACTTTCCATATAGGATCACAGAAAGTTGATAGATAGTCGTTGTTGTAAAATCAGATGCAAAGTAGCGAATATTTCTGTGACACAGACACATTAGTAACATCTGTATGATCGTTACCCACAGATATTTCATTCTGGCTGAAGTAAGACGATTGTATTATGATGATCTTAGTCACGTGATACTTGAAGCCTCAACGTGGCTTCTGTCTTTTTGTTCATTCGTTTCCGTGAATCCTTTTTTTATAATCTATTCAGAGTATTACCTTCATCGCTGCGGAAGATTTCGTAGATTTTGTTGCATCAAGTGGCTGAGGAATTTATAAAAGATTGTCCCTACCCTGAGAGTAGGCCTGGTCAATCACGACCTCCTTCTGGTTAGAAAATATATATCTTTTTTTACCATCCCACTCCCATATTAGGAAGTGAGGCACCCCCGATAGGGCTAACTCCATCAACTGCAGCAAGCCACTATTGTTTTAGGCCAACGATAAGTCGCCTCCCCGCCTGGCCAGGCTGTCGGGAACCAAAGAAGGTAGCATGCAGCGGGGCCCGGGAACCAAACACGATCACTTGCTCACGAGTTCGAAATGGTATACACTGGGCAACCGGTCGGCCCATTCTAAAGTGAGCGGAAATGTTCGACATCTGTCGCAAGAGAGTTCAGGAGATACGGCACCGTGGGGGAAGTGGGTGGGATGTCGGGGTGTGGGTGAGGGTAAGGGGTGCTTAGAAGTAGGGTTGGGGTTGGAGAGACTGGGTCATCGACTTGAGAGGCTCTCGTGGCGCTCTTTCTGGGTGTCCGGCACTTACTTGAATGAAGCAGTGAAAGGTTAGAATACCATTTGACATCATTGCCATTCATAGTCTAAGTTGTAGCCTACTGTGCCCCCAGCGTAACCTAGTAATGAAAATCGTATAACCATTTTTTAACCATTTTATGTTTGATCGCCTTTTAGACCTTAATCAGACCGAATAAGCGGATTTCCCGGTCCAAAGCCTTTGGTCTGATTTCCATTTGGTTTTGGTAATTTGAAAGGCTCCCCACCCACGCTATTCTGTCCATAATAAACCACACTTTATTGCAAGATCTTCATATGTATTGGTGATTGGCTGTTAAGCTTAA
>NC_134784.1:64660673-64690673 GCF_046742065.1 Oratosquilla oratoria
TGATTACAGACTTACGAACAGCGGACCATTGGGTTATGGACACTCTGTCGGGAAAAGCGCGAGTGGAAACTAAAGCCGCCGTCGAAATGTTAATTTGTAAGCGCTAAGATAGCTTGTAGAGGCAGAGGTTGAAAAAAACATAACCGAAGCTTCTGGCTGCTTTGCTCCGACTCTTTTATTTGCACTCAGCTGCCCACGACGTCAGGTCTATTCCGAAGCTTCGAAACCCGACACAAACAAACGAGTGGTTACGACCAATGGATGAACTCGTGACATCTCATGGGTTGAGAAACAAGTTGTCACAGAATGGAGCAGTTCGGAGGGCCCTACCCGCCAAGGGTCATACGTACACTACAGGAAGGAAAAAAAGAAAGGAGGAAGGAAGGGAAGAAGCAAGGGAAGTGGAAAGGAGTAAGGAAGGAAGGATGGAAGGATGGAAGGAAGGAAGGCAGGGAAGAAGGAAGGGAGGAAGAAAGGGAGGAAGGAAGAAAGGAAGGAAGGAGGGAAAGAAGGAAAAAAGGATGGAAGGAAGGAAGGCAGGGAAGAAGGAAGGGAGGAAGAAAGGGAGGAAGGAAGAAAGGAAGGAAGGAGGGAAAGAAGGAAAAAAGGATGGAAGGAAGGAAGGAAAGTAGTAAGGAAGGGGAAAAAGTGAGGAGATACGAAAAAAAAATGCAAGTTCTTTCCTACGCTAATATCTTTTACTTACATATACATTGATATACTTTATATATTTCGGCTTAGGATAGATTTTGTGCTGATAGAAAGTGAATATCAAAGCCCACTCATACCAACGTAACTCGAAATCGGCGCTTGAACGGGTTGCAAATTTTGAAAACGGTTGCGTTCGATGCGTTTCTACCCTCTAGATCGGTGAGCCCCGCCCACATTGACGCGTTTCGCCTTTGCGTTCTTACTTCGATGTCACTTCGGTGTAAACCTGCCCTGTCGTATTAGAAATGCATGGGTCGAGTTCATAATCAGATAGCATCGAGTTAACACAATGCGTGGTATCAGAGTGACGTAAGGTCAAATGCATCGACCGCCAAGGCTCCCCCAAAAATTCAAACCTGTTTAAAATCTAGAATTTCCTGCCGCGTAGCCAGCTCGATGTTAGGGAACGAACTGACACAAAAGCGGTATATATATATATATATATATATATATATATATATATATATATATATATATATATGTATATATATGTGTGTGTGTGTGTGTGTGTATGTATACACACACACACACACACACAAATGTATATATACATACATGCATACATATATATATATATATATATATATATATATATATATATATATATATATATATATATATATAAATGTTGATTGGTTGAATAGCTGATAAAGCTGATGATTGGTTTAGTAATTTATTCATCTATTTTTGTTGATTACAATGTTGAGCGCCAGTGATTATGTATTCGTTATATAATCACTGATGAAAGGCTATTACAAGTACTGAAGATAAGAACGATTTTCATGTTATATGACATTGCTCAGGTTATTTTTATGATATGTGAGATAGGTCATCCATCCCTCGCGAACAGTGATACTGAGTTAAACAATAATTCTAGAATATGTGCCACATAGTATAGAAGTGGCAGATATAAACTAGTCCCTTAATTTCTGTCTAGGTTAGGAAAGAAGACAGAAAATTGGGATGAAGGACTAAGCTACATAGATATGCAAAATTATTTTTCCACCACATGTAGGGGGAGCCATATCAAAGCATATATATTCCTTTGAAGATTTGTGTGAGGAATATACAGAGAATAGTTGAATGCCACAGGTCTCTCGCTTTGCTGATTTTGATCAACCCCCATACTACGAATGATTTAAACTTTGAGTTTAAAATATGACACGTTAAACCTGTTCGGGTTCATAATATATAATTTCATAACCATATTTCTATAAACCTGTAAACTGCATGTCAGTACAAAATTTATTGTTGGTTTTGTTTAAGTTTTTGGGTAAAGTATGAATGTATAAATTGAAATGAATGCAATAATATATGAAAATATGAGATTAATGATTGACTCTCTTTAAATCAATTCAGTGTCACAGCTTCATAAATTTATAATGACATTTTCATAAATCTATGAACTACATGTCAGTACAGACTTTATTTTCAGTTCTGCCTAAGCTCATGGTAAAATATGAATGCATGCATGTATATAAAATGAATACATTTTCGAATAGTATATATGAAGATCGGTTTTCTTGAAGATGTAGCAAATATAAAAGCTATGAAGAAGACGTGAATGAATGAATGAACAAATAAATAGATAGAAATACATAAACAAATTAACAAATATGTAGATAAATAAAATTTGATAAATAACTAAACAAATTGATATATAGACAAATATATAAATAGGTAAATAAACAAATATATATAAATAAGAAATGAAGAAATGAACAAAAATATATAAATAGATGTATAAATAAATAAACAAATATGTAGATAAATAAAGAAATGAATAAGTGAACAAAAATATATAAATAAATGTATAAACAAGTAAATAAGAAAATAAACAAATAAATGGAGAAAAATATAAAAAATACGAAATTAACAAATAAATAAACGAATAAACAAATAAATGAATAAATAAATAAATAAATAAACAAATGAAGAAACATATAAATAAGTGAATATCTAGATAAATAGATAAATAAACGAATAAATAATGATAAACAATAATTGACTAAGCAAGTAGGTAAAGATAAATAAATTAATGAATAAATAAACAAATAGGTAAATAGAAAATAAGATAAAAAATCACAATAAATAGGTTATCTAATTTAGCTCCACCCACTGATATTTGAATGGCAGGAATAATAGTATGCAAAATTGTCGCCAGAGGGCTTCATTGGAAGCGCAATTGCGTGACACACTGACGGATAGCCTGACAGATTACTTTCAATAAGTGAGTGAAATGGCCTATGAAAACTATTTATTGACAAATGTCAGTAGAATTGATAATTATATTTATCAATAAAAATGTTCGTGCAAAACAGTATATATATATACTAAACCACAGTATATATATATACTAAACCACCCGTGACCCGTTGGGTCAAATAAAATCTTAAATGATACGTTGTTAATGAAATGATCAATAAAATCTTTATTAAGACAGTTCTCTTATATTTACAACATTCTCCTTAATTATGCTTATGTTATGTCACGTCTCGTCATCCCACTCCCAATCCCACTTCCACTCATTATCATTATCATTCAGGGAGTCCCATGGGACTTGAGCGAGTAGCAACGCTTATAAATATAAACTTTATGATAGATATACTAGGTCACTATCACCGTATAGTATAAATCACAGGAAAAAGTTTCTATATCAAATTGAATATAATTTAGAGCTCTTACCTCTATTCAGTAGACGAAGGCAGTGACTTGATTAATTATAAGAAGTGAAATGCAGAAGATTGTAACGTCATGTCGTTGTTGCTTGGAACACTACGCATCATAAATGCTAATTCAGGAGTTGGCTATACTTTTAAATACTGAATATGAAAATTTTATAAGTATATATATATATAATATATATATATATATATATATATATATATGTATGTATGTTGGGTCAAATGCAATTCTAAATGATACGTTGTTATAAAAAGTGAAATGCAGAAGATTGTGACGTCATGTCGTCTTTGCTTGGAACACTACGCATCATATGATGTCGTGACATCATGTCACTTCTTCTGATTGGCTGGTACTCAGTCGTGGCGTCATATCTCTTCTTCTGATTGGTTGGTCCTCAGTCGTGACGTCATATCTCTTCTTCTGATTGGCTGGGTGACGGTTTCAAGCAAGCAAGCAAGATACAAACAAGATTTTAAGAATTTCATAAGTATATATATATATATATATATATATATTATATATATATATATATGTATATGTATATATATATATATTTATATAAATAAGTGTGCGTGTGTGTATGTATATGCTTTTATATTCTTTTCTGTATGTGTCGATATTATCTTCTAAACAATATTTCATTCATCTCTGGAAGAAATTATATTATTCCTGCATCAATTTAAACCATGTAAAGTCAATCTCAGTTAAGTGAACCACCAGTGCATTATGAACCGTTTAGTGATTCCTATACGCTTGACGCCAGGTGAAGTTATTCGTCTTGAAATCAAAAATGTTTCCATGGGTTGAGTCTTTCATACAGATTATTGTATGAACTGTCTTCTGGCTGTCGCCAAGTTATTCTATTCATCTCCTTGGAACCTTTTACTTAGTCCCGGTTTCGCTTTTCTTCGCTGCGATGCCTGAGTAAAAGCAGCAGCGACTGCAACAGCACTGTAGGAGAGAGGGCAAACGCAGAGTATGGGATCCAATATATTTGACGTTTCGCCCAGTAGGGCTTCTTCAGAAATAACACAGTGGAGAGACATTTTACTCCTTATATACCCCGAGCTTGCGAGGGGAAACATTTTATGTTTGTTTACCCCCCGCAAGCTCGGGTTATATAAGGAGTAAAATGTTTGTGTTATTTCTGAAGAAGCCCTGCTGGGTGAAACGTCAAATATATTGGATCCTATACTCTGCGTTTGCCCTCTCTCCTACATTGCGATGCCTCCTGATTCGACCTGACCTGGTGTCACAATACAATTTGTTGAGTAACTGTACCTTTGCTACTTGTATGAAATCGTCTGGTGGTAGACGGAGTAATGATTATTAAACTACTGGAAATCATCTTTGCCAAAAGAAAAATATTAGCAAGTTTGGGTAAGTTGATCTCTTACAATTTTGTTGAATTGCTGTACCTTTGCTACTTGAATGAAATCGCCTGGTGGTAGACAGAATGATAATTATTAAACTACTGGAAATTATCTTTGCGAAAAGAAAATTATTAGCATGTTGCTTACGTTAATCTCTTTTCTGGAAAGAGATATCTGGCATATGATATTACAATGAATGTAAAGTTTAAATGTATTGTTCCTTAAGCTTATGCAATGTTACACTCCTTTGAAATATCACATTCTTTATGAAAGTCATTTTACTTACTCCATGACGGTATTGACGACAACAATAAATCTTTTCGTGATGTTTTTCTTTTACTCCAAGATTAATCATTTTCCCAAATGAATACTTTTTTCCTTTCTTGGCAATTTAATTTTGTATCTATTCGTTTAGAACAAGTCTTAGTTAGAGATCTGGATGATTCTATTGTGAAAAACGAATCTGTCATTATCAACACCTAAAAGTCATCTAGTGATTCTCTTGCGTATATTCCTTCTTCTGTTCTTCCTATTTCTCCTCCTCCTCCTCCTCCTCTTTCTCCTCCTTCTCTTTTCTTTCTTTCTCTTTCATTTGCTTCCCCATTTCTTTCCTTTCTCCTTCCTATTCTATTTTTCTTTCTTCTCCTCCTTCCTCTCTTCCTCCTTATTCTGTTTCCCCTTCTTCTCTTCCTCCCTATTCTCCTTCTCCTTGTTCCTTCTCCTCTTCCTCCTCCTTATATTTATCTTCCCCCTAGTTCTCCTCTCCATTCTATTTCTCCTCCTCTTCCTCTTCCTATTCATTGGTTTCTTCCTCCTCCTCCTATTCCTCCTCCTCCTCTTTCTCATCTTCTTTCTTTTCGTTCTCCTTTTCTAACACTTTTTTCGTCAATCTTTATCCCTCCTCTTATTGTTTTTCCTTCCCATTGTACTACACTTCTATTACTAATCTTCCTCTTCCTTTTTGGTAATCATGCACATTTACTCTGACATCTTGCAGGTTCTATTCGTTCTCCTTTTCTAACACTTTTTCGTCATTCTATCTCCTCTCTTATTGTTTTTCCTTCCCATTGTACTACACTGCTATTACTAATCTTCCTTTTCCTTTTTGGTAATCATGCACATTTACTCTGACATCTTGCAGGTTCTTCATTGCAACGAAAGCACCCGAGTAGCCAAGACATCTCACGCTACTCAAGTGAGAGGTTGGTTGTATCCTGTTTTCGTCATTTCTCTTATTACAAGGTGATTCCATACAAGGTGATTCCATGCACAGGCTGGATTTCCCTCGCGCTCCGGAGACCCAAGCAACTTTCGGAAGATTCCAAAGGGAATTGAAGTGGATAGGAAAAAATTGAGAATTTTCTTACGGGCGGTTTTTTTTTTCATTGTTTATTCAATCGAGTTGTATTTCCTTGACTTCTTGAACAAAATGGTAGGAGGCAGATATCCGTGCGAGTAGCAGCCTCCCCCCCAAAAAAATACACACACACACACACACACACACACACACACACACACACACACACACACACACACACACACACACACACACACACACACACACACACACACACACACACACACACACACACACACACACACACACACACACACACACACACACACACACACACACACACACACACACACACACACACACACACACACACACACACACACACACACACACACACACACACACACACACACACACACACACACACACACACACACATATATATATACATAAATAAATGATAAATTTAGACAAAACAAACAAAAATTATACTATATTATTCAAACAATGCATACGCTCAGTGATGAAGTATGCAATCCCCGCATGAGCCCCTAATCTCATTTAAACACGCCACAACACCCTGCAGACCAAACAAAACAAAGCTCTAAAGACAATTACAAGGCTGCACAAATACAACACCTACAGACCATTTACACTATGAAACAGAAGCCTTCAAAGTCAAGGATCCCCTTGACGTGAGAGGCACACAAACACATCTTGCAGCGTTCACAAACACAGCACACCAATTACACTACGTGGTAGAGCAGCCGCACACTAAAAAAAAAAAACTATATCACACACACATACTCTCTTCTCTTCCTCCACAACTGCCAGACACCAACCTCCAGAAGCATGTCCATAATCATACCACTCACTGCTCCATCAACAAACTCAAAGGTAATACATTGATGCATCCCTGAGTCCATGATTTCCATCTCTGAATCCTCTCTACCCCGAAAGAACAGTCCATATGGCTAGACTACGATGCGGCCACTATCTAGCCCTCCTAAGCTACCAGAAGAGGCTGGATAACAATACATTGATGCACCCCTGAGTCCATGATTTCCATCTCTGAATCCTCTCTACCCCGAAAGAACAGTCCATATGGCTAGACTACGATGCGGCCACCATCTAGCCCTTCTAAGCTACTAGAAGAGGCTGGATGACCACATTGCAGGCAACTGCCTAGGATGTAACACTTCAGCCCATACTATACAACAAATTATGGAAAACTGCAATGTACACAACCACGCACGCCAGCAACACATTTACAGTCTATAAAAACCTTATGGGAAAACTCCGTTCCATCGATGGCATTCCTCAGGGAAACGGGACAGCTCGATCAGACAGACTAGGAAAGGATAACAAAAACAAGAAAAAAGGGATTAGATCTCGTTTCTGATATTTTTTCGACCTAATATATTCATAAAAATATTGTATGTAAAAAAAAAAGACAATCTTATGTATGTGTACTTATGTAGTCGTGAGTATGAGTGTGTATGTATGTATGTATGTATGTATGTATGTATGTATGTATGTATGTATGTATGTATGTATGTGTGTATGTATGTATATATGTATGTATCTACCCATCTATCTATCTACATATACATATGTATATACATATATATATATACATACATACATGTATATATATACATATATATATAATATATATATATATATATATATATATATATATATATATATTATATATATATGTATATATATATATTGTATATATGTATATATATATATACATATATATATATATATATATATATATATATATGTGTGTGTGTGTGTGTGTGTGTGTGTGTGTGTGTGTGTGTGTGTGTGTGTGTATTGTTACCTTTTGGTGGTGTTGAAAATTTAAAAGAGTTTAAACTTATTTTTAATTTCTTTCTTTTGTCCAGGAATGAAAAAGAGTTTCGTTTCTATACTTTATTAACACAACAATAACATAACAAAATCCCTCGGTGTTTAGATAACAATTAAGTATTTATTTTTAAAGAAGGCTAAATCAGAAGACACAACCCTTAATACTAGCACTTACGTGGAATGTGGATAAGCAGGTAGAGGACACAGATAAACAAGGTCACACACGAGAAATCGAAAAAAAAAACCCGTTTGGCACTCCGATTCCATTCCCAAAAGGTGAACCTGAAAACAAATCACAACCCTCCCCCACAAAAGACATAGAACGTATTTCCTCACGTCTATAAAAGAAACCACTTACGAGTTTTAACCCCTAGGCTGTTACCACATTTACCTTACGTTACCGTCGTGTCATATCCTCTTGGACTTCGGTAACCACGGAGCGCCACCGTTCACGGTCCCTAGTTACTTGTAACATCTGTGCTGGTTTGAGTAGTTTTCCTGTCGCCCTCATCAGCCCGTCCATATACTTCTCCCTCTGCTTTCCTCTTGCTCTCCTCCCCTCCACCATTCCCGTCATCACCACCTCTTCCAACCGTTCCCTCCGCATTATATGTCCTAAGAATCGCAACTGTCTTTTCCTTATTGTTGTCATCACCATGTTACTACATACCTTGTGGGGAAGAAAGTCTTCGCAAAAGAGAGACGGGCGGCCGGTAACCGACTCGAAGAGAAGAGAGAGAAAACAATCCGAAGGATGTTTCAATCCTCCCTGGAATACCCGCAAGTGACCTGACAGTTCAACGGAGCCGAAGGTTGCAGCAAAGGAATATCTTCCTGACCCACTTTAGATGCGATCATTACAGCCTAACCACTTACTAACCTTAAATTACACACAAGAATATACGTATCATTACAACCTAACCACTTACTAACCTTAAATTACACACAAGAATATACGTATCCAAAACTACCTTCATATCAATACAGAAAAGCAAAGCAAAACAACAGGATAATTAACTAGCAACTAGAGTGCGCAATGCGCATGCCCAGCCTGCCGGTGATGGAAACTTTACCATACGTCTAAACTTAGATACAGTATATAGAAATTGAAGTACGTCTGTGTTGGTGTGGGTTGTAGTATGTATATCATACATTGTACTGGTGTGGCATGGGGTGGAGTGTAACATGTACATTGTATTGGTGTGTTGGTTATTTGGGGAATTATGTATTTCCCCCTCTTTGTAAAGTTGTAGTATGATTTATTGTTCATTGTTTTATTATTTATTGTAATCCTGTATAGATTATGCATAATAATACTTGTATGAGATATTGCAAATGCGATGCACGTTTTCCCGCGCAAAGTGAGAGATTGTTGTCAGTATTGAAGCCAGCCTTGTGGTGCACGCACGCATTTGTTGTCAGTGATATAAAAAATTATATTAAACTCTGTATAATTCGAACTAGTATTCATTAGCCACCCGATACACGTCGCAGCGTACTGACACATTGTATCTGTGTTACAAATTGTAATACATTAATCTGGGCTCATTACATCAATGAGGAAGGTAAAATGATGAGAAACAACCAAAACTACAAACTGGTAATTTACACATACGCTGCCCTTGCTGGGTCCATATAACCTGAGGGCAGGAGAACCAAAACTCCCGTTGTGATCTGACAAATATTGACTTTCTGGATGTAACAATGGTATACACCAACGCCAGAGATAGATGGAGGGGGGAGGGATTAAGCTACGTGCTGGATGACAACTAAAGACCAACACGATAAAGAAACTTGTCCCCTTTTCTTTTATGAAATGGAACTATACAAGCACTTCTCCAGTCATCCAACACTCTACTTTCTCTTAAAAAAACATTAGATAACCTCACCAGCTAGTCCACCATCACTGTACTTCCTTTTTATAGACATTCTGCATGATATTCATATATATGTATATATATGTATATATATATATATATATATTTATATATATATATATATATATATATATATATATATACATATATAACTTAAACCAGTTCTCGGAGAAGAATATGATAAGATGCAGAGATACTCTGTATCTCAACTTATTTTTCTCCGAGAACGGGTTTAATTTATATATATATATATATATATATATATATATATACATATTTATATGTATATATATATAAATATACATATGTATATATATATATATGTATATATATATATATATATATATATATATATACATGTATACACATAATTAAAACCTAAGGATAGTTCAACTTTATTGGTAACATGTATTTCATATTCTGTGATAAAAACTCAGGTCCCTAAGTATGGTAAATGGTCCAAATAACCTTTTTCGTAAGAAAGACATAAAATTAGTTATAATATATGATCTAGAATAGCGCACATGGAAACAGATGCACGCACACACGTAAACACACACACACACACACACACACACACACACACACACACACACACACACACACACACACACACACACACACACACACACACACACACACACACACACACACACACACACACACACACACACACACACACACACACACACACACACACACACACACACACACACACACACACACACACACACACACACACACACACACACACACACACACACACACACACACACACACACACACACACACACACACACACACACACACACACACACACACACACACACAAACACACACACACACACACACACACACACACACACACACACACACACACACACACACACACACACACACACACACACACACACACACACACACACACACACACACACACACACACACATGAACGCAAAGCATAGTCTCATGGCTTTTTTTTGGAAACTTTACGGATTGTATTCTTCTCGCTGCTGACCTGAGCTTCCTTGGATTCTCTTCTGCACTCAGATTCAATCGTGGATGCCCTCGATCTCCTTCCATCTCCTACTTGGTCTCTGTCATCCTCTCCTGTTTCGAAGTTCATCGTCATTTTCCGTAACAATGCGTCTTCTTTCGGGTTTCTTTTCTGAGCTCATGAACGAAATATAATGATGTTATCATTGGTTATAGTTCACCAATGTTTTTATCATCGTGAACCATCTTGCAGTGCGGTGTTGGGCGTGGCCACATAAGCCAATGGTCCTGTCATCTTTTGTTCATCATCTCTGAATACAAAAACATCAAATGTTCCTTTTCTTTCTCCTGATATATTCCTAGTCATCATAAATGCCTCTTAGTAATGTCTAATGGATAGTAATTTATTTATTTTTTCATCTACATCGTGCTCTGGTGTTTTATGAACTCTGGACTGATACCGTATGTATTCATGTGTGTGTGTGTGTGTGTGAGTCACCACGATCTTGTGTAACGTGTTGAATTCGTAAATGGCAACCCTTACCCTTCCGCATAACAACTCAGAACTTATGTATGACCCGATCTATTGGTAATGTTGCGACTTTACACACGCGCGCACACATACACACACACACACACACACACACACACACACACACACACACACACACACACACACACACACACACACACACACACACACACACACACACACACACACACACACACACACACACACACACACACACACACACACACACACACACACACGCGCGCGCGCGCGCACATATACATAATCCCATACCCTGGGCGACACTCGAACTTGGATTACTGAATCAGCGATCAAGCACGGTACTACCACACCATCGAGCCGGTGTGTGTGTATGTGTGTGTGTGTGTGTGTTTAATATCAGCATATCTGACCCCTTTCTCCTTGTGTACATTGTTGATTTAATATCCTTATTTTCAAATGGGCTCAGTGTACTTTTGAAATCCTCCCTTGTTAAAATAATTGATCTCCATCTTGCATATCTTCGCCATATTTGATTCCAAAACTTACCTGAAGATTTTACTCAGTTTAACCAAAATCTTCCTATGTGATAATTTTCGTATTTTACTTTCTCACTTATACATTTTATCTTACTTTTTAATATTCGTCCTTACTCTAATTTTGAAATACAATATAGTCGCTTCAACGGGACCTAATGGAGTCCTAGATTTTTTTTTTTTTTTTTTTTTTTTTTTTTAAAGTCACTCATCTGAAGGGCGTCGGACATTTTCCTGGATATTTTTTCTGAGTTTTCGAGAACAGCGTTGACCTCATCTTTAAGTTAAATAGAGGCAACCCAGCTCTTAGGGGATTCAAAAGGTGGGTCATGAATTTAGAGATACAATGTTTTATGCAATGCTGTTTGGATATGAATCATTTGAGCAAATACGCGTCTATGTCGAAGACAGCGTTTGGAGAAGCTACATTCATACATACATACATGTAAACATGCATAAATACATATACACATACATACATACATACATACATACATACATACATACATACATACATACATACATACATACATACATGCATGCATACATACATACATACATACATACATACATACATACATACATACATACATACATACATACATACATACATACATACATACATACATACATACATACATACATACGTACATACATACATACATACATACATACATACATACATACATACATACATACATACATACATACATACATACATACATACATACATACATACATACATACATATATACAATAAACATACATACATACATACATGCAATAAACATACACTCAGACAAGCATAAACACACACATACATACATATATGCATAGATATATAATTCACTGCTGCTGAAACCTATTGAAATACGTAAAACTTGTCCAGACGCTCTATGAATTAAGCAAGTGAGAACAGCAAGAAGGACGTTATCATAAGCATGGTGTTGAGATGACCTATGCAAGAAATCTCGCCTCTTCTTTAATTTCTGTCCAAAAATTACACAAGCTTCTGGATAGAGTTAAAAACTTTCCCAGCTACCCAGTCCTTCAGTCCTTCTGCCCTCATTCTTACAGCATAGACAGGAATGTCTTTGCCTCCTCGTTGCTAGTTTTTGTGGGAAGCTTGGCAATACAAAAGAGTTTGTTGGTTCTACTGCCTGACACACGAATTAAGATGCCTCTGGTATCTTGCCCTTTTCCTCCAAGATCTTCCTCCTAGAGGATGATGAAGAAACTGTGAATTATATAAAATTCTTCAGCAGTGTGACTCAGACAGGTAGGTGTCTCGGGAGAAGTGAATGTTGCATCTCCTGGCGTGGTGTTATATTAGACAAGGGTATCAGTTAGCCCTGGTAACACAATACTGTTGTAGCTGTACACTCGTGTAGCAGGAGGCGTTGTTCATAAAGACCGTCATCTTCATCAGTGTCCCTGTGCTCACGTGACGAAGAAGAATCAAGAAGAATCAACTTCTTGACCGACATCTCTTTCTTCTCTGTTGCTCGCTAACGGTAACGATTTGTTGCGTTTTTTTTCCGTCTCGCTCAGTCTCCATCAAACCTCCATTAATCGATCATAAGGCGTTGCGCTTTATTCGTGCAAAGAGGTAATCAATCATGCACTGATAAGCAGTTGGAGCATTTGTAATCTGAATAGGAGGATAAGTAAGGATTAATATATGTTTATTATAAATGTGTATTGGAAAGAATATTGTACTCAAACAATTGAGGTATGCATCAAACGTATGTAGGAAAACAAATTGTTTTCACATACATATTGCGATCCACACATGCCGTTTATGGCAGCGTGTATCGTTAATTCTTGGTATTGGAATTCATATATTATGTGGCCATGCATTTGCATTATCTGGGTACAGTATTTCAAAGGAAGTGTAGCCTATTTTGTTTGTAATTTATTTTTCAGAGTTAATTTAGATAAAAATAAGATATTTCAAAACTTATTGTTCTTTTAGTTGTTCCTCTTTTTCATCTCTTGCATATGATCCAGCAGATTTTCTCTTGTTTTGAGCAAGGTCTATGAATAGACAAGTTTGTGATAATATTTACATATACTAACCTTCCTAGAATTTTTATTTATTCTTTTCGAGTGATCAAGGACAAAATTATAATTCTATTTATTGTTTTGTCTTCAAAGAGCCAATCTCAGTAAGTGAATATGAAATATAACATATGACATTATTGCACAAGATAGAAAAATCACAAGGCTGCAGTGATGAAATTATGAAATCGTCTAGGACAGAGCTCCAGCCTTCGTAAGCTCTCAGTTTGCAGAAAGGGATGAGCTGCCTGTAGGGAATTAAGAATGTTTGTGTCTAGACGAGGCTACAGTTAGTGTATTCATTTTAAATGTTCTGTGCATGTACTATGGCTTGAGAGGAACTAAAAGAAAGAAAGTGGAGGACGTTGAAACTTAGCAGCAGATAAAGACATAAAGAAAAACTGACCTTAGGTATTTCTTTACTGAACATATGTTTGATACAATCAAAGCTGTCCAGCTTATTAATGAACATGGAGGAAGGAATGTTTCTTATAAAACAATGAGTGAAAAATACGCAAATGAAACCACAGATCAGATATAAGAGTACATGCAATTATCTGAAAAATGTTAGCTTATTTTCTTTATGAAAGAATTTACTCGCCAAGCTAAGTTTCTCAAATAGCATGAATTCAAAACGCCAGGTACGGGAAATACATAATTTGTTTTGTTATACTTATGTATTTAATTATAGTATATGGTGGTAAGACAACAAATATCAATGGAGCTGATAAGTGGAGAAAATTTGGATCATTCAAATTGAAAGAATTGAATAGTGTCTGCAAATTGGTTATTATGATGCACTTTGGCTTATCTAACATGCAAAACCATTAAGAGGGGGAGTATAAATCATTTAGAATTGCCAAGGTCATCTGACAAAATTATCGTACCTCTGATCTGTTATACGTTAATGCTCATTGTTATACTTGGATAATGTGATATAATATGACTAGAAACATAAAAAAATATTCGCATGGTTATCTTATTGGTTTGCAAGCAACAGACTAGACATAGATGTTGCAGAATTCCCATATTTTGTGTGTTTATGCAATTTATACAGATATAATTTGCAAAATATCCATTTAACTTGTTTTTGTTAAGTATAATACGTACTTAATGTAATTCCGCAAATGCAACAGAATGCCTGTGTATTTACAAACTGACGGACTAGATTATTATGTTGCAAAATATCTATTTTTGTATGTTTATGCAAAATAACCAGACATCTTTAACAAAATACCTGTCTGCCATATTTTCTATTTGCTAGGTAAAATATATATTCTATTTAATTAAGCAAACGCACCAGAGTATTTGTTTATTAGTAAAATGACTGTAAAATTTATAGAAATTTTCGATATTGCAAACAAAAAATAATACATCATCAAGCATCGAAATTACGGGAGGAACTATTACCAAGGTCATTTCTTAATTCATTTTCATAAATATAAAAGGTCAAACACGATTCAGAGTTTTTCCCCTAAGAAACCTTTGCGTCTTGGTTTGGAACCAGCCCATTCGGTACAGCGGACATGAGTGGGTTTGTGTGGAAATAAGCCACTACTTGACTAGATTATCTTAACATTATGTCTATGCTGGGAGATCACAGTTTCCATTTTTTTCAAGCAACCGGTATATGATATGGGATTTTTTTCTTCTTTACAAGATAATACGAATGCAAAACTTGAATTACTAAGACAATTTTTGATATTTTTCTTATGCATTCTCATACTTAAACAGTACTTACATATTCAGTTTAGTCAGTATAAGTACAAATTTGAGTAGATTTTAGTGAAGATCTAATACAAGGTCACTTAAAACGCGAGGTCAACATCGCGGTCAGCGATCTGGATGAAATATGCAGTAACCTAACATTTTCAATTCTAAATGCACAAGATAAATTTATTCCCCCCGGTCAATACGGAAGAATAGTAATACTCACAAATATATGACGAACAGGCTGAAAAAAGAGATTGGAATAAAACAGGACTTTTCGCCAGAATAGAAAACGGAGAAACACACATTAAGCGGGCTACACACTATCAAACATGTTTGTCCAGCGTGTTTGTTCAAACATCGCCACAGACTGTACCATCGAGTATCAAACTGCTTGTCAAACCTTTCAACCTGCCCATACACTCTCAAATTGTTTTAAAATGGTTTGATCAAACACCTTGTTGGACAAGGATGTTTGATAGGGTGTAGCCCGCTTTAGATCCAAATATAACGATATCGCGAGACTGGTTGAAAAAAAACACGCGCACAGCGAAGCGTAACTGTGAAATTAAGGCTACCAGACAAGCGGCATCCAACCCAAAGGGTTTCTTTCATCTTTAAAAAAAAAGAAAAAGAAAAAAGAAAAAGAGAAGTAAAGGATTGGCCTAATTAAAAATGAGGAATATATCATGGTAGAATCGGAGGAAAAATTAATGAGGCGTTTAACAAATATTTTCTTTCGGTGTTTACAAAGGAAAGATTATATATGGTACCAGACTGCAATTCGATTTTCAGTGGGGATTAAGGAAGCAGGCAATCTAACATTAGTATTAATAAGGTAGAAGTAGTCAAACAAATTGAAGCTACAAAATCCCCGGGTCCAGACGAAATTTTTCTGAGAGTGCTATAAGTGTAGATATGAAATCTGCGACCAACTAACGGAAATATTCAACAAGTCGGAAGATACTAGTTTTTGTGCCTATAGCTTGGAGGCAGGGAAACGTTATTTCTGTTTTCAGAAAGAGAGACAAATCTTCTATATGCAATTACAGGCCAATCAGTTTCACATCAGTTATAGGTAAAATGCTTGAATCAATAATAGCTAATAGAATCAGAGATCACATCGAGAGACATGATCTAATTAGTGACTCAGAGCATGGGTTCTCCAAGGATAAGTCATGTGTGACTTAAGTTCTATCTTTTTACACTAATCTATACAAGGCGTCAGACTACAATGATAGTTACGATGTTATTTACCTTGACTTCAGTAAAGCGTTCGACAAGATACCCCACAAGAGACTACTAAATAAAGTCAACCATGGCATAGGAAGAAAGGTGTTTGAATGGATTAGAGCTTGGATCAGTGACAGAAAACAGTGTGTCACCATCAACGGTGTAAAATCCAAATGGGTGAGTGTTTCTAGTGGAGTTCCCCAGGGCTCGGTTTTGGATCCCTTATTGCTTATCATGTATATAAACGACTTGGACAATGAGATTGATAATGATGTGCAAGTTTTTGTGGACGACACTAAAATAGGACGCCGAGATTCTGCTGGAAGATCATAACAAATTGTTCTCATGGTCAGTGAAATGGCAAATGGACTTGAATATCTGAAAGTACAGCGTGTTATACGTAGTGTTACACAACCCTGAAAGCAGATATAGCTTTGATAACACATTTTTAGAGAAAACTGAGTGCAAGAGAGACTTGGGAGTTCTAGTGAGTTCTGAACTTAAATCCAGAAAAAGTGCATTAGTGCCAAGAATAGAGCTAATAGAGCACTAGGTTTCATTAGTAGGACGGTTACAAATAGAAGTGCAGAGGTAATTTGCCGTTAATTAGATCCATCCTTGATTATGTGGTACAGTTTTGGTCTCCTGCCTATAGAATGGATATCGATTCACTAGAATCAGTAAAAAGGAGAACGACCAAAATAATACATGGGCTCAGAAACCTACCTTACGAGGAGAGGCTTAGCCACCTTAATATACACTCTCTGGAAAGAGGCAGAGTGCGGGTCGATGTAATAAAGGTGGTCAAGTGGATCAAAGGCTTTAACAAGGGTAGCACAAAACAAGGTCAACATATTAAGACAACAGTTCAGGACTCTTAGTAAGGGATTTAAATTGGACAATTTTAGATTTAAGAAGGAAATAGGGAGGAACTTGTTTACTAATAGGGTAGTCAACGAATGGAATACACTTAGTAACCATGTAGTGAGCGCTGAAAATATAGGTTGTTTTAAGAAATAGTTTGACAACTTTATGGATGGGGATGACAAGTGGTAATGGACATAGAACTGTCTAGTGTAGGCCATATGGTCTCTTGTAGTCTCCTAGATTCTTATGTTCTTATTTTCTTAAAGGTAATTGGTTTAGTGGCACACACACACACAAACACACACACACACACACACACACACACACACACACACACACACACACACACACACACACACACACACACACACACACACACACACACACACACACACACACACACACACACACACACACACACACACACACACACACACACACACACACACACACACACACACACACACACACACACACACACACACACACACACACACACACACACACACGAACACATACATATGCACGCGCGAGTGCGCGTGTGCACATGCCAGTCGATATAGTCTTGACACAAAGTAAAATATACAAGCAGAATCGAGAGAATACAAAGGGTAGCAAGATAAGCCATACGAGGAGAGACCAAAAGCAATGGGTCTACCAACATTGGCAAATCAAAGAGAAAGAGGTGGCTTGATTACATCATTCAGGTCTCTAAAGGGGATAGCCTACATTGCCAGAAGATATCTATTGATAAGGGATGGAAGGCCTTTAAGAGGTTATCAGAACAAACTGAATGAGATTACATGTCTATTAGATATGGGGATATACAGCATTCTATATAGATACACAAATACTTGGAATAGGTTGAAAGGGAATATATCTCAAGGTAGAATAACACATGAATTCAAATATAAGTATGGTAATTGAATAATAATGAGATATAGTTCAAGTTAGATCCATGTATGAATCAGTTAGGTATTATAGTTGGAGATTAAGAGACAAAATGCCAGGGGAGTTGCTCCTTTCTTATATACTACAGTTAGTTAACCACACACGTACACACGCACACATAGACACACACACACACACACACACACACACACACACACACACACGCACACATAGACACACACACACACACACGCACACAGACACACACAGACACACACACACACACACACACACACACACACACACACACACACACACACACACACACACACACACACACACACACACACACACACACACACACACACACACACACACACACACACACACACACACACACACACACACACACACACACACACACACACACATACACACACATACACACACACGCGCGCGCTGAGCCAGACTGCCATGTAGAACAGACATATCCTATTGAATTCTTTCGATGTGACAATGACGCTTCGTAGCAGCAGCCTAAGGTTTAACCTGTTGACCTCACCCCACTAGACTTAAGGAACATTAAAATCAGTGCAGTGACATAATGCGAAGTCCCCCTCTGTGTCAATACCGACTCAGTGAATAGTACTAACCTCTAACGAGGGTGCGGTTACCCACCGTGTACAATGACAAACAACGTAATGGAAGTGACTCAGTATTTATCACAGGGTAAGCCGCAGGGTTGGCTAGTAGTGCTTTTAGGCACCTCCCCCCCCAACGGAAAACACACACATGCACGCACGCACACGCACTTACGCATTTAAACACATATATGATTGAATAAATAAATAGATAAATAAAGGATAAGTTTTATTCACTCTCCATTGTAACTCAAAAAAGCCTGGTCGGCGACTTGCCTTATTCCTCAAGAGTTCATTATTTTTTCTCAAGTAAACTGAAGTAAATGGGAACGCAGGTTGAATTCTTTACAGATCCTGCAATCATTCTTTGGGAGTTAAAAGAAAAAACTCGAGATCGACCGGAAGAACTCGAAGTGGTTCCTCGTGGTTGAGGAATCAAAATTCGTGGCTGCAGACCTCTTGCCGCTGAAGAACTTCCCCCTTTCGGTTGAGAATTCATCTTTTGTTTTAATTCTTCTTGAATCTGAAAAGAGATTTCTTTCAAGGATGTTGGAAATGGATATGGAAGTATTCATTATTAGTGAGGTGATATTAGATGACATTGAAACTTACTGGTTTCAGATTCTTAATGGTTCTTTGTTATTTTTTCCTTATAAGGGACCGACACCATTAACAGAAATGCTCTGAATAATTATAATCTCTCCCGTTTGATAATAAAACCCAGTCTCAAGCTCGGCATCTGGAGGACTTTTCCTTATAATCACTACAATCTGGTGGTGGAATATCATTAAGATTATGAACGATCCAAAATGTTTTATGTACAATCGCTTCAAAGTGATTAGAAAATACGATCATAAATTCAACAGGGTGGAAGCTCTTGCATATGAGATGATTTCCTTTTGCTGATGGAAAACAATAAAACATTTTACAGCTGGATAGGTTTTACGCCCTATTACTCCATGTCGCTCTGGCTCAATGGTATCGATCTTGCTTTGCGTCACGTGGGCAAGGATTCGAACCCAACAGCTGCGGGTGACCTCTCCTTGCCATGTTGGTTCGAGTACATAGGGAAAATGCGTTTGTAGCAGGTAAGCGCCTCATGGTGGACGCTCCTCCATTATCGTCGCCACTTCAGTTCGGCGTGTGAAAAATCTCTTGACTTCTGTAATTGTTCTAGCGAAATTCCAAGAAGGAAGGGAGTTTTTCCAATCCTTTTCCAGACTGGTAGTTGGGAGTAGGAGGGTGTGGTAGCTGTTGGATGTAGGAGAGGTAACGAGGTAGGGTCGCATATGCTAAATAATTTGCCTGCAAGCAGTGAGAATAAGTAATGAAATCTTAATCGCGTTTCCGAAGTCTCCTAAAAACAAGTCAGGTCTCCTTTATCACATTGTGAATGTTGCCACGTCATTCTTTTCTTGCCCGCACGCTTGCGTATAAAAAAGTGGTTTTCTTTCTCTACTGTCACCAGCGATAACCTAAGCCTTTATCCTTGAGGGCAATATTACCCTGCAGAGGTGAGGTCATATAGATGCTAAAGCAAATATTTAGGGAGAGGAGAAAAGAAGAGGTATGATCGAAGGTAAAAATGACTTGCATTTTTCTTTGAGTGAAGATTGACGTACAATCATAATGGAAGAGAAAGTAAGAAAGATGTGGAAAGGACGAGGAAAATACTATCAATCATACTACTACTAATATTACTACTTCAGTTGCTCTACAAACGCTGCAACTATAAAAGCGGTACTATTAAAACAACCAATATATTGATAATAAAACACAATGACATGATTATAAAAGTGAGAAAAAGAAAATGATAAAGAAGAAACAGACGGGAGAAAAGAAAAAGAGGATAATAGTAGTCGGTGGTTATTGGAGTGGAGATGAGAGGAGGATGGAAAAGAGGTGGAGGAGCTTATGCTGATGAATAAAGAAAAGTAATGACATGAAAAGGAAGGAAAAGAAAACGAAGAGAGGAGGATAAAGATGAGGAATGGGAGTCTCAATAATCGTAATAATGATAGTAATAATAGTTATAGGAGGAGAAGGAGGAGGAGGAGGGGGAAGAGGAGGAGGAGCAGGAGGAGGTATAAGATGGGGAAGAAGGGTAGGAGGAAGACATAGACGTGTTTGTGGTACCAGTGGGCGAAACAATGAGGAGAAATTTGAGAAGAAAGGTCTCAATAATCGTAATAGTAATAGTGATAGTAGTTATAGGAGGAGGAGGAGGAGGAGGAGGAGGAGGAGAAGGGCAGGAGGAAGACATAGACGTGTTTGTGATACCAGTGGGTGAAACAATGAGGAGAAATTTGAGAAGAAAGGTCTCAATAATCGTAATAATAATAGTGATAGTAGTTATAGGAGGAGGAGGAGGAGGTAGAGGAGGAGAAGGGTAGGAGGAAGACATAGACGTGTGAAACAATGAGGAGAATTTTAAGAAAGAAGAAAGATACGAAAAAGGGAAGTGGCAGAGGAAAGAGTAAATGCATGTGGTAATTGTAACAATGGAAGAGGAGAAGAGGGGCAAGAGGATCAAAGTGGAAAATAAATAGATGAAGGAAGGGTAGGAGGAAGAAAACGCAGAAGATAGGGAAAAGAAAAGAGAGAAATGGGTTGAGGAGTTGATGAGGAGGAGGGGCTGGTGGTGAAAAACTAAACTACTTTAATTGGATATCGATGGCTTCGTCAGTCTTAGTTGACAATGGATGCGTCCGATTTAAGACTCAGCCTGACAAAAAACGTCGCCCATGTCTGACAAAAAACGGCGTTGCCTATAACTAGACAAGTCTTTTCTTGAATGGCCGTCATTTGTATAACTGCGGGAGGGTGGTTGTTGTAGTAGGTTTCCATCTATTTCTTCTGTTCGAAGGAATTGCCATTATAAACAGCCTGCCTTCTGGTGTAGCGGCACGAAACCGCCTCTTCCCATGTGTACACAGTGAGTGATGTCATTAAACTTTAGGTCACGTTTACAAACACCCATGAAGGGTGACCTGAAAGGCGGGAATCAGGGGCAAGTTTTCCATGCAGGATGTCTCTCGGGATGTGTCCATTCCGCACGAGGCGAACATGGCCGGGCCAGTGGAGCCATTGCTATCTGAGAAGGGCATACGTGCTCGGCATGTTGATACAGTCCAGCGCTTTCTTACGTGATACTCGGCCCTCCCAGGATTCAACGCAAGCACCACATAGAAAATATATTGAGGTGTGCTTTAGGTGCATATGTGTTTTGTTCTCACAGTCATAAATGAGTGTTACTAATCACCACGTAGGTTCTGTACCCTCATTTTGGTGGCTGTAGTCAACTTGCTATTTTTCTAAACTCTCCCTTAGCACACAGTCTACAGTAAGTCAGGTTTCTTGCTGTGCTGATATGTTGATATCCAACATACTCAGCTCAGAACTGATAACTAGAGTTTCCGTGCTGTGGTTCATCTTTTACAAGACACCTGAAAAAAATCGGACACATGTTCCAACTAAGAATAGCCGCTTTACTGGTGCTTTCTTTTTCGTCTTTTGTTTGGAAAAGTAATAGCTGCTTTTCGATAGATTCTGAGCTCCAAGCACCTAATGAAGCAAGCAAAGAGTGGCGGATCAATAGCCTACTGTCCGGGGGCTGCCCAGTCAGTCAAATTCGAGGATCTCTTCCATCGTTGAAGGCAACCTGTGGTGCACGTATCTTACGCCAATCGAGGCCAGGATCATCACTTATAAATGTTGCTTCTCGTGTTGTTTCTGTCCAGTGACACGAAGCTGAAGTGTCATCTCAGGGGCGTAAGTCTGGGCAAGGAATAAAGAGATCCTGACTTCAGGACCTTAAAGAATGCGTGCAAATGTCCCCCAGGTTTGGCTTCAAGATCTGCCGGAAGGGCGACAGGTAGTCAGTCCAATCGATTTAGGGGTTCCACTTCGGTATTCTGTAGGGTCTACTTCTTAGCCTTTTCTTTGTCCGAAAATAACCCACCAGACAGTGGAATCACTCCCCTTGGCGAGAAACATGGCCGCTAAAACCTTGACTGTTCTTGGATCCAGGGTCGTCGTGGTCCACAGCTGGTCTTGAATAGGGTTGCATAATTAGACAATAACATACCAAACCGGATTTACAATGTAGCCTAGAGGTTTCGAGCAAGCCCTGGTTTGAATAGGGTTGCATAATTAGACAATAACATACCAAACCGGATTTGCAAAGTAGCCTAGAGTTTTCGAGAAAGCCCTGGTTTGAATAGAGTTGCATAATTAGATAATAACATACCAAACCGGATTTACAAAATAGCCTAAAGGTTTCGAGCAAGCCCTGGTTTGAATAGGGTTGAATAATTATACAATAACATACCCAACCGGATTTACAAAGTAGCCTAGAGGTTTCGAGCAAGCCCTGGTTTGAATAGGGTTGCATAATTAGACAATAACATACCAAACCGGATTTACAAAGTAGCCTAGAGGTTTCGAGCAAGCCCTAGTTTGAATAGGGTTGCATAATTAGACAATAACATACCAAACCGGATTTACAAAGTGGCCTAGAGGTTTTGAGCAAGCCCTGGATTAGTGTTTGTGTACAGGCGAGCTTATGGGGGAGAAAGGGAGCTAGAAAAGAAGCGTAAGGAGAAAGACGGGGGAAAGGAAGAAGAGGATAGAAATGAAGAAGAAAAGGACAAAGAAAAGTACAAAACGAAAAAAAGGGAAATAATGTGAAAAAGAAGGACAAGAAGAAAATCATGACAATGTGAAAAAGAAGGACGAGAAAAAGAAAATAACAATAATGTTAAAAAAGAAGGGAGACGAGGAATAGGAAAATTCGTGACAGGGGAAGAAGGAGAAGAAAAAAGAGGAAGAGAAAACGGATAAAGGTAAAGAGAAAGGAATAGGAGGAGCAGTAAAAAGAAAATAGAAATGTTCATAACAAAAAAGAAAACTAGGAGGGACGATAGGAAAGACAAGGTGGACGGAGTTCTGTAAAATAAGTAATAAGAAAAAATTATGATATAAAGAAAATGAACAAAAGTAGTCATTATGAAAAGACAGTTTCAGGTCAATGTTCGTGTGTATTTGTATTTGTGTACATCTATGCTTATGTGTATATTTGAATGTATGTATGCATATATGTATGTATGTATGTGTGTGTGTGTGTGTGTGTGTGTGCATGCACATATGGTCATTTGTCATTCTGTCTTCGAAATTAAGGCAATGATGCGGGACTAATCAGCAATATTGCTCGGAAGGTTGTGTGAGTGAATGGGCTGGGGATAATCATGGGAAACTTTAGAATTTTACTTCAGAGTCTGCAGCATCATACGCTAAGATGAATAATGTGATTATGTAATATTTATCAGTGTTTGAAACATTTCTTTTGATCAGGATTTCATTAAATTCATTTGCCGTTATTTTGAGATGATAGAACTTTATACAAATGAATTGATATGTACACAATTAGACACACACACACACACACACACACACACACACACACACACACACACACACACACACACACACACACACACACACACACACACACACACACACACACACACACACACACACACACACACACACACACACACACACACACAAACACACACACACACACACACACACACACACACACACACACACACACACACACACACACACACACACACCCCTGAGGCTGAGAAAATGGAAACAAAGAGGACAGAAAAAGACGAGGAGAAAGAAAATAGAAAATATCTTATACCAATATAGATGAAATAACTTCAGGAATGAATGAATGAAATGATTATCTGGCCTTAGAAAATACAGACATAATGGGAATAGTGGAAACTGAATTAAAGTATACTCCACACCCAACACTGTGGGACAAGGTTTATACATATGCTGGATAAAAAATAGAAAGGATAAACAGGGTGGCGGGGTATTCATTTTGACTAATAAGAATTTAGATGTAACGAAAATAACTGAAGGAAAAATAATGTAGAATCAATTACGATACAAGTTGAAAGCAAACATATGAAGACTAGAAAATTTGTAGTGGTGTATGTGCCCCCCAAAACACAGTCCTGAACAGAAAGTGATCATTCCAATATATTAAAAGATACAAAATATGAATTAACTAATATATTAAAGGACAGAGGAAATTAAGTAATTATGGGTGACTTTAATTCAAAAGAAATATGTTGGGAGGAAATGACAGTGAAGTGCGGAGAAGATCTCTGGGGCAACGTCCTGCTCGACATGACCATCGAATACACAATGACTCAGTGGATAAAGAAAAATATCATACAGAGGTAGTGAAGAATCATCAAGGCTGAATTTGATACTTACGACAGAGCCTGAAATTGTCAATAACATTGATTACAAAACTCCGATAGGAAAGAGTGACCATGTACTAATAGAATTTGAGTTGAAAGAGCAAATGGATCAAAGCAGAAATGATAAACATAGAATAGGAAGACTAATGTATAACAAAACAAATTTTGAGAAACTCAGAAAATTCTTTCGCAACGCGAACTGAGAAAAATTCCTAAATGAAGAAACAGGGATGGAAGAGAAATGGAATATACTAAAAGAAATTTATAATGAGGGAGTGAATAAATACGTACCACAAAAAAAAAAAAAATGGAAATATCATACATAAAAAGCTGGTGCAACAAAAGGTGTAGTGAGGCTAAGAATAAAAGAGACAAAGCTTGGAAGAAATGGAAAAGAGACAAGAAAACAAGCAAATGGCTAATTTACATCAAACCAAGAAACAATTATGTAAAAATACGCAGAGATGAAAAGAGAAATTATAAAAAAAAATATATAGAAAAATGCAAGGAAACACCCAAACTATCTTACAGGTATGTAAATGGCAAACGGAAAAAGAAAAGGAAAGCTGCGCCAAGGTAAATATGACTATACAGAAGAACTGGAAATGGCTGAAACTATGAACAACCACTTCAAATCAGTATTCACAATAGAAAACTCACCTAAACTGTGAGGAAATACAGAGAGAATTGTAACACAGAAGGAAAGCAGCGACCAAATTGGATACTGATAGAATGCTTGGAAGAATTAACAGATAAAATATAAAAAATAATTAAATTCTCACTTAAAGAAGGAAAAGTGCCACAGGATTGGAAGAATGCAAACATTGTACCGATCTATAAGATGGGCTAAACATTTGGAGGAAAAAAACTATACAGAATCCAAATCAATTTGGATTCAGACAAGGAAGATCATGAACAACAAACTTGATCTGCTTCTACTCGAGATTAATAGACATAATACAAGAGAGAGATGGTTGGGCAGACTGTGCCTTTCTGGACCTACAAAAGGCATTTGATAAAGTACCACACAAGAAACTAATAAGGAAGATAGAGTCAATAGGTGGCATCAGAGGAAAATTATTGGAATGGATGAAAGACTTCCTGACTGGGAGGAAAATGAGAGTAGTAATTAGAGATAAATTCTCAAATTGGGAAGAAATGATAAGTGGTGTCCCGCAGGGATCAGTACTGGCCCCGATCATGTTTGCCATATACATAATGATGAGGGAGTAGAGTGTTATATGAATTTCTTTGCAAACGACGCAAGAATACTAAAAAAAGTAAAAACTGAGGAGGATTGCAACTCATTACAACAAGACTTGGACAAGATCTGGAAATGGAATCAAAAGTGGGAAGTGAAATTCAATATCAAGAAATGTAATATAATGGAATTTGGAAAAAGTAAAAACAGAATATCGAGAGATTATAAAATTGGTGAAGAAAAGGTAAAAAAAGTAAACTCGGAAAAGAACCTTGGAGTGGTGATCAGCAAAGACTTGACACCGGATAAGCATATCAATAAAATAGTCGGAAAAACCTACAATATATTGAGGTCAATAAAAATGGCATTTGCCTATTTGGACGAGGAAATGATAATTTTTTTCATCTACACTAATAAGACCAAAACTCGAGTACGCAGCAACACTATGGACACCCAGTACCAAAAAAAAAAAAAAAAAAAAAAAAAAAAATGCAAAGAGCAACAACAAAACTGGCACCAACTTTTTTCAGAATGACATATGAACAAAGACTGTCCAAATTAGAATTACCAACTCTGGAACAAAGAAGGGAAAGAGGAGACCTACTAACTATCTATAGAATTATGAAGGGAATGGAAATCTTAGATGAGAATGATTTATTGAAATGGGACGATGGAAAAACAAGAGGACACGAAAAGAAAAGAAAAAAAAGATAATTACAGAAGAGATCTGAAAAAAATAGCTTCCCACACAGAGTGATAGATACTTGGAACAAATTAGACAAAGAAACATTGTGTGCAAACGCTATTCAAGATTTTAAGAAAAAAACTTGATGCTGAGAGATACAAAGACGGGTCACCATGAACATAGCTCCCTTCCCGTATAATACAACTAGGTAAATACACACACACACACACACACACACACACACACACACACACACACACACACACACACACACACAAACACACACACACACACACACACACACACACATACACACACACACACACACACACACACACACACAAACACACACACACACACACACACACACACACACACACACACACACACACACACACACACACACACACACACACACACACACACACACACAAACAAACACACACACACACACACATACACACACACACACACACACACACACACACACACACACACACACACACAAACACACACACACACACACACACACAGGCCGATGGATACATATCTAACTGATGAGCAAGGATATGTTCTTCCCAGATATATTGAATTGATTTCACGTGTGAATTACAGTCAGTATATTTACCAATAACGTTTTAGATAGAACTCATTATAACGTGCTCTGGTTGAAATACATTTCCAATATGTATGAAAATAATTTTCTTTAGATAATATGCAATTTGCTGTTATGCGCTAAATAATGTCAGAAAGATATATTTGAGTGAAGTGCTTTGAATTCTATAATTTACTTGAAACTAAGACCTTTTTTAATCTTTCCGATTCATACAACTTCAAAGAGGTTGCATGAAAATGTTCCTTGTATTATATTAGTATAAACAGCACATAAAATGTAGATTAAGCTAGAACTCATGCTAGGCATATATGTACTATTTATTTTGGGAATGTCAAAGGTGTTCAACACAAGGGTCTGGCATCTTGATCTTTGAATGGATAGTCTCATCAGTTGGCATTATCAAGATAAATAGATAGGAACATATTATTTTAGGTCATTACGGCACACCTCATCTAAGTAAGATAAATGGTAGAGGGGATGAGGACATGTTTGACAAATCCGGTTTGTCAAAAGAAGAGTTACTATAAAATGTCTGCGGTACTGCTTTGCCATATTTCAGACACAAAATAGCCAAAATTAGCATTGTGCATCTTTCATTAAAAAAAGAAAAAGAAAAAAAAAGAGGCATTGTACACTCCACGACAACGTGCAAATTATCCAATACACAATCTGTTCAGATCCGACTTAGGCGGGGGTTAGCGTATCTCCTTTTCTTCCGGGGGACCGGGAGATGGGTATACAGTATTTTCTTGTATTTTTGCCTCTAGCATCCTAATATTTTTGTCTCCTTGATTCTTTCTTGGCAACAAAAGGTTAAATACTAGTGTGATCTATGTCCAAAATGATATAAACACTAGTAATTTTCAATAAAATTTTACAATAAAAAGAGTGTTCTGTGACGAAACGTTAGCGAATAAAACTCCAACTGTTTTCTGGGTTAATTTCACCCCCCTTTTTTTCATTTTTACCTTTCCTTTGGCTATCAAAAAAAAATTTCGTTCATAGCTGATGTAACTCTTTGTTTACAAAGGTGTAGATTCATTCTTGCTGCTGGCAATATCTACAGCGTCTACAACTCGATCAGGTGGTCGTGAGTTCGCGTCCCGGGACTAACTGTGGACTTGTTAAGCTGGTTCCGGACAGACTTGGCCAGGGGGGGAGGCAACCCAACGTCGGCCTAAAAATAAATAGGTAAATGAAAAATATATACACATAAGATAAACAACGGTGTGCCGAAAATGACATGGCTTTGCTATACCAGTGGTTTGTCACTATTCACTGGTTGGGAATGGGATAGTAGAGTGAGAGAGAATATTGATAAAAATACAAATTCTATTCACCTGAACGCATATGAGGATTTCCACGTTAATATTACAGAATAACTATCTCACCATCCCCATCCCTCACTGAAATAGAAATAATTGTAATCCTCTGACTTTCCTTCAAGATCTGTGATACAAATTGTGATCACCATGTTTCTTCAACGGGTGATATGATTTTCACACATAATCAATTTCCTCCAAGTTTGAGTGCACAGACTTGTATTCATTACTGTGAGAGAGAAGGCCTTAAACTTTGTAGATTGAGCCTGTGTAGAAGTAGAGAGAAATAAGTCCCAATTGAAAAACTTTTGAATTAGTTCTTTAATTAGGACAGAAGGAGATTGGCCATTAGTCTTTTTGTCTGGTACTGTTCGACCTTCCCCCCCCTCTCTCTCTCTCTCTCTCTCTCTCTCTCTCTCTCTCTCTCTCTCTCTCTCTCTCTCTCTCTCTCTCTCTCTCTCTCTCTCTCTCTCGCTCTCTGTGTTATCTTTCTCTTTCTCCATTTATCTTTCCTAGATTATTTTGATATTATATATGTATATATACAGTATATGAATATAAATATACATATGTATATATATATATATATATATATATATATATATATATATAAAAATATATA
>NC_134784.1:64698173-64705673 GCF_046742065.1 Oratosquilla oratoria
CACACACACACACACACACACACACACACACACACACACACACACACACACACACACACACACACACACACACACACACACACACACACACACACACACACACACACACACACACACACACACACACACACACACACACACACACACACACACACACACACGTATTTGTACTTCGTGAGCAATATCAAGCGGGTCTATCCTCGAGGGTTGAATAAAATTGCTTGACAACAGATAAAACAAACTCTTGAAGTTGTAGAGTGAAGGGGAATGAATTTCCTAACCCAAATAAGATTATCTAACCGCAATAACTACACCTTTAGAACGCAGACAATAGATTAAATATGTTATTCTAGTTAACTAATTGTGATTCTAATTAGATAAATCTTCTTATGTATTCTAGATGAATTATCTTAGTTGATGAATTTTATGTATTTTATTTATTATTTATTATTTTAGTTAATGAATTATGTTTCTAATTAGATTTTTTTTATGAATTCTAGATGAATTATTCTAGTTAATGAATTGTGATTCTAATTAGATTTTTTTTATGAATTCTAGATGAATTATTCTAGTTAATGAATTGTGATTCTAATTAGAGAAATCTTCTTATGAATTCTAGATGAATTAGCTTAGTTGATGAATTTTATGTATTTTATTTATTATCTACACTATTATAGTTTTTATTTACTCATTCTTCTATTTATCATTATTATGATTTTTTTTAGCATCCGACTTAGATATGAACCAAAAGGTCGAATGTCGGCATGCTCCGCCTTTGTAATCCTTTGTAATCCTTTACAATTACCAAGCCCGACAAAATATATTACTCACTTTAAAATCTTTGTCCTTGTTTAGAACAAATAATATAATTCTTGTCGGGAAAATCCCTTTTGGAATCTTGTTGGTTAATAGGAAAGAAAAAATTGGAAGATGCTTCAAATTGTGTTGCATGAAGACATTAGTCTCAATGTTCTTTTGTTATTTACGTGATCATTCGTTCTGGCCTGCGTAGAGAAAGGACCAGAATTTCTCGAATGACTTGGAATCAGCATTAGGTGAGCCACGATTTATTACCCGAATTCTGAATATTAGTCTTCCTTGCGCGAGGGAGAAAGAGGGAGAGAAGGAAAAGGGAAAATGGAAAGATTGGGGAAGAGGTAGAAGACGGAAGTGAAAAGGAAGAGGGAAAGGTAGAGGAAAGGGAAAAGGAAGAGGAGGAAGAGGAAAACTAAAAGGCTGAGGAAGAGGAAGAGGAAGGAGAAGAGGAAGAGAAAGAGGAAGAGAAAGGGGAAAAAGAAGACGAAGAGGAAGAGGAAGAAGAAGAGGAAGAAGAAGGGGAAGAAGAAAAGAAAGAGGAGGAGAAAAAGGAAGAGGAAGAAGAAGACGGAAAGGAGGAGTAAAAAGAGGAGGAAGAAAAAAGGAAGAGAATGAGGAAGAGGAAGATGAAGAAGAAAATGAAGATTAAAAGGAAGAGAGAAAGGAAGAGAAAGAGAGACAAAGGATGACGATGAAGAGGAAGACAAAGAGGACAATTTAAAATGAAGAGTAAAAGGAAGAGGGAGAGGAAGGGGTAGAAGAAGAGGAAAAGGAAGAAGAAGAGAACGAAAAGTAAAAGGAAGTGATCAAAAAAGAAGAGGAAGAAAACGAGGAGGCAGAGGAAAAGGAAGAGAAAGAGGAAGAGGAAGAGGAAGAGGAAGAGGAAAAGGAAGAAAAATAAAATAAAGAGGAAGAAGAAGAAGAAGAAGAAGAAGAAGAAGAAGAAGAAGAAGAAGAAGAAGAAGAAGAAGAAGAAGAAGAAGAAGAAGAAGAAGAAGAAGAAGAAGAAGAAGAAGAAGAAGAAGAAGAAGAAGAAGAAGAAGAAGAAAAGAAGAAGAAGAAGAAGAAGAAGAAGAAGAAGGAGAAGAAGAAGGAGAAGAAGAAGAAGAAGAAGAAGAAGAAGAAGAGGAAGAAGAAGAAGAAGAAGAAGAAGAAGAAGAAGAAGAAGAAGAAGAAGAAGAAGAAGAAGAAGAAGAAGAAGAGGAAGAAGAGGAAGAGGAGAAATTCTAGCAAGAGACGATTCCATTTAGCGAAGTTATGACTTATGAAATTATAAAGTTGGGATGAAGTTGTTATATATATCTAACGTTTTGGGCGCAAATCGGAGATACTATGTTGAAGTGTTTAAGTTAAATCTGGACCCACATATTTCTTCAAGGAAATGCCTTTATAAACATAGATTTAAAAGAGAAGTAGGCAAGAAGTAGATTACCAATAGAGTGGTTAACGCATGGAATAAACTTAGTAACCATGTGGTGAGCGATAAAGTTATTGGTTATTTTTTAAGAGAAAGTTAACTTTATGGATGGAGATGCTAGGTGGTAATGGACAAGGAACTGTATAGTATAGGTCTTATGGTCTCTTGCGGCCTTGTTCATTCTTATGCTCTTAGATCACAAGTAAGAGAACCAGGCAAGGATTAGTGTTAGGATAAATGTAAGAGGCTCATACTAGGAGGATTTTATGTAATCGAGGACGTTAATTTTGTCTTACTTGTTTAGACTTCAATCAAAAGTTGCCGGTAGCTTAAGGATTTCAACGTAGTTTCTCGTCGTGTAAATTACGAGCGACTTGACGTCATATCGCTCAGTTCCTCTAATACCCAGTTGGTGAATCGTCTAGAAAGCTCAACAAAAATGTATAGTTTTAGTCAGAACTATATATTTGAATGTGAAACCATTACTATGAGGTCGATTACTTTTTTCCATCTTCTAGTAATTCTCTATTAAAAATCATGATTTAAATATTCAAATGGTACCACGCAATACCATTCGAGTATATGTGTTTTTCTAATGAGCGTCGTAACCCAAAGGGTTCTTTATGCATTAAGACCAAATTTTTTACTTCAATATCATTCGATACATTTTCTAATAAAAGAGTGGAGAGCTGGGAGAAACCTCTTCTTCAGAAAATGAGCTAAGTATAGTTCAATTCAAACCTCTTTCTTGCTGGCCTTTGCGATTTCTGCTTTTTGATGTGAAGTAATGCCTTTCACCTGAAGAAACCCTTTTCCTCGGCAAAAGGGATGAAGACGTCTAAATTCATCGTTTCACTGCATTTTGTAACTATATTTTATCAGCCATCAGGTTATTTGAAAACCTTCCCTCTTCTCGCGAGCAAAAGGTCTAGTTCTCACTAGAGTCAGGAAAATTTATTTTGATTTTTTCTGATTTGTTTAGTCAGCGTTCCCTGAATTTTCGTCTTCCACCTGTAGACATCCTTCGATGGAAGAGCTTGTGTATTCAAATTAGGGTTCTTATCCTTGATATAAAGTGCCTCGATTATCTTATATTTTCTCGGGTCCATACAAGTTTCCAAGATTTTCGTGTTCTGTCCTAATTCTTCTCGTGTAATGTGGTATCTATGTGATGCCAAAGCAGGGTTCTTTAGGCCTCCTGTGTATTTGTGTCCAACCAGTCTGGATTCCAGTTTCATAGTCGTCATGCCTATGTACGAGGAAGGAAGGGCTTCGTAGTTCCCTTATGTGCATTTATATTCGTATTTGATACAAGACTTAAAAAAAGTCTCATGTCATATGCAAATAGGTTTCTGTTGCATTATCATTACCTAAAAGCTCAACTGTTTTGCGTTCTACTTTTACGTTAAAGGTGGCATCGAATATGTCCAAAAACATCAGTTTTGGAAAATTCACAATCCAAAAAAGATTAGAAGTTACACGTAAAACGTAAGAGCAAATATAGATAATCACAAGCCGGGGTTTGATGACTTATATTGTGGTAGTGAGTGAGGTTCAAAGAGTGGAAGAAATGTTCATGCAACTATATGGTCGTCTCCAGCTTTTCTACTCTAGGGAAATATATATATATATATATATATATATATATATATATATATATATATATATATATATACAGATTGAACATTTTTACAAGCTCCGCCATGGGATAAGAACCCTGACCCGTGCGTCGAAAATCACGAGGTCAGGACGAGGTCATCTAATCCCGTATTAGGCGAGCCCTCGGAGGGCTCGCCTAATACGGGATTAGATGAAATTGAGACTAGATCTTCCATTGTTACGTGAAGCGTGGTCGGGGACTAGTACAGTCCTTTTGAACCATCACCGTAGCATGGTTGCTAGCGTCTTGACCTCGTGATTTTCGACGCACGGGTCAGGGTTCGTATCCCATGGCGGAGCTTCTAAAAATGTTCAATTTGTCTTAAACATACCCATATATATATATATATATATATATATACATATATATATATATAATGTATATATATATATATATATATATATGCATGCAGAGTCCACTAGGAAGAGAAAAAACACACGGAGTCCGAGCACTTTTGTGATATATTCACATTATCAAGGAGTACAGAAAAGTGAGTACTTTTCTGTACTCCTTGATAAATAACAAAACTTCTAGATGTTGCGAGTGGAGTTCCTCAGGGTTACGTTCTTGGGCCACTTCTATTCATAGTATATATAAATGATATAGACCACGGACTGAATTCTATTGTCTCCAAATTTGCAGATAATACAACACTGTGCGGAATGGCAAATGATAATTTAAATCAGTTAAATATTCAAGAATATTTAGATAAATTGGAGCAATGGTCTGTAGAGTGGTTAATGAAATTTAACACAAGTAAATGCAGGGTTATGCATATAGGTAAAAATAACAGTAAGTACGATTACAAGTTATTTGGAAATTCGTTGACAAAAGTGGATAGTGAAAAGTATTTCGGGGTAATTATCAGTAACGATCTCAAATCATCTAAGCAGTGTATTTCAGCCTCTGAGAAAGCAAACAAGATTCTAGGACTGATTGCGCGATCTTTTGACTTCAAAAGTCAATCTTTCATTAACAAGTTCCATAAATCGTTACTTTGTCCACATTTGGAATATGCTGTTTCCGTATGGTCACCGAATCTCATTAAGGACATTGGGAGAATGAAAAAAAGTACAACGGCGAGTCACAAAACTGATGCCAAATATAGAAAATAAATCATATGAAAATCGACTAAAACATGAATCTGTTTTCCCTAAAAAAGCGTAGACTCAGAGGTGACTTGATACAGGTCTTTAAGATTCTAAAGGGAATGGACAACATCAAAAGTGACAAAAAATTCACATTGAATGAGAATCAGACAAGAAACAATGGTCTCAAACTGTCTGGAAATAGATTTAATTTGGAAGTGGGTAGAAACAACTTTGCCAACCGTGTAGTTAATGAATAGAATAAACTTCCTAGAGAGGTAGTGTAATGTAGTTCAGTTAGTGCTTTAAGATTCGGTTGAATAAACACCTAAGCAAGATGCTGTAATGCTGCCATTTATTTGATAATATTTGTTTATTATCATTTCTTTGCTTATTATTATCTGCTTGGTTTTCATTTATTATTAGTTATCTGTTAGTTTATTATTACCTACTATTTATCTGTTTGTTTATTATTTAACTATATCTTTGCATTTATTCATTTTATTTATCATTATTCATATTATTATATATATTTTTTTTTACTTATTTATCATTATTATTATTTTTTCCTTATCCGACTTACTTATGGACCAAAAGGTCTCCTATCGGTATGCTCCGCCTTTGTAATCCTTTGTATTATTCACAAATTTGTAGACAGTATATTTGTAAACAGATATATTCCTCGATCGGATCCCTGTGGTACTCCACTCGTAACAACTTTCCAGTAAGAAATTTCATCGTTCAAAACAACTCGCTGTTTATGATTATTCGACCAGTTTATAATCAAACTTGTCAAGCTACCTCTTATTCCATGCAAAGTGAGTTTATTTACTTTCCCATGCGTGACAATATCAATTTTTTTTTCAATATTCAGATATATCAAAGGCATGTTCCTTTTGTAAATCTAATATGTTTTGGATGGTGCAATCGTGCGATTCATGGCATTGTTTGAGTGAGGCCTTTGTTCATCAGAGAATTACGACTGAATGATTAATTGCACCGCATTCCCCAAGTGGATGTCATAGGGATGAATAAAGTCATCTGGTGGCGTCATGGAATTAACTCACCATCACACCCCTACGAAATGGGATGTGAGAAACTCCTAGTGAGAAGTGAGAAACCCCTAGTAGGGAAAGTGCTGTCAGTTGCGGCAGACCGCTGTCTTTTTCCGGCGTTTGGGTCACCTCCCCACGTGGCCAAGGCTGTCGGGAACCAGCGACAAGAAGCACATAGCGTGGCACGGGATCGAACTCACGAACGTAGGTGCGTGAGTTCAACACGGTATCTACTGTGCAGGATCAGGGCCCAGTCTCACGAACATGAGACAACATGACGCTTTGTACGGAAGGGGATATTTGTGATAGATTATAACCCAGAAGGACAAGAAAAACAAAACAATACGGACAAAAGTTAAAAGCAGTGAATAAACCCGTACACTGATAGTAAATGTGTGATACTTCAGACACCTTAACTTGACCAGTGAAATAACAAAACTATATCAATACAACTTTTAATGCTCGTGTATTAATAAAGTTTTATTGAAAAAAATATTTTGTTACTACAGACATGTTGTATATAGAAATTTATCATATACTCATAAAGCATGATTTTATATATAGGTGCGAGTGATCTCAATATCACATCCGAACCCATATAATGCGAGAATACCTGCCTCTTCACTCTAGGTAGCAGTGAATATTATTGTTTGAAGTTTTGTAACAGTTAGTGGCAATGGTTATAATAATGATCTAAATAGTATGTACACATCTTTCAATTTTTTACCATGGAGAGGGTACCACGTGGAATGAAATTGCCTGAATAAGAAGAAAAATACTAGACGTCAAGGGAGAGATTAACATAGCTTTTCTACGACTGATATAGGTAACAGTGCCATGGAGATGAACGAAATACTCTAGCAGCTGTAAGAATAAAAAGAAAAGTGCCATATGACACAGAAGGTACTAATCTAAGCTACACATGATTTCAGCTTTGATAATAAGTATGTAATACATCGCCTTTTTATCTGTACGCTGTCTAGTGATAAGAACAATAGCGTCAGAATAAAAAAGACATGAAGAGAATCGTCAGAATGAACAGTATATATTGGAAGGCACCAATGCCCGTCGACACCTTGCATGTATGTGGACCACGTGCCAGGCATATGACATATCGTATATATGGTTAGTGTGTGGATACAGGTTAATCAATATGTGATCAGCACTTTGATTAGGATATTATATTCATTGAGTGAATAAAATAATTTGACTGGACTGCGGCAATATATATAAACACACACACATACACACACACACACACACACACACACACACACACACACACACACACACACACACACACACACACACACACACACACACACACACACACACACACACAAATATATATATATAAATATATATGTATACATGTGTATGTATATGTATCTATATGTATACTCGAAAATAGCTGGAGTCCAGGAACCATTTTATGGAAGAAAGTATACGCTGGACTCGACGTTC